>NC_073691.1:64818309-65418309 GCF_029784155.1 Uranotaenia lowii | reverse complement strand
CTTTGAAAAATTCCAGTAATTTCAATTTTTGTTGCATCAAAAATCATAAGACAGCAAAATGTTAAAATTTCAATAAAGTTTGAAGTCATATTTTTTTCAAAACTCTACCATCGCTCAAACAGTATTTACTAGCAATCGAATGAAAAGTAGGTTTTTTAGACCACTTTTTTTAACTTTTTGTGACCATTTCATTAAAAAAAATTAAAAAAAATATCTCTTGTCTTCATGATGTAGGCATTAACTTTAGCTTTCATATGCATAAGGCAAATATTTTTTTGGACGTGTAATATATGAACTACAGCAGTTTTCGTGAGGCATGTTTTTTCGGAATTTTTTTCTTTCATGCTGAATAACGAGAAAACTTGTAACTTTAGCTGTATATAATGTTCTAAAAATATTTTACTGACATTACAGGTTTCTTTTGATGTAAGTTTTGTTTAAATCGGTTCAACACGCCAAAAGTTATAACGATTTGAGCTTGTGGTGTCAAATTGACACTCCTAGTGCTGATTAGGGTAATGAAATCTAATGCGGATGAGGGTTAATAGATTTGGTTCAAGTAGAAGGGAAGATATCGAATTTCTTTGCGGTTTATACATTTTTCCCCATTGTGCAATGTTTTAAAAAATAAAATAAACGTCAGTAACCTTAAAAATAAATTGATTTTAATCAAAACCATTTTGATAGAAGCAAACATTCAAAACTTTACAAATAAAATTCAGATTGTCAGATTCAGGCTTAAAAAAACGTCGTCGTATTTGAAATTCGTTCTAGTAATTTTATTTTGAGAAAATTTAAGAATATCGAATCGCCCAATCTTTTTCACTCCAAGGTGCACAATAGTTGAAGATTTTAAAAAAATACATGACGTATGACCGCCACAAGGTCTCGGTCATGCTTGTTCATATTATTTATGTATTTGAGGTAAAACATAATTTTCTTTTAATGTACCTAAACAGACAAAAAATGAACGTTTGTCTGTCTGTTCCCTATAGACTCGAAAACTACTGAACCGATCAATTTGAAATTTGGTATATAAGAGTTTTTGAGTCAGAGATGTTTTTTATAATCCTTTCAAATCGATCCGGGGGGGCTCCCATATAAAATCAATACAAATATGACACAATGCGAACATTTTCCGGAAACTACTGAACCGATCAACGTGGAATTTGGTGTGTAGCCATTTTCAAGACCGAGAATGGTTTCTTTAATACTTATAAATCCATCAAAATTAAGGGACAGGGTGCTCCCATTCAAAGTTAATAAAAATATGACTACTGCGGAAATACGGAAACTACTGAACCGATCACCGTATAATTTTGTGTGTAGCCGTTTTCGATACCGGCAATAGTTTCTAGAATTCTTTCAAACCCCTTCAAATGCATGGGAGGGCTCCCATAAAAAATGAATAAAAATATATCACAATTCGAACAATGTCCAGAAACTTTTGTATCGAACAACGTAAAATTTCTTGTAAAGCCGTTTTTAAGACCGGGAATAATACCTTCAATACCTTCGAACCCCTTCAAACAAAGGGAGAGAGGGGGTACCATATGAAATTAATTAAAATATGTCACAATTCGAATAATTTCATGAAACTACTGAACCGCTCTTCGTGAAATTTGATGTTAAGCCGTTTTCAATAACGACAATGGTTTCTATAATACTTTAATACCCCTCAGATTTAAGGAGGGGAAGGCTCCCATACAAAGTTAATAAAAATATGACATAATTCGAAGAAATTTCGGAAATTATTGAACTGATTAACGTGAAATTTGATGTGTAGTGGCTTTCAAAATCAAAAATGGTTTCTATAACGCTTTCAAACCCCTCCAAACTGAGGGAGGGAGGTTCCCATACAAATTTAATAAAAATATACAATTTTAACAAACGATTTTTTTTATGTTTAAAGGGTTTTTTTATTGTATTGAAGATCCTTCTTATTTTTCTAAAGGGTGGCTCCTTCAACCTTCAAACCTTCACGTTACGTTGAGACTCAAAACAATCTAGAAGCTCAGATGCCATGAAAAATAGTTCGCTTTTGAAAAGTGTTGCTATTTAATTTGAAAGAAAGTTGATTTTAATTATAATAATTTTAACGAATAACTGAATGACCTACGAGGTTAAAAGGATATCAATAAACATTAATTTTAACAATCTTAACTTTTTCCTCGGAAAGGGTATAAAAGCAAACCGGCTCAGCTAGTTTAAAATAAAAATTGTAAATTGGAAAAGTATACATTATTGATTTAATTGATAAATTTTGTAATTAATTTTGCACGATTTTTTTTTGTTTTGTGTACCTCAAATTATGCACAAAACTTCAATTATGAACAAACTCAACTCCGTTGCCATTTGTAACCGGAACTGCACCACAGCATACACAGTAAACGAAAATTACCGAGTTCGGTAATTTTTTTACCGAATTCCTAACATGTGGAGTTCGTTAAACTGTTCGGTAATTTTTTCATAGCCCAGAAGTGACAGCTGTCAAATATTACGGACCTTTTTCGGTGAAAAATACCGAAACTCGGCTGATCATGTCTAAGTTTATCTGTCAAAATATTGACAGTTGTCAACGTGACAGCTCGTTATATTACCGATCAACCGGTATTGTTGAACCGAAATGCCTGTAATTAACACCGAAAAGCCGGTAATGTTCAACCGAAAAGCAATAAAATCTCAGTAATGTATACCGAACAACCAGTAGAGTTTACCGAAACACCTGTAGTTATTACCGAAATACCTTAAATTATTACCGAATACCTGTAATTATTATTGAAATACTTGTAAATATTACCGAAATACCGTGTTTTTTTACCGAAAAGCTGTTAAAGTTCGGTAATATTCACCGAACAACCGGTAAATTTTACCGAAAGACCGGAAGTTTTTACCGAAATTTCTGCAATTATTACCGAAATGCCGGTAAAATTTACCGAAAATTGTAAAATTTTCGGTATGTTAATCAATTTATTGGTTTATCGGTGGACGTTATGTTCTTTTATTAAGAACATTCAAGATTATGAAAATTACAGATGTGTTTAAAATAAGAAGAGATCAAAAGACCTTGAAAATGAGCGAATATAATTTTATTTAGAGGCATTTTTCATCACACGTCATGAATTTGTTTAACACCGATCAACTATTTTGAAGTAAGGCTGTCAGAAAGAGTTAACCCCATCACCAGAAAGTAGTTGACAAAGTGTGGTTTTCCCAGCAAGTGTAGCTTGCAGTGAGAACGAATGATCACATGTCATGATGAAAATGCTTCTGAATAAAATTCTACTCGATCATTTTCAAGGTCTTTTGATTTCTTCTAATTTTAAACACATTTGTAATTTTCATAATCTTAAATGTTCCTAATAAAAGAACATAACTTTCATCGATATGGCCAATAAATTGATTAACATAACCGAAAATATTATAGTTTTCGGTAAGCGTTATCAGTATTTCGATAATAATTACAAAAATTCCGGTAAAAGGTATTGGGAGTTAATATAAAACAACTAAACTTATATGGTTATATTTCTGAATAAACATTTGCCTTTATTAATGATGTGTATGATAATCCATGTTGCGGCCGCCACTATATTAATTTGAATTCCGGTAGTAGTGTCGTTCTGCTCTGGAAGAAACGGAAATGCAAGTAAAAAAAGGGAAAAAGGCGCGGATGTTCGGTGATTGGGACATTCCAGCTGCTGTGCACTTTTGCTCCAGCTGGACGAATCCTATTGCCGCAAGTGTGACGACTTTGCTAATTTTAGTGAGGGTGATGGGGCACCATTAACTATTTCATACTCACCATCAATTTGACGCTAATATAAACAAATTCACAAACAATTCCACGCACGCGAACCGACGAACATGGCGACCCTTGCTTGCTAAATTATTTGGCGGACGGCTTCTCAAGCACACGATTCAACACGGTTGCAAAAGCGAGAAGGGGAATGAGAAATACTGCCATCGAATTTTGACGTTTGTCTTGAGAGAGACGATGTTTTCAGTTTTACTTTACAGTTTTCGGCGTTTTTTACCGAAAATATATTGCAAAATTATTTGTTTACATATAAATTATCGAGCTTCGGTAATTCTAGATATGAATTAATGAAGATCTGTAAAAATAGACGTCAGTTTATTCAATTACCGAAAATTTCCGAATTACAGAACTGTTTCTGTAAAATAATTTACCGAACTCGGTAATTTCCGTTTACTGTGTAGCTTACGATTGTGGTAAAATTCTTCGTCGTGGGTAGGTAATGGCATCCACGAGCAGCCCCAAAATGCCGATGGTCGTCCATGTCCACGACCGCACGACAAAACTTCCGCAATGATGTTGTTGCTTTTGAAAAGCTCGTGGAACAGAGATTGTTCACCGCGATCGCTGGAGAAGTGAAACTAGATCAAGATCTTCGTTTGTGGTCAATGGGGAGTATGAATGAATGGAAGGAGAGAGGGGGGAAGTTGGTAGGTGGTCGACCGCCCAACCATTGGTTGAACGCACTAGATTTCGTTCCGTATCTCCAAAGTTAGTGCCAGCTCAGCTAGCTAGAGTTAGTAGATCGGTTCATTGTTGTTTTGTTGGTGTCGACCGGTTTGGAGGACGAAAGTTAAAAATTGGAAGCAAAGCTGAACGAAAAACGAAATCAACCGCCGAACCGAAGGACGACGGCTATGAATCGGATAGGCGTTCTGCGGAATCCGTCGATCTTGCTAGTTAGTCAGCAGCCAGTCACACTATACTAACTACGTGTTGCGGCCAGTTGTCGCTCAGGGATAGAATGAAAACAACTTTCATTTTTGCCGTATATCCGTCGTTGTCGTCGCCAAACTGCCTTGTCCAGTGTGGCCGGACTTTTGAATGACTCCCAGCGATCGATTGTAGGTGCCAGGGCAGGTTATTCGGGGTCCTACTATAGTTATCGTTCGTATCGGTTTTCTTTGTCTTCAAGAAGGAAGTTTCTAGTGACGCCTTTTGATTGTTTGCTTTTGTTGCTGTCCCGTCATGTTGCAGTCCAATGTACTTTGCCGACCATTTTCGGTAACCGAAACCAGTCCAAGAAGATGCCTCCGGATTTCATATCTATCATTTGGGAAACAAAAACTAATTGATTACTAAACCCGCCGATTCACTGCTTTCGCTAGACACTCACTAATTGATCACCCGTTAGGTTACCACACTCTGGGACGTCACCGGAAGATCATTCATGAGTCACGTAGATAAATAGAATCGAAACATATTTACGAAAATATTAATAAAACACTGGATAAACGAGATAAATTTTTCGACAAGCCTTTCTTGTTTTTGTTGCTTATACGCTTATATTGGTATCTAAGACTCCTTTTTATCTGCGCCAGAAACGCTGAATCTACCTTAATTTTTCTAATTACGGTACCGACAAGTGAGCGAAAACAGACAAAAACGCAAGTGTCCGCGAAAATTTTCTGGAATTACTTTTAGTTTTATATTTATCTTATTTTTTTATATAGTATCGCAGCACTTATGTACATAATTACACCACTAGAATCGGAATAAAATTGGCTTTCTGGTGAATATAAACTATTGCGAAAATCATGCGTTAATGTACACAAAATTCAGTGCAAAGTTGAATTTAGGTGCAAGAAAATCTGAGAAATTACAAATTTACTAAAAGTTCGAAAACAGTTATCTTTTAAAATTCGTCAAAAATCTAGGTTTCGTATTTTGACAATCTAAAGATGCAAAAAATGTGCCATATTACGTCAACTTTCAATCTTTTTTTTAATCAAAATTTATCTGGTGTGACTTAAACCATTTTGAAGGTTCATTGGTTGAAAAGAACGGGTTTTGTACAACTATTTACATTTTTTATGGTCATGATCTTAAAAAATTAAAAAAAAAATCGTATAGCTACTAAATTCAGCTTTTGGACACTAAGTGCTTTGTTATCAGCATTCCATAGCTGATCTAGTCTTTTTTCCGAAGCATGTTATTTCTGATTTTTTTTTTTTTCAAAGACTTTGAATAACGGAAAACTGAAGTGTTGTAGCTGAAGATTGTCTGAGGAGCATATTTGAGTTACAATACAAGGTTTTCAAAACTGAAAATTTTGTACAAACCGGTTGAGGAACAAGAGAGATTTATTGGTTTTAGTCAGGAGAGTTAAATTGACACTCCAGGGACTGTAACGGGTAAAAATTTCAGGGACGGATGAGTGTTAAACTACACGAAATTTCCTCATAGCCTATTTCATACATCACATGAGCTTAAAAACGGCTCCAGATGAAACTAGCAGATAGATTAAAAGTTTCCACATTGAGGGAAGTTTGCCTTTGACAAATTTTAGATCGTAAAAATGTAGCAATTAAGACGTCAACATTGAAAAAGATCAGCCCGAAAAGTAAGATGACTCAATTTTTCTTCAGCCATATAATTTTACACAAATCTTCTTCCATCGTTTCATGAAGTAGCTTAAAAATTTACTTTAAACCTGCTCAAAATTTTTTTTTAAAAAAACGAGCACACACATCCCACACGCTCCTTTATTTTAACTCAAAATTAAGTATGACCGAGGTTCAAAACATAGTTAGATTCTACGAACTTAAAGTTAAGTACCAATTTTTCTCCTTGCGATGGATCAAAACGGAGTTCAAACTGCGAACTCAAAATTGATCCATTTTTTTCTTTTGGCGAGGGAGCAAAGCTGAGTTCGATCTTATGAACTAAAAATTAAACTCTCTTTGTTGAACTGAAAACATAGCGAGTTCACTTCGAACCGAAACAGCAACCACGACGCAAAATTTTATCGTTCCGAAATAATTACCGGAAGACTATGAAGGAACTTTATAATGGAATGTCCACCGTGTCAGTGTAGAATTCTGTCCGTCATTGTCATCATATGTGAGCGGTTTGGAATGTCCGGAAACTTCCGGATGTTATTTATTTCCCGTGGAAAGTAACGAATTTCCACCGCTCTGTAATTTCAATGCAACGTACCGGAAGAGCAACACCCGGGTACAAAAATTTCTATACCATCCTTTAATTCCCTGAAAATAAACAACCCTCGAATAAAAAGAATAAATTTGAATTCGGCTTCCGAACTTAGTATTGAGTATGCCTATCAAAAATAAGTTTTGTGATTGTCCAGTCGAACTCAAAGTTGAGAACTGCCACTGAAGTACTGTTTTGAACCAAAAATACTTAATTTTGAGTTTAAAAAAAGGAGCGTGCAACTTCATGTTTCTTTGAAGAGATCTACTTAAGACTAAAGCGTACATCTTTCAAGGGTTTAATGGCTAGCATCGTATTGATGCTAACACTTCATGTGTGTTAACACAACCAGTCCACAGAAAGAGTACTACCGAGACTAGATCTCATGATTTCTGGCTTAGTAGACTTAAACGCTATCCTCTAGGCCACGGTCGGTGGCGACGAAATTTAAATCAAGATACAGTGGTTTTTCGATTCTATCACGATTTAGGAAAAATGGCGTGAATTTGGAGAAATCGGGAATTTATCTAAACTGAAAAATTAAAATTTGTTATGGTCAGAAATGACAAATAATCAATTCGAAAGTAATGGATAAGGTTCATAATGATAAGTTTCACTTTTGTAGACTTATGTAGGACCAAAAAAAAATTCAATTTCCAAATATTTTTCATAATTTCACAAATTTTCATTGTATCCAATTGAAATGTTATAATTAGTAAATTCGCCCTTTTAATCCCGGGGGTGGAGAGCAAATTTTGTTCGTTTACATCTGTCAAGGTTTTTTTCCCCTTAAGTAAAAATTTGCTTCAATATGGCTTTTTTACTGAGTGATCCAAAAGTTGAACAGTCATTCTGCAATTCATAAGGGCGCTCAGATTTGGCGAATAGACAAAATGAGAAACTGAAAGGGCTTAAAATTATATTTTTTTTAATTTTTTGAAGTTGTAATCACGAAAAACTTGACTTTCCTCATTTGTGGTAAGCTATTTTGGACGATTTTAGGTTTCTCATCGATATGACTCAGTATTAAAGTTTCCGAAAAATAGCTCAGAGCTCTTGAAAAATAACAATATGTACCTATATATAATTCTGTTATTTGGATACGAAAATCTGTAACAGTATTCTATACCTAATGCTTTTTCCATAAATTTTATCGAAAAGTTGCATAAAAAATCGACAAATTGAAACATTTTTCTCGAAAATAAGAATTTACATAACCAAAATATAAACTTTCAATTCAAAATTTTTTGGCATTTTTGGCGAGATGAAACTATTGCGAGAAATATTTTATATTTTATTATACAGAATATGAAAGAAAGGTTGCTCACGTGCTCTATAGGAATTAAAAACTATTTAAGTAATAAAAATCTGCAGTAATTTAAGAAGAATTTTTCCCTATCCAAAATCTCATAGAAAAATGAAGGTATTTTTATCGATGATTGAAATTGAAACGTTAAGTCGCTTTAATATAACCGCACTGTAAAATCCTCAAGTAATTGTCACGTATAGATAATATAAGTTTCATTTAATTCTAAAAACCAATTTTATCTAAAACATACTTCTTTTGTAGATATTTTTTGAATTAATATTTATTTAATTCGTGATAATTTTCATAGTCACTTTGAGACGTTTGATAGTCTTATAAAAGTTATCGCAATAATCTTGAGTTTAAAGATGCTGAGAAAGGCACTTCATAGTCAGCGTTCTGTTACTTTAAATAATTTTTGATTCAGTTTGGTAAATTAACATCCCAAGACAAAGACTGTTTGGTTCAATTCACTAGTGTTTTTATAAAGTTTTCAGATCAATCTAATCCTCACATTTTAAATTCGTGACTAAAAGGAAATCTGACTTCCGTGATTCATGAATGATCGAAAACATCAATCGCTAACCACTTCTGCATTCAACTGACAGTTTTACATGATCATGCTGCAGTCCACATGTTCATTGAATTTCCATTGTTTTTGAACCATTTTTTATGAATTATTGTACAGATGAGCATTTCTGAAAAACACATTTCCACCACCTGTATTTCCCTTAGATTCTGGATCAGAAAATCCAGATGATCACCTCTTATTTGTTCCGCACAATTGGGCCGATTTTACTGCGGAGTGGTCTGGGAGGCGGAGCCGGAGGGGCCAACAATGGTGGCAAGAACTCCGACGACGATTTCGATGATGATTTCGATGATGATGACGACGATACCAAGAACGTATCCAGCGATAGCGGACGCAAAGTGAGCATTTCGTTGCCAACCTTCGCGCCGAGCAGCGATGACGATGATGACGACGATGAGAAGCTAACGTCTTCGACCACCGGTAGCTCGCTAACTACCGATGAGAACGAAGTTCGTAAGCGAGCCGCCGCCCTTCGGGAATCTTCGTCATCGTCCGCTCCACTGGTGGCGCAATCACGAAGCGATGAGTTCTCAACAACTACTACGGCACAAAGTGAAACGGTTGCACCAAGCACTAGCAGCAGTAGCAGTAGCGAAACTACAACTACTTCACGAAATGCACTAGAAAGCACCGAATCCGAGGCTAATGCGGTATGAGGTTTCCGGCCTTGGCTGGAGTTCAACCTAGAAGCGTAACATCCAGTAGCGTATTGTACCAGTACACGACCATCAGAAACCACAGCAAACAAAAACTCCAGTAGAAAAATCAGTATCGTAGAAGACCGTGTACTGTTTTGAACAACCGTAGCCCTACCTATGTATAACTGGAACAAGCGCCATCTATTGGCAGAGCTCATCAATGGAATATCCACGTCTTTGTACTCTAGCTATTGTTCTCTTTTTTCTCTATTTCTATTCTTCATCCATCTTCTGTCATTGGTGTTGCTCTATCACAGCGTGAAACATCTCGAAAGGCCATTCGTAGCATAACATTCTAGCATGACTGAATTCGTCATCGCAATACTCCATTCTGTTTATAAGCTTAACCGTTGATCAGTCCATTCTACCATTTGAATAAATCAAACACCAACATTTCCGATTTCGCCCTATTATTTACTATGTATCTATGAATGTCTTTCCTTTCAACGGACACTCTTTGTGGTGAATGCCAGTCGAAGTAGCACTCTGTTGAACCGTACTCTTACGATGACTCTGTATGGAACTAAGCTTGAACAAATCTTTTCACTCCCATTTCTTCATTGCCAGTACTTGAGTTATGCCGTCTGTAGATCGTCCTTTGTCTACCTGCTATCTTTATCTGTCTCTCTTTGACGTGTTTGTCATCAACCATTAACTCATTTTCCATACTATCTATAAAAAAAAGTAATTTTCCCCTTATACACAAACACTTCTAAAGCCTATACTACAAAACACAACCTGATACAAAAATCAATCTGAAATGTATTCATCGTATGATCATCTTTCATCTTTTTCGCCCCTACCAATCAATCCCAAATCCAAATTTGATTTCATGTCCTGCTAAATCAAAAACAAAAAATACCACCTCTACCAAAAAACCACCATCACTGCAACCCGATTTCTTCGACGACCGTGCAACCACAACCAACCCACCAAACCACACACACCGCTCCAACGCCCATTGTTTCAATGTCAAACACAAACGCACCACGTCGATGGAACATCTCTGTGTATGTGTTTGTATCTATGTGTGTGGGTGTGTATCTGTTCGTGGTGAAATGGCGGAATGTGGGCATATGTAGATCACCAGCAACAACGACAACTTGAACACGCTGGAATCGCTGGATCTGGCCGGCCTGAGCGATACGCTAAACGCCATCCGGGTGGCCCGAGCAGTCGAAGATACGAAGAGTCTGACCGACGACCAGAACGGTGCCGAATCGCAATCGTCCGCCGGCAAGAGCTCGGCCCTCGATGAACTGACGCTGGACTCCGAGGGCGCCGACGAGGATCGTAATAAGAGGTAGGTGTCGAAGTTGATTTTATCCTCCGAATTATTAAATTTACGAAGTGTTTTTTCAATAAGTTTTTGAATTATATTTCAGTTAAAAAGACACAAAATATTTTGTTAACAATTTAAATAAATTTTGCATTGATTTCTAACGGGTGGCAACTGAATCTTTGAAATTTCTCTGTCCAGTTGTGAAAAAAGTCAAGTTTACTTGAAGAAGATTTGATTTATTGGAAATAAAGGTACATTGTCCATTGTTGGAAAAAAAAAGTGAACAGTTGAAAACGGTCCATAATTGTCTGTTCGCCGAAGCTTCCATTTGATGTCGGAATAGCAGCTTTGTACGGCCTTCATGTCAACTTTGTGAATCTTTTGATCCTGCCAATCAATTGTTTGCAGTTCTTGGCTCTCCAATTATTTTTGTAAACCAATGAGCTCAAAGTTCCGAAAAAAGCTTCGATTGGGCGACACTGAAACAGATTATTATTGTTGTTTATTAGAATAAAATCAACAGATCATATGTAGATCCTAATGATAACTTAATAGTACTTACAATACAAGATAAAATTAACACAGGTCTATACAATTCTTGAAACAGTTAAAAAATTTCTCCGGAACACGTTCCTCGAAACATCGAAGTCGAAATGCTCAGAAAAGCGATTGAACGTTTTCAAAATGCCGATAAAGGCGCTGTTCGCTCCTTAGCTGCAAGGCTGGTTTCTCAATCCTCGGGGACGCACGCTGAGAGGAATGGCCCCCAGCAAAACGGGACAGTCAACTCTGGACGTTAGGAGATCAGCAACAACTAGAGCGCGCGTAGCGTTTCTGTGAGATTGAAGCGTATCTAGGTCTATGAGGCGGCAGCGATTCTCATAGCTTGGTAAACGAAACGGGCATGAAGCATGAAGCATGAAGCGACGCTGGATAGCCTCGATTCGTTCAGTCCCATTCTGGTAGAAAGGGCATCAAACAGCTGAAGCATACTCGAGGATGGAACGCACTATACAGCAGTAAAGACTTTTAAGGCAATACACGTCTTTGAAATCTTTGGCCATGCGAAATAAGAATCCAAGGTTTCTGGATGCTCTGTCGACGATGTCGTTTGTGTGAGTCTTAAAGTCCAGCCGTTGATCGAGAATAACGCCAAGATCGTTGATGTGGTCCACCCTAGAAATGATTCCGTCTCCGAGAGCGTACTCCGCATAAAGAGGGTGTCGCTTACGAGAAAATGATACGACCGAGCATTTACTGCGATTTAGGGACAGGCAGTTCAAGTCACAAACTTTTAACACACACATTGAAGTGCTGCTGCAGGAACACGATGTCCTCTTGGCCATTTATGGTGCGAAAGAGTTTCAGGTCATCGGCATATGCAAGCTTTTTGCAGTCAAGGAGCGAGAGTACATCATTAAAACATATCACGAAAATGAATGGTCCTAAATGACTTCCTTGAGGCACATCGGAGCAGGCAAGAAAATGATTTGAAAATGAGTCACCAATACGAACGGATAACTTTCGACCTGTTAAGTAGTGTAAGCGTCAGATAACACTTCCGTCGAGGTTTCTGAGATTTGTCGCGAGTAGCAGTAGGTTTCAGCATTATATCGCAGTGATTGTGACTATGTGCAAAGTTTTTCCCCAAAAAAGCCTTCAATGCGCCGACAGCGCCAGAAGTCACAAGCCTCCGCACACATCAAGCTTCAGCACTCCACAATCAGAGGGCCAACCGTAGTAGCCGAAGCTGTTGGTAACCAAGCCGATCGACAGCGACGCCCCAACGCAAAGACGAGCGCGATGAGAGCAACGACCTGACCGCTCGGGTCAATGCCGGTCAAAGGCGGCTTCCTGGTGCTGGCTCACTTCTGTATTAACCACAGACGTGTGGAAAGCTAAAACGCTATACTTAGCTAAAAACCCAGTATCAGTTAGTGTGAAAAGCCAGACACCAGGTAAGCCAAGAAGCCGCCGAACCGCCATTTTGGGTATCGCCAGAATATGCCCGCTTATGAATCCGTTGTTCCATCATAGGACCCCTTGGTTTTCGGCAAGAATTCCGGAACAGCTACGTGGCCGCTGAAACAAGACGGACGAAGGTGTTTGGTCGATTCCGATTCCCGAACCCATCGGATCGACAACCTACCCGTTGAAGCAGCCGACGTTCTACAAACCCGTGGTCCACAAGCTTCCAACCCGGCGAAGGCGATTCGGTCGGACCTACTACCTTCAAAGAAGCCAACAGCCTACAGGTTTAGCAGCAACACCAGGGCATTGCCCTCCAGGTTTGGCTTAGTGTTAAGAACGTGGGAGTAAGGGAGGTGTGTGCAAATATACCAAGTTTTGAGAAGTGCAACTTTTGGGGTTTTTCCTATGGATGTAGTGGCATTCCCTGCGATTTTGGTTTTGTAAGCGTGCCGCCCTGAGGCCGAACAAAGGGAGTCCCATAAACGCCGGTGGGAGTGGTAGGTTCATATTTACAGTAACTATGGAACCAGTGCAGAAGGGATCCACAGAAACCCAGACGTTCCAGCTTTGCGATAGCGATATCGTGGTTCACCTTGTCGAATGCAGCAGAAAGGTCTGTTTACATATATGATGTCAGTTTGGCTTTTCATAGCAAAGCTGTCTTGCACAAAAGATGTGAAGGTGAGTAAGTTAGTAGTCGTAGATCGTTTAGGCATGAACCCGTGTTGATCGTTTGAAAGTTAGTGCTTGAAGAACGATTTAATGGGATCCAAGATAACCAATTCAAACAATTTGGCTATCGCGCATAGAGCTGAAATTCCGTTGTTAACATCTCTTTTGTCACCCTTGTTGTGAACAGCAAACATATAGGCTTCCTTCCACAGTGAGGGAAAGATTCCTACATCCAGCGATGACTGGAAAATATGTCGAATAGGAAACAGCAAAAGTGGCTTAAAACGCTTCAAAAAAGTGGCAGGTATACCATCCGGGCCCAAAGATGTAGAGTTTTTCAGCTTAGCTGTCGCTTTTGATATGGATGCATCGTCGATTGTGTTACTGTTAAACGAAGAAGGTGTAGGCAATATATTTCTCACAGCTCTAGCCAGTTGCTCAGGAGAAATGGATCCAGTTGTAAAAATGCTAGAGAACTTCTCGGCAAATAGATTACAAGTTTCGGGATCAGAGTTCACTGTGTCGCTGTTCAGGAACATGTGAGACGGAAGCCCTGATTCTGTCCGCTGGTTTTTCGCGTGCTTCCAAAAAGATTTCGGACTTTTCTTGAAATTCTGTTGTAATCGATTAATAGAATTCTGGTAGCAACGCTTACTGGCTTTCTTCTAGGCAGAATTCCATTTGCGATATTCGTCCTTAGCGTAGAGGGACTTGTGCTTGTGCTGCTTAGCCGTCTTAAGTCTCCGAGGACTTTCAGTTACCCAGGGGGTCCGTAGATTGGAAGCCGTGCTGCGTTTCGGCACATGACGATCGATGATATAATTTAGGATGTTCGCAAACGTCTCGGCAGCTGTATTGGGATTAGAGAAATCAAGCTCAGCCTCCCAATCAATGGATTGCAGGACGAGGGATATAGCTTCGAAGTCGACGTGCTTAAAATCGAGATAGAAAGTGCGGTTTTCTCTTCTGAGCCCTGTATTTTAGTGATATCGAGAGAAATCACTAAGGCTGGATGATGCGGGACAGTTTTAACAAGAGGAGCAGGAGCAGATTCAATCGTCGGATTCTTAATCTCTTTGTTCACGAAGCAGAGATCAAGCATACGGCCGTTTTCATTTTCAATTTTGTTGATATGACGAAGAGTCGCGATACTCAAGGAGTCTAGGTAGATGTTGGAGGATGCCAAGAATGAAGAACGAGCAGGATCCGGAAACAAAATGCCACTTGGGGAGGAGCACCATTACAAACCAGGTAGATTGAAGTCGCCGATGATGAAGTAACTTTCATCGTCAAAAAAAAATTGTATTGTATATGCTTCTTGTTTCGACGGCCTTTTGAGTAAAACTGGGCAAACATAAACAAAGCGAAAAATACTGGCGAAAAGAGGAGAAGAAACGCTAACACATACACACTATCATTTTTCTCGGAGCTAGTTTATGTTTGAGTATAGTCCTATTTGCCGCCGATAGTGTTCGTGATATTATGTAGGTTGTTTCACCAACACTTTTCAGTTTTGGGATAACCAACCTTAAAAACGACCATGTGTGTCGGTCGGCTGCCCGTTTTTTGTACCGAGAGTTTTTGAGGTTAATTGTTCCGTGCGTAAGAAATTTCAAAAACAACTCTATCGGGACCTCGAAAAAATTCCAAAGTTTAAGTTGCCACTCGTTAATTGAAAACTGTTATTTGCCGATCGATTTCGTCAAAAATGTACAAAACATGTTATGATATTCTATTAAATATTTAAAAATAAAATTTTTAAAACAATTAAAAATAACGCAGTATTCCTACGTCCAGTAACATTTCTGAAAGTTAGATCAGGCTGTAAATTGATAACATTTTTTTATGTTCTAGATTCCTATCCTTTGGCGGTTCCTCGGGAGGAGCTGGAGGCTCGGGTAACTTCCTTTTTGACATCATCCGTGTAAGTATGAAATTCAATCGACGATGGTAACACATCATCGCAAAACCAGTTGCAAAAACCACACTGGTAAACCTTCCTTCAGCTACCCACCACCATCTATCACCACAACTATTGAGAAGCGAACCAAAAAAAAAAAACTACCAACCGATCGACATCGTGACGCAAATTTTGGTTAACCTTTCTTTTTCTTTTTCTATCTTCCTGCACTACTTGGACAATTTTTTGAATGTTTGATTTTGCTTAATTCAAAACCAACACGACTTTCGTAACAATTCGAAATCTAACCGCCTTGTCACCACCCTAAAATGGTTTGGATCGACATATTTCGACGCACATTTACTGCCCCTAATTCATCTCTAACAAACACTAACCTATTTTACAAACCACCACTGACCGCCTTATACATTTCGATACGTACTTTCACGAACGGAACTCCAAAAATAAAAACGATTAAACTCCCACGAAAACGTAAAACCACAAAAACAAACACACGCCATCAGCAAACCGCTGACCGGGCCGCCCGAGCTGCCGGAACCGTGTACCGGGTGGTTGCCGGAACGGACACCCTGACCCCAATACCAGTGACAACCAAGGGAACAAGTGGTAGTGGAAGTAGTAGTAGTAGTAGTAGTGCCAAGACCTCGACGACTAAGACGACTGCCGAAAACTCTGCGAGATCGACGACGAGCGCCCGATCGCTCGGCCCAAGCTCTTTCTCCTTCACCAACACCGCTAGCTCTAGTCACTCTGCGGTAATGTTGTGATTCTTGTATTGGTTTTGTTTTCCGTTGATCGGTCCACTGTTTCCGTTGTTTTTTTTTTTCCTTTTTTGTTTGTATTTTTATGTTTTTGTTCATTTTTGTATTTTTTTTTAATTTTAGTTTATTTTGTTTGTCAATGCGCATTTGGTATGTTTTTGATATTATTTTAACTATAGTTACGCTTATTACTTCTATTTTTTGTAAGCCAGCGCCCACAGCGTTGTGGAGTTAACCAGACATCAATCCAACATTTTTCAAGTGTCGAAACCAAACAAAAGAAAGGGTTGCCGATTGTCAAGGTGTTTGATAAATTTTTCTTCGTCGCTGCCTGGTTAGCAAGGTTGCCAATCAATAGCGCGAAAGCTTCGGATTTCAACTGCGTAAAAATAAGTTGACTGGATCCATTGGAAATCTTGCACCGCTTCTGCCCACTGCTCGTCGAATAACACTTTCTCGCGCCACGTTGAACATCATGCAGGATAGACCACCGGCTCGTCGAAGCCGCGATTCAAAAGAACTCAACAATTCATCCGAAATCCGCACATCAATCGCCGCCTTGATCAGTCTGCATTCACGGAATATCCATGGCTTTCCATAGCTCGTCATGGTCGTATGCGGCTTTGATGTCGATGAATAAGTGGTGCGTACGGGCCTGGTGTTCACGATATTTTCGGAGGATTTGCCGTAATGTGAAGATCTGGTCCGTCGTAGATTGTTCCTCCATGCAGCCGCCTTAATGACTTCCTGTTTGGTTTTGGCGTTAGGCGGCATAGCACTTTGGAGGCGGCATTGAGAACAGTGATCACTCGGTAGTTATTACAGTCCAATTTGTTACCTTTTTTGGAGATGAGACAAATTACCTCCTTCTTGCACTGTCCCAGATTCGGACCATCAACCGATGTAGGCAATCAGCAAACTTTTCCGGGCCCATTTTGAAGATCAGCTGCGATGCCTTCTTTCCCAAGTGACTTGTTGCTATTCAGTTTCGATCCAAACCTGTTTTTCAAGAAAACGCTGTTTAGGGCAAGCGCTTTTCTTAAGAAATCCAACTCTACTGGAGATTAATAAACTTCTTATCCACCATTTGCTTTCTCGTCGGAGACTGCTTCTTTAGTCATCCTCCTTTCCCAGACAACTTTGAGTCAATAAACTTTTTTATAGTCATATCTCTTCTCATTAGAAACAAGCCTTCAAGAAACTCCAATCGCCCACCAAATTTGCGAGATGGTTACAAAAATATTCATATGTTTTCACTGTTGACTGTTAAGCATTGCTTTTCAAAGCTGATTGAAAAATGTGATTCAAAATGTCTGTTAGTAGGCGTAGCCAGAGCATATGGTTTTTTTATTAGTCGATCCCCCAGGTGGTAAATCCTTTTTACGGATTGCCTGCCAAGGCACGGCGAGCCACCGCATCCCCTCAATTTTGCTACTCTGGGTTCATGGGTGCAACTGGTCGACTCTAGATACTTTGTACCCCTACGCCATAAAGTCCACCTGGGGCCTCTGGTTATCATTCCCTTCCGGATCTGCATCGAAGGCTGTACCCGAGATAGGAGACCAAGTCCGCGCTTAAGCGCTCATCGACTTACTCAATTTCAAGTCAAAACTCCATCATATATACCCTGCTTCTTGTTACGATTCAAGGCTAACGACATTTCCTCTGACGACTCGAGGTCCGGGCTTTACTCGTAACTCGAGGCTCGCTTGGTTTCCACAACTATCGTGCGCTCCGCCTCTGCTCGAGACCAATGACTTCTCCTCTAACGACTTGAGATCTTGGCTCCGCTTGGTTTGTCTCGAGGCCCTCTCCCATTTGCCCATCCGTATACCGAGTCGAGAGCAGTATCCTGGACACACGCCTGTTACAGTACAAGTCCGGAGCTTTACGAAACTACTCGGATGATTCCCGGCGAAGACGTCATCCTACACCGACTCGAGTGACTCACCCGCCGACGACGTGAAGTCACTCTACCAGCGGCGTAAATACTCTCCCCCTTGCAAGTTCGACTGCAAAGAAGGTCAAGTCTTATCCCCGTAGCTTCTGTTGTAGGGAGCGCTTTCTACTCAGATACTCTGCGAAGGTAGGGATATCCTACACAACGTTCACGACGTACCTAACAGCTCGGCATACAAAGAAGGCAGAGTCTTATCTGTGTATGCTTTACTGCTAGGATCGGATGCACACTACTCGAATGCCCCCCGCCGAAAAGGCAATCTACTCCGACCGTGATCCGGTCTTCCTCCTTCCTTTGGCCGCCGTGTGCCGAATCCTAAATTCACGCCTGTCACAGCACACGTACGGGCCTTGAACGCTTGCGATTCAGATGAATCCCGACGGTGGTGTCATTCTACCCGACTCGAGTGGCTCATCCGACGGCGACGTGAGACCACTCTACCCGAGAGCACTCCGCGACGTGAATACTCTTCCCCCTACGAGTTCGACTGCGAAGAAGGTCAAGTCTTATCCCCGCAGCTTCCGTCGTAGGGAGCGCGTTCTACTCAGATACTCCGCGGCGGTAGAGGTATCCTACACAACGTTCACGATGTACCTAACAGCTCGGCATACGCAGAAGGTAGAGTCTTATCTTTGTATGCTTTACTGTCAGGTTCGGACGCACACTACTCAGATGCTCCCCGACGAAGGTACAAAGTCACCCTAGACCGGCCGCGGACTGGTGCTGGTTCCAATTCCTCTGCAGGGCAGTCATGATTCGGGTGAACCCATCGCTGACCACGCGCCAAGTATTGGCATCCTCACACATCCTCCGCACGATGTTGTCGGCTGTCCTGTCTGGTCCGCAGGCGGCAAGCATATTAGCGCGTACCCTCTCGAACCTCGGAGAGTTGAACTCTACGTGCTCTGGTGTCTCTACTTTGTCACCGCAAGTTGGGCTGAATGGCGAGGCCACGTGTCCAAACCGGTGGTGGTACTGCATGAAGCACCCGAGACCAGTCAAGAACTGTGTCATGCAGAAATCCACCTCTCCATGTCTCCGATCCATCCAAAGTTCGATTTTAGGGATCAAGCGATGGGTCCACCGGCCACGTTCCGAGCTGTCCCACTGGTGCTGCCAGCTGGACATCGAGGCCTCTCTGGCATGTTTTCGCACATTTGGATTCGATTGCGCACGATCCAGCTTCAAATGTCCCTGATTGTGCTGAAATCAGGTTGGTGATCAGCACCATCTCGTCCTTGTGGTGAGCCAGACGCAAGCTCTTTGAGCGCATCCAACTTTCTACCTTCTCAATCGCTAATGTGGCGAGTAGCTGGACCTCTCCAGTTGATGGGCCCGATGCCAGGAGAACCACGTCGCCGGCGAATCCCACAAATCTCACTCCCGTGGGGAGACGCAGTCTCAGCAGTTCGTCGTAGACAATGTTCCACAATACCGGGCCAAGTATCGATCCTTGTGGAACCCCTGCCGAGACACTCACTGTTTTCAGTCCCTCGCTAGTCATATACTGTAGTTGGCGGTTACGGAAGTAACACTCCACCATCCTACAGATATATGCCGTAATTCTCACATGAATGAGCAACGACGCAATCGCTGCCCAACTGACGCTGTTGAAGGCGTTCTTCACGTCAAGGGTGCAGCATATAGTGAAATTGATGTTAGGAGTACGCTAGTACTAATAAATAGATAATTTGTAGCGACACTTGGGATGAAAAGGCAACAGGCAAGCTCTGAAGAAGCATGGAGAAAATTAATTAAATTATTTTACCAAGACTAATAGATGATTTCTGACCATTTTAGAGACACCTTGGATGCACAACATGGCTTGACTAATGCATGACGAAAATTAATGTAAGGAGTGCGCTAGTACGAACTACTGGAACTCGTACCGATGTACGAGAATGATCCCTGTATGTATTGCAACTTTGAGGACAACAAGTACTCTTACTCTTGCAGTTCCAGGAGTGGAGCAGATTTTGACACCGCTCTTATTTGTCTTTGAAATGAGTTGGATCGAAGCCTCTCGGAAAATGTCATCTATCCCTTAGTCACCCGCCGTTCTTTACGGAACTGGAGACTAAGCATCATTCTCTCAGACATTCGCCATCTTATTGAAGATGTCAATGAGTTTCTGTTAAAAGCCATCGGTCTTCTGTCGGAGACATACATCACGGATCACAATTTCTATCGAAGACAGCTCAACACATATCTTTAAGTTATGCTCCTTTTAGAACAGGGAAAACGTGAGTGAGCTTTTCATCATAGCTAAACGCCTTTTCCCCAGGAGAATATCATCATTTAATTCTTCAGTCATTCTTTCTTTTAAGAGTTAATTGTCTCTAATAATTCTTTTAGTCTGATAAACATCCAACTCATGAAAGATACAAAATCTCGTAATCTGAAAGCGGCACTCCGTCCGCTGTATGCAAAATATCAATTCATTCTATGATTTTATAAAGAAACATATTCTATTTTTGCGCATTGATTTTATTTATATTTTTGAAACCTTTTTTTTCTTTCGTTCATTTATTTATGATTTTATTATTGTTCTAATCGGTTGAAAAGTGCTTGACAATACTTCATCTTACGCAAGTTTCTGAGACTAAACAAAAATGGTTTGATGTTTCTACAATTAATTAAATTATTCGACATAAATATTCAGTAAAATAAACCACCAGAAAACACGAATGATCCTCTGTCAAAGCTGTCAGGTTTAAGTTGCTATTTTATTTATTTTCAAGCTTTAATTCCATAACAAACTTTTTCGGTTAAACATTTTATTGTTTCAAGCACTTTTCGATCAGTTTTGGTTTTTATGTTTTTCTTTTTTTTTATTATTATTTTGCCTTCAGTTTTTTTTTTCAATCATTAAAAATCCCTGTTCTACTCGTTCGTGACTAGCCGATGACAGAATCACTGACAGACGATTGTTGTTGTGTTTTTTTTGTAATTGAAAACTGGAACCAGAACCGCGAACGTTTTGTGAAATCCGTTCCGTAACTAAAGTTATACGAAACCAGACGTGAGATGTGCTATTGTATGTGTTTTTAAACTTTGTTTTCTCTAGGTTGATAATGACAGTTTTTTGTTACCGAGTGACTAACTCCATTTTTTCCTTCCACTTTCACTAACCCATTGTTTGAAGTACTGATTTACCTTTTTGGCTCATTAATTTTGTGTTTCAAGTTTCAAGTTTGAAGAAATAATTAGTGCCATGCCATGTTTTCAAAATCCAGAAGAAATGTGACTAATCCGCACCCTTCGCTGTGTGTGTGTTTGTTTTCTTTCTGTTTGCCATTTATGTGAATGCGTATGTGTATGTCTGCAGCTTGTCTCGGGCAGTTCCGGAACCGAACAGAGCGACGAGAAGGCCAACGCCCCGGATGATGACCACGAACTGGGCAAGGGAGACGGCTACACCGAAGGCATTCCCGGACCGGTAACCCGCCTGTTCGTGCTGGCCAACCGTGGTCTGTCGAATCTGATTCAGGATTTGATTCTGGTAAGTTTGTTGGTCATTAAACCCAAGAAGAGCTATTGACCACAGTAAAACGTCAACGATAAAAAAATTATAGAGCTGTTTCTAGAACTCTTTCGAAACTTCATCTCAACCAAGGTGTGTATATATAGGAGGTGCTACCGTATATCAAATTCACGATTCAGCCATTTTGGCTTTCTAGGCTATGCAACTGTGGGACTCATGGAGTTTGTTTACCAACAAACCACAGAAAAGCTGAGCAAATAATTTTATAAGACACAAAACACGCGACGCATTACAGGACACGACACTTAACGTTCTTACTTAACGGGCCGTTAAGTAAGAACGTTAAGTGTCGTGTCCTGTAATACGTCGCGTGTCTAGTGTCTGGTAAAATTTCTTACGTGAGCACATATCATTTAAAATGAGTGAAATAATTTTATGTTTGTAAACAAACTCATTAAGAGCCCCGCTCATTCCTCGCCTACTTACTGTGAAAGTCGGAGAACCTCGTGTTTCGAAAAACCTTGATCTCAACCTTCCTTATAAAACTTAAAAAAAAATTAATATAAATTTCCTGACTAATTTTTTTTATTTTTATTTAAATTGAAATGAAGATTTCTAAATGATGTTCCCTCACAATAGTTCAAACTTCTTTGAATCTTTAAGGTTTTAAAATTGGTCTTTATTCGAAGAATACATGGTCAATGTGCCAAATACATTTCCGTTATCTTCTTGTAAATATTTTTTGTATTCTCTGATCGTGATGTTCGATGAAATGCTTCAAAACTGTTCTTCCCTTTTTCTTGCAGCGAATCGCTCAAACCAGTGAACGAGTGGTGAACTTCAAAGCACGTCTGATTACGTCACTGATCTAAGTGTGGAAACAAGAGAAGTAACGCTAGTGAAGGACGAAACTTGCAGTAGAAGACTCCCATATCCTGTGCGTCCACCGGAGATTGAACGAAACTCCGGCCATCCCGTCCAGATTTCCCCTCACATCTGTACAGAGCAACGAAGCCCAGAAACCTTTTCCCGGGACCACCAATTCCAACTTTAGTATCAATTTTTTGTGTTCTAGTATGTGTTCTATCCATCAAGCGCGAATTTTCAACTTAGGCCTCAATTCTGCGTACGTGAAGTCTGACGAGCGCTCGATTTGTTTGTAAATACCGATTCAAAAGAGTATCAAATGCAGTAGCACAATATCAACGGAAGACATCTAGTGAGAAGTAGCGCAAATCAGACTCTCCAACTGCCACTATTGCCGATCTGTGCTCTCATTTGTTACAAACATCTCATCTCAAAATCCTGTTTTCATCGCAAACTCATCACTCGACTATGATAGAAGGCACCTTTTGTTTACCTCACGATAATAAAAAAAAATCTACTTCTCAGTTGTCATACGATTGCTCAAAACAAGGTTGTGTGTACTAACCATTTTTATTTCTTGTTAAACACCTTTAAGTCAATTTTACTAATCAATATTTACCTGTTAGAGTACCTTTACTATGCTCATCTCAATTTGCTCAATTTCTTTTCTATTTGGATATTTTTATGGAAATGTAGACAAACGAACTCGCTCTTTCCAAATTTATTCTCTATCTATTTCCTATTCTAAACGACAGCTAGAGTAACTTTCTTTACGACTCTTTAGAATATAATAAAATGACTCTCTTTTTGCCGTTTGCTCCGTACTGCTTTCGTTGATCGAACAAGTAAACATCTATCGTTCTCCTTTTTGTAATTATTGAACTTCAACTTTTCAACTTTTATTCAAGGTAGCAGCATGATTGAGAGAGAATGTAAGCAAACCAACCTATAATTTTAAGAGAGATAGGGTGTAGGAGAGATTAAGAGCTTTTTAAATTAACGGAAGTCCCTAAATGGAGACACAAAAAAAACACGTTTAGTTAAAAAATGAAACCAGTCCGTGGAACTGTTCTTCGAACAAATCTTTTGTAAATAGGTTTATACTTCAATTTTCCAACTCTCTTTGCTTATCTGTTGCGAAATTCAACGAATCATCCATTGTGCATTTTTTTTATTTGTTTTGGTAAGGAATGAACAAAAATTTCTACGTCGCCAGCCAATTGCCTCTTTTCCTCTTTTCTCTACTTCGCTTTCTCTATTATTTTCGTAAAAAATATAGGCAGAAGGAATAAATTGTTAAACAATCTTTGTAGGTTAGGAAACACGGTAAATCATCAGAAGACGGAAGAAAAAAAAAATAAACGGATAGGCATAAACAAACAGCAAATGATAAGGTTTTTGTTAACTATCCAGTGTTATTTTATTAATTTAAAAAGGAATCAAGAACCTGTCAAAAACCATCTTCCTGTGAATCAGAACTTCAGGCAAAGTAAGGATAAAAAATTCTAAACGAAGAAAACTGATCGATGATTTAAAAAAAAACAAATTTCTACAAAACATTCAACAGTGAAAATTATATGAATAAAACGATTATGTATTTATAAAAATTGTTTTTTTATTCGAAAATCCCTACTTCTCAGTTAATTGTTTTAAATATCGACATAAATTCGACTAATTCAAAATTTAGGTTACTGGCTGTTCAACAGGGGTATGTCTTTTGACATTGAAAAATAATAAGTTCAATTGACATCACTGTTGGGTGCCTAGCGAGGTATCCAAGATATTAACCAAACAGTAGCGCTACAAAGTGCTCCATACAAGAGTTTAGAGAATTTGGGAAGCTTTTAGGAACAGGCATAAAATTAAAAGGGAATTAGCTCCTAATGTTATTTTTTTATAACTATTGGGCAAAATTTTGTCATGAAAAGGTACATGCAAGACACGCCGACAGAAATACATTCGATTTTTTTTACAAAAATTTTCGAAAAACATGCAAACAGCTCTCACATTAGAGCAGACATTCAAGAAGTGCATTTTTCATAAATGAAATACCACTGTTAAATAAATCTATAAAAAAAAATCTAAATAATTTTAAATATTCTTCCACTACAAAAAACATCTCAAACACTCCATTCATTCCAGAAAAAAATTGTCACTTTGGTCAAATTTGTTACTTTGGTTAACAGAAAACAGGATAAAATTCCAGTTTTTTCAACCAGGTTTTATCCTTGTTAGAATGCTATCCAAAGCAGAGCTTTCGTAAATTTAGCTTAGAAATATATCCAACAATTTTTTTTGAATGAATGTTTTTGTGAAAATATCACTTTTTCATTCAAAAACTTTTAAAATACTTAGGTGTGTTTTCAATCGCAAGACAAACACCAGTTTTTGAAACTCAATTTATCGCTTAGAAGCTATCCATACGCTTTCAAAAAATATTTAAAACACTAGAAGAAGACCTTAAAGTTGGTTCTACTTACTTAGCCGAAAAAAAATTAGTTTTAAATTCATCGAAAATTTACACCCTTTTGTTTACCTTTTTTCCTAACTACAAAACGTCAAACATTTACCTGGCATCGCGGATCGCATGACAACTTTTTGTGCAATACTTCGCGAGGCACCAGCAGAGAAGTTAATTGAATTTATTGTATTTCAATGCCAAAATACATACCTCTGTTGAACAGCTAATATTTTTTTGCCTATTGAGATACGAAGTTCACGAAGGTGTTCGTCAAAGTTGTTCAGCAAAACATTTTCTTTAGAGACTTGCCACAAAACCATTAGCAGACACGATTCTACAGAAGAAACAAAAATTATGTTGATTTTTCAGTTCAAAATATTCAGTTTGCCCATACTAACCTAAAAGTCCAAATTAACTCATGTAAACGTTACTCAAAAATTCTGCAAAAAATCATGGATGAGTTTTTAACAAAAATGAAGCTTTTTAGGCCCCAGGGTTTGAGAAATTCTAAAATGTCCCAAAAACAACTCAGTCTAACATTAGCCATATGGCTCATGGCATCAAAGTGAATAATTTTTGTGTTATTTTCAATTTCACTGTTTCGTTTTGGTTAAAAAAAAAAAAAACGATATTCTCTGCTAAATTTTTAAGTAACGTTTTTGTGAGTAAATCATAGCTTTAAGGTGTGTATGGAAAACGTTAACATTTTGTTCTGAATTGTTTTTGCTTTCTTTTGAATCTGTTTTCTCGTAATTGGCTTTTATGCACATGAACATCTTTGGCTCTAAGGACCTCATATATTCTCGTATATTTTAAATTCCACATTTTAATGCTATAAGCACTGACCACACTGACATGACACTTAGAACTAAAATTCTACCATTTTCTGTCTATTTTGTTGTTGGCAGATTTTGTAGGTTCGCAATACCGACGGCAGGTGGCGAACCTGAAAAATTTGACAAAAAATGCCCTGTAGGAAAAATGGTCCTGTTTAGCCCGATTTTATCGTAGAAATTGCATGTTTTATTTTTAAAGCTGGGTGGCATTTCCTAACTGGGATAGCATTTCTTCAAATCGATCGATGCGCACTCTGGAATCGACATTGCGTACTGTTAAAAAAATTATCCAGAAAACGAAATCGAGTGTCCAGTCAGTATGGTCAGTGCTATAAGCTCGTGTAAACATTTTTTTTAAATCCGAGAAAAAAAAAGTTACTAAATTGAACATAAAGATATCAAAGGGCTAAACTTCACTTCAAGATAAATTTTCAAAATATTAAAGAAAATTGAAAAGAAGGGCTATAAAGTCTGTTTCACATCTGGTCGCATCTTTTCATTTACTGCAGCGCCCCTAGTTGTCACATCGCGAATCTATTGACAGTGTTTTGATCCGGATGGTTTGTTTACTTATAGAGAATTCGTTTTCAAGTGGTGGTGCACCGGGGCACTACCGAACACTTTTTGCTGTTTTCATGCTCGTTTTCACGAAGAGTAGTCCACTGGTAGTGCACCATAAAGTGGACGGTGGAACACTCTGAAAATATTCGGTGTTGCTTGCGCTCTCACCAATACTATCATGAATTTTTACAGCACGTGCTTTCCGATGTAAACAAATATCAGCTGGTTGGTTTATTTGTATACCGCAAAATTGCGTTCGAGCTGTTTTTTTCTCTTTATTATCCCGAAGAACGGAAACTTGTTCCGGATTCAATACCGAAAGTGCCGTTTCCAACAGAGGCGAAGAATTTCACCTGGATGGCACGTTCCAAAGCAAACAACGCTCCCAAGAAGAAATGTGCCCAGAAGGCTTGCTGCAATCGGTTCCAGGCGATGCCGAAAAAGAGCAGCAAATCCGAGTGCAAAAAGGCCAACCCAAAGATTTGGTGGAATCGCCCAAACCGAAAAGTTTTCTTGTTCGGGAGGGTCCTATAAGTTGGTCTCCACAGCAAGAAGCGTTCAGCTGCATCGAAGCTACTCTGCTACAAGCCAGCTTCAAGCTGTGCCTTAGGGCGACGATGCTCGGTTGCGCCAAGTCCCGGATTCCCACCCGTTGCCCTTCAAAAACGGTAGTTCGAGACTACACCCGCATTGGGAGCTTGAACTTCGTTCGTTTCGGTCTGTTAGCAAAACTTTCTCCTCCGACTTCCGCGATCCGAGTTCGCCATTTTGACTTCCAAGAATTTTTTTTGTAATCTGAAAACGGAAATAGGTACTCGAACGAAGATGAGATTTGCGAGGAATAAACGTTCAAAATACCGAAACCTTCAAGCTGGGGTAACTGCAGTCTAGCAGGAGCAGCAAGCATAGACCGCCCAGAATCAGCCGGTATTGCAGTTATCATCAGAGCCAGAGGCGAATCTATCAAGCAAAATAAATCTGAAATCTTCACAATTCAACATAATATATAAATTCATGCTAAAATTTTCATATTATTTAAAAGGCAATGATCAACTAAAGTAAATTTCATTTCAATTTTCGAAGTCAAACGAAAACAAATACCAGCTGTAATGGATTTTTGACAGCTTGATGTTTTCTGTTGACACTGCCGATTTCACGCACACCAACAAAGGTGAGTGCTAAACTCGATTCATGCTCGTTTTCAGCGTGGATGGTGCAACACTTTCGGGTGGTGAAAACGAATACGGTATTAGTGGTGCAAATTTCATCAAGAATGAAGCAGTCAGTCAAAAGTTATCGACGATGGAACGCGAAAGGCGAGAGAAAAATCTGCACACTCACGTAGAGAAACCGACCCGACGTGGTCAGGGGTAAAAATGGCGAAATTCGTGAAATATCCAAAATCGACTGCAAATTCGGTGCTGCAACGTTACCGGGAGACCCTTACGGTGGATCGAGCATAACAAACCAGGCGTAAAAGTGGAACATATGACCGGAAGCTGCGAGCAAAGGTAATTCGATCAATTCACAATAATCCTGGAATCTCTTTGCGTGATTTGGCGAAAAAGTTCAAGACGAACCACAGTTCAGCTCGACAAATTTGTTTGCGAGAAGGCTTGCGGCCGTATCATGCAAGCAAACACCCCAACAGGACGCTGAAACAAAACCTGGTTGCCAAAACCAGGGCAAGAAAGTTGTACGAGATAGGAGATAGTGTTGACCAAGTACAACGGATGCATTTTGATGGACGACGAAACTTACATCAAAATGGATTTTGGACAAATACCCGGTTACAAATTTATCTTGCGAAGCGTAAAGGGGTAGAAATTTGTTTTTGCAGATAAATTTGCTCATAAATTGATGATTTGGCTAGGGATCTGTAGTTGTGGGAAGAAGACTAAAATGTTCATCACTGGGGACACAATGAATGGAAATGTTTTCAAAGAAGAATGTCTCCAGAAGAGGGTTTTGCCATTCATTCGGTCCCACAAAGGTCCGTTGAAGTTCCGGCCAGACCTGGCAAGCTGCCACTACAGCCGGGATGTTGTTAAGTGGTATAAGGAAAACAAGATCGATTTTGTTGAAAAAAGTATCAATCCACCAAACTGTCCGGATTTTCGTCCCATCGAGAAATATTGGGCAATAGTTAAGGACAAACTGAAGAAATGTGGCAGAACCATGAAAAAACCCGCTCAAATGGAAAAGTGGTGGAACAAGATTGCGAATGAGGTTACCAGTACTGCCGTTCTAAGCAAGAATGTCCCATGTGACTTTTGGGTCATTTTCACTATTTTGCTGGAAACGGTCTCTTTTAGTGTTAACTTTCGAATAAAAACATAAACAAGTATACTTTGTTCTGAACTTATACGGAATTTTCATCAAGGTGTTTGTCTCTATGTTGATAGTTCTCCGCAAGAATGTCACACTAGAGAAAATTCTATAAAAAATGCAAAATTTATCAAAAAAATTGCCTTAAGATGAGTTCAAACTGTTGAATTTAACGTTATTCACTGAAAAGAACACTAAAATAGAGGGTAGAGGAGGAGCGAGAAGCCTTGAGTATTTTATTCAGAGAAATTTTCACTAAACACTTTTCGGTAGGCACTACTTACAGGATCCATACTCAACTATACATTTTTATTAACAAAGAGAAACGTATTTCTCAAATTACGGTTTAGCATGAGTTTTTGGGAAAAAATAAACTACGCAAGCTTTTAAAATGATAGAAAAATTGTAGCCGTGTGACAGTTTTTCGTAGAACAAGCATCGGCATGCGTTCTGATTCTACGCAAAAGTGTCAAAAGTTCGAAAATTCATCCGAAAAGCTGACGAATGATTGTTATGTATTTTTTTTTTACTTTTGTTGTACATTATTTCTTTGCGGAGAAATGATCTGTTTTATCCGACCAGATCCTATGTGAAACAGACTTTAGAATAAGACGAAATACAAACGTTAATAAATACACGTTTTATAGGCCTTGAGTCTTAAGTATACGAATAATCAAGCGTCTCTTGCGGCAACAGATAATCAAAACCTTCCTGTGAATTGAAATCTAAAAAAAAAACTGTAAAACCTTTTTAAAGGTTAAATGGAGTCATTTTTGAGGATTTCAATAAAATTGACTGGTAAATGATCAGTTAAAAAAAGTGACAAAGCTATTTAAAGATGACCAATTTCCAGCCATGTGAAACCGCAATTTGAAATCTGAATTCTGGGTTCTGAATTCTGAGGTTAAATTATAAACATAACTTCCGGACCTGAATCCTGAATATGAGTTGTAAATCTGAAATCCTACTTCTGAATTTTGAATCTGATTTCTGAATCTGTTTTTTTAATCTGAATTCTGGATCTTTTTATTTTTTAGGCTTAATTTATTGGGGGATTAACCAGCAGTTTTCACCCTCCAAAAAGTCAAATCAAAATATCATTCAGTTCAAATTTCACTTATTTGTTCCTAACTCACATTACATTTAAAAAAACATGTTCTTACCAAGCCTCGAACCCGAGCTCCCCGCTTGAAAGTTGAGATCCATACTTGTTGCCCTATATGAACATCATGAGTAGGCAACGATTTTACTCGATGTGATGATTTTCTTTTAAACGACTTTCACGTTCTTTATTTCTACTTAATTCCCACTTTCAAGCTGTTAAAAAGTTGCTCCGGAACTTAATGTGTACTTCATATAGTTGTTTCCCAAGTAACGATGTGTTTATTTATGCAAACACGTGTTGAAGTTCGAAAAAAGTAGATTTTAGCTTTTAAATCTACTTCAAAGTTTCTATAATACGAAGTTGCTTTTGAACGCCCGTTGGAACTAATTAAAAACTTTCAAGTTTACAAAATAGTACAACAGAGACTTTTTACGAACTATTGAGCTGTACAAAAAGACTTGCAACCCTTTGATAGCTACTTGATTTTGAAAAAAAAATGAGAAGTACGTAACAAGTAGATTGTTTTTCTTCATACATACTTTAAAGTTCCCAAAAAGTAGAAACAGAAACCAAAACAGTACTTTAAAGCTTTTTTTGAGTATTGGCTGAACTTGATAAAGAATGAAGTTCCATGGAACTCGAAAAAGCATTTTGAACAGCAAAAAAGTTCCACAGAACTTTTGTACAGCTATATATGAACTTATTAGTTCGTTCTTCAAGTGATATTCGAACTTTTGGTTGCTTGGGGAGCTTCTGGTCCTACCCCTTCTTCGATGCCCATCTGGATTCCAGTCAAGCGCCTCTCTGCAAATCTCGTTTTCATCTCTTCGCAGCGTGTGCCAAACCCATCTCCACTTACGTTCCCGAATCTCGATTTCTAGCGCCTTTTGTTGACACCGGCGATGAAGTTCCACGTTTGAGATCCATTTGCTAGGCTACCGTGCGCGGATAATACTCCGCAGGCAGCGATTCACAAAAACTTGCAGTTTTTGCGTCGTCACCGCAAATGTGCACCAAGTTTCACACCCATACAACAATACGGATTCGATGTTTGAGTTGAAGAATAGGATTTTAGTTCGTAGAGAGATCTGGCGTGACCGCCAGATGTTTCGGCAACTCGCAAACGCAAATCGGACTTTTCTGATCCGGGTTTCGATGTCTTACTTGATACCACCATCAATAAATATCAATAAAAGAATAAATTCAAACACATTATCAATAATCAATAATAAATTTTGAGCAAATATATACTTTTCCATCTAAAAACTAACAATTTTTCAACAATAAAATCTTTTATATGTTTTGAAATTTAAAAAAAAAACAAATTGACCAACTCTGGTCTAGGCGTAATACACAGCATCTCCCAAGCTAACTTCACCGGACTTTCTGAGCCCCAAATGAATTCCGAAAGCAGGGGACTCGCCAAGAGATGGGATTTTACGGTACCTAAAACGATAAAACCAAAAATCGTTAGCCATAAATTGAAAATATTTTTTTTAGTGAAAACTCTTACCCCTTCAAAGTTTTCAGTGGTTGACCCTGCGGGTTGCTGACACCCTTCTCCGGATCGATATTGGTGAAAACACAGCGCAAACACGGCTTCACATATTTGAAAACAGTGTTGCCGATCTTAACCCAGCGCCAGTTATCTTCCGCATATGCCGGAGGTCCTTTGACCACGAAATTCGGCCGGAACTGCAAAGCCGTAACTCGATGATCCAAACGGGTGTTCAAATCTTCCACGGTAGCCGTATTGAACAACATGTAGCTTGTCTCGTCATGCAAGGCACCGGAATCTGTTCCCGAAATTTTACGGCTAGTTTTTTCTAGCGGGTAAAACACCAACCGGCAACCTTCGTCCTTCTCTAGAATGTATCTTGAGAACCATTTAGCTACTTCATCGCCGCAGTCAACTGCCGGAACCGAATCTCCCCAGACAATTCCTTTCCCGCGCTTGGCGTCGAATAGCGACTTTACGTCGATTGAAATGTCATCCATTCCGGGTGCAGCCAAGGTCAGCGTAGTATATCCGTCATCGAATGTCGGTTGGATCAGCACCATTTTCGGTTTCTGACGAGCCGTCATCCATTTTCCTTCAGTATTTGTTACCATAAAAATGCGATCCCTCAGTAGATTCCGTTGTGGGCCTAAATCGGAGCACCCGATACGACTAACCTTAATTGGCGCGCACGATTTGATTGGAAACACATAGATTTCGTTGACTTCACCAGCCCTGCGCCATTGTTTCGGGGGAATGTTGTCCAGATGTCGCTTTATGCAGTAGGCTGTGGCTCCAGTCACTGCCAACGTCCCAATCCCGGCTGCCACAACCGTAGCCTGCTTCGACAGACTGGCGGTGCTGAATTCTTCAATAAGTCCTGCAAGACAGGATAAAGGAACATTTAGTCAGCTATCCCAACAACCGATTAACTTTAAACCGATACACTTACTCGAGAACATAGTTGAACGCGTAACTGAATGAACTGAGCTTGTCCCCACGAATAATCACATCAACGTCTTACTTACTTCTCGCAAATGCTAAGTATACCTTCTACTCACGACGATGATAAACGTTCGTCCCAATCATGGAGCAACAAGTGATAAGCCAAGTGTGTGTGTCTGTCTGTCCAGCGCGAATCTTATTTTTTTGCAATGAGGATTCTTCTATATTAAAAGTCACAGAGATTCGATGAGGAAGATTGCCGATGCCACCCAGTAACGTTGGGGATTGTTTTTATCAATATTCCTAACTCCCGGTCGCTCGTTCGTTTTTGACGCTTATAAATGTGTATATTCATTATTTTTATTTATTCGCACATCCTCGAAGACGTCGTCGTCGTCGTCGTCGACCGGCATACACTGCCAGACGATGTTTCCTATTCCATTCCCAACCCAACACTCGAGTCGGAAAGTAGTGCCTTCTTGTAAAAACTGCGCAGCGACGGCATCCAGATGATTGTTTAATTTTAATTACTGGAGTGCACCCGTGTAGGCAAATTAGAGTGTCAGTGGCGAATAACAAAAAAAGTATTCGCAGCAGTTGTGCTCTCCATTTGAATAATTACAGTGAAAACTGAAGGAAACACTTGTTTGTAACTCCAGCCAACGTTTAATTGCCAACATTTAAGTACAGGCCAAAGTAGGGTTTATACTTCAAAGATGCTTCGAAAACCCGGTAAAAATCTTTAAGTTGAATTCTCCTGGACACAGAGGGGTCAAAGTCTCACACTACATACATATGTACCTACATGTACGTATTCTTCAATAAAATTCTTCAAGCCAAAAATGCTTAGCTTACTACGTAAATAGGGAGTTGCTTTTATGCAAAACTGTCCCATGTGCTAGTGAGGGCGATTGGAATTTCAACCAGTTTTCTTGGTATACATTTTGATTCCTCTGAAGGTGGAATTAATTCTTCAGGTAACGAATGACTACAAAAATACATACACACAAAACTTTCGAGGCCGGAAATTAGCAAAATTTTGCTCAAATTTGACCAGCTAAAAAGTTAGCAATGAAATTAGCAAAAAAAAATTACAGAAAATTTAGCAAAATAGCAAGAAGTGTCCTGGCTTAATGTTTACTAATTTTATAGTAAAAAAAACTGTGTTTGCTAAAATGTTAGCAAAAAAATTTTACCCCAAAAATGTGCTGGAATTTTAGTAAAAATAATGTTTTTGAAATATCCGTTGATGGCCTATTGTGATCTTTCAACTAAGAAATTAAAAATATTATTTGATTTATTTACTTTTTATTTATTATCTTAACTTTACGCTGATTGAAGAGGGTGGATGGGATGCCTTTAAGTCGGAATTACTCGCCGAAACAGTCAAAGATGGTGTTCTCTGAAAAATCTGCTTCGGTTCACGGTACCCTAAAAATAAAAACATAAATAAATATAATTAAATAACCTAAAAATCACACTTCTTACTTTTGTCTTCGTTTTCAATTGAGTGTCAGGTTGTCCACCGTTAAACTCCGCACAACCCGCTTGTTATTATTTCAGCCCCAACCGAGGCACAAGACCGAATCATTAAGGTGCTTGCCTGTATTATGATTGTGTAGTATGAAGTATCCGAATTGTGCTTCAAATTTATAAACCAGAAATTATGTTTTAGATTCAATCAAAAATCTATTTTCAGAGGAAATACTTATTTCATATTTCAGGTTATTTTTTTCGAAATAACTAAGTTAAAATTTGAAAGATTTCGGCGTGCATAAATATATATTTTGGTCGAAGTGATTTTTTGTATCGAATCATCCAACAAAAAATCGTTTTAGGAACGCCCTGTTATTTAAAATCATCGTATCAAATGATGAAAAATTTAATATTCTATTCATTTTTTTCTAAATCGATATTGGCACATTGCTCAACTCACCTTACAGTCAGTCCACCAAAACTATCTGAAAACCTGGGTCTTTAAATTCGAAAACCTGAAAACATTAGAAAAAAATGTTTCTTTCATATTTATTTTTATTTTTAAGTTCTTTCGAAATTACTTACCGATATCAAACGCTGTTCGATATCTGAGCGAGTCCAAATTCAAAGAAGCTTCTTTACATGGCTGCTTCGGAGTTGGTCCTTGAAAAAAGAGGTTTCGGAAGAGATACTTTCGTTCCGTAGGCGCAGCTGTAATTAAACAAAAAAAAACTTAAAATAAACAAGAAACTTTGAAACCCTCTAAAACACTATTTTTGTACGTTTTTTTTTTTGCATCGAGCAATTTCGCAAAACTGTATGGGCCAAAAGAATTTTGAACACGAACGCAGATCGAAAAGAAATTAAAAAAAAAACAGGGACTTTATCTAAAGTTTAGTGGTACTCACTGCAAAATCATTTGTTTTCACGATCCCGGGTCCAGTGGTTTCTATTCAGCTGCACTCGAAACAACATTCTGCCGGCCTTATCCAAAAACATGCGTCTTTCCGGCTTCAATCTGAGCATGAATCAGCTCCGGATCAGGCTACCGCTTTTTCGGTTTTGGATTTTCCGAGCAAACATGCGCCCTTAACAACCGGACAGTTGTGCCCATAGTCAAGCGGTCTGCGTACAGAACAATCGGAAGCCATTCTATTCCACGGTGCTTCTCAATTTTTTTCAACAGGTAAACTCATCCAATTTAAATAGGCCACAACCGGTTACAAATAGTAAAATCTAAAAAAAAAACAAACAAAAACCCATAATTTTATAACGTTCAAACTTTTTCAACTTTAAAACTTACCAACAACTATTGCGAGATCGGGCAAACTTTTCTCGCTTGCTCAACGCTTCTCGACTAAAGTGGAATTGCCTGTTTCCAGCTGTGCTGTGCTCTTTACCGCAGGCAGACATCACAGAACGTTGACCGGAACACACACTTGGTTAATACCGGAAGATTTCAAATTTTCCACTTTTTTAAGTATCCGGGCAGGCACATCTTGGAACTTATGGTGTTATGAAAGCTGTGGCAAAGGAATTTCGACCGAAATACAATTAAAAACGACCGATTACAACGTATTAAAAAGGACTTATATTTTTCACGTCTAATCGTTTAAAAGTTTGGAGACAAAAGGTAACGTCGGCAGTTCGCCTGTTGAAGACAGGGTTGCCGGTCTGTCAGTTTTTTTAGGAACAAGGCGATAGATTACACAGGTACAGCAAATGATGTAGAGCAACACTCCTCCTTAATCATCGCCAGGTTTTCCAGCTTCGGTGTCCTTCGGTACCAGTCCCATCGATCCAGCAAACTTCAGGTTCTTGACCGATCCCAAAGGTTTTGTCAGCGCATCAGCAATCATTTCTTCGGTACACAGGTATTCCAAGCGGATGCGACCTTTCTCGCATAAATCCTTCACGAACATCTGCTTCGTCTCAATATGTTTCGAACGCTTGGTAATTCTCTCGGAACGTACGAAAGCGATGCACGACTGATTGTCTTCGTACATCACAGATGGGCCTTGCTGTTCTGCGTCAAGATCTGCTAGCAATCGTTGTAGCCACAAAACTTCTTGTGCTGCCTCGCTGAGAGCGATATACTCAGACTCCATTGATGAGAGAGAGACTGAACTTTGTTGCTTGCTTCTCCAGGCTATGGCAGTTCCACCCAAGGTGAAAACGTATCCTGACGTAGATTTCCGGGTTCGTTGATCCCCAGACCAATCCGCGTCCGTATATCCTCGCAATTTCATATCTGCGCCGGTAAATTTCAACGTCCAATCAATAGTACCACGTAAGTATCGAATAACTCGCTTAGCGGCGATCCAATCGGCTTCAGTTGGTTGTGCGACTTTTCTGGCAAGTACGGAGGTCGCAGCTGCTATGTCCGGTCTAGCGTTAACAGACACGTAGAGCAACGATCCTACAAGACTGCGATAGTCGATGTTATTCGGCAATTTCGGACTATCAGCATCCTCTCGTGCGTAAGCGTCCACCATTGGGGTACACGCGGCCTTGGCCTCCCCCAATCCGAACTGCTCGGATACGCGTTGGATGTATCCCTTCAAACATATCCCATAGCGACCATCTACACGGCTTACCTCCAGGCCCAGGAAGTATTTCAGTTCACCTAAACCTGTGGTTTCGAATTGCTTGCCGATCTCTTCATGGATACGATCGATCTCGGCCTCATCTTCACATCCAATAACAACATCATCAACATATAGAATAATGTAAGCTTTCTTACCATTTCGATCAGCTACGTATAGGCAAGGATCAGCCGAACTTGGAGTAGGGGAAGAGGGGGCATAATGCCCACGTTAAGAAGAAAGCCTTGTTTTAGAGTACATTTGAAAAGATTAACTTTAATTTTCGATTGTGTTTGGTAGTTTGATTTATTTTTTGTTTAAATCTGAAAGTCAGAATAACTGGAAGGTCAAAAAAGGCCACAAATTTAATGAAATTTGAAGAGAAGGTTGAAAATTGGATTTCAGATTCAGTAGGGGCATAATGCTCATATGTGTGTACCCAATCGCGCCGTTTAACGTTTAATAAGTGTTTATTGATTCAAGTGCCTCCGAAAGTGTTTGCCAGGTAAAAACACTTCTATTCTACTTCACAGATGGAAAAATGTATTGCTTCGCGCAGTGCTGCCAGATATACTGAAATTCTTGTGAAAAGTTTATCAAATCTATATTAAATTTAGGAGTTTTAAATATATTCGTTTATATTCAAGTTATGTTTTCCAATACTACATATAAATATCTTTAAAATGGTTGTGATGAAACTGCATATGAATTTGAACTAATATAAACCATGCTTTAAGATAAACTGACATGGCGCGTTTTATCCTACCTAGACATGTTTATTAAAAATCGTTCAAAATAACAGAAAAAATAATTGAATAAGGAAATTTTTCGTTTTGCGATGATTTTCAAGACCAATGTATTCATTGTAACAGATGTCGGGTAATTTTTTTTTTTGCCGATAGATGTCGTAATTCCATATGAAAGTCAAGTCACAAATTGCAAGAAATATGGCTTGAAAAATATTTTTGGATTTTGGCAAGGATTTATCGCGTATTTGATGCTAATTTTTTGTACAAAAGGTTTCTACTGTTAATTAGAAGGGAATAACGTACAGAATTCTTAAAATAAGTGTATATCTAGCTAGATTTCGCAGTGGGTCATTTTGCCCACACTGGGCATTATACCCCCAGTTCCCCTAAATCTCATCTGCTTCAGAACGTCATTCATGCGCAAGTTCCAGCATCTGGCTGATTGCCGGAGGCCATACACGCTCTTGTTCAGTCGACATACTAATCCTTCCTTACCAGGTTCTGCATACCCGGGAGGTTGCCGCATGAAAACCTCTTCCGACAATTGACCGTTAAGGTAGGCGGTTTTAACGTCAATGTGCTTCAGTACCATTTTACGATGACTGGCTACAGCTAGCAAGGCGCGAAACGTTGTTTGAGTCGCTACTGGAGCGTACGCTTCCTCAAAATCTACTCCTGGTCGCTGATTGTAGCCTTGGGCTACCAATCGTGCCTTGTACTTGACAGGTTTGCCTTCTGCGTTCCGCTTGATCTTGAATATCCAACGACTTCCGATCACTTTCTTGCCTTTTGGGAGTTTAACAAGATCCCACGTCTTCAGCTTACGATGTGACTCAAGTTCTTCGGTCATTGCTTCGAGCCACTCCTTCTTGTGATCGCTATTCACAGCTTGGCCGTACGTTCCGGGTTCATTCTCCTCCTGAATCCGGACAGCGTTGGTTTCTTCGATAAGCCGGGCAGGCGGCCGACCTTTATTCGCCCGTCCCGAACGTCGCAGGTACTCATCCTCGTTGAAGCCTTCGAAATCCTCTTCTTGCTCGTTAGCAGACTCGAACTCTTCTTCTTCTTCAGGAACGACGTCGTCTTTAGATTCTTCTGGCGGTTTTTCAAACTCAGCAACACCGCTCTCACTTCGACTGATCACTATTTCACTCGTCTGGTTTTGTTCGGATTCACACTTTTGTTTCATTATCTGCCGATTGTCCTCTCGACCACTAAGTTCTTCGAGAAATTTTGCATTACGGCTTACAGTCACAAAATTCGTTTTCGGATCGATAAAGCGATAGGCTTTCTGTCCATCGATCTGTCCATATCCGACAAACACCAGAGGTACACTTTTACAGTCGAGTTTTCTTCTTTTCTGTTCCGGCACTTGCACATACGCCAACGAACCGAATATCTTCAGGTGCTTGTAGCTCGGTTTCTTCCCGTACCAGAACTCGAACGGAGTTCTTCCAGTGGTTGGGCAGGGCAGCAGGTTCAACAAGTAGTTGGCGGTGTTTATAGCCTCACCCCAATACTGTTTGACCATTCCTGCTTCTTGTAGTAAACAACGGGTCATCTCGATCAAGGTTCTGTTCTTCCGTTCGGCCTTGCCGTTTTGTTCCGGACTATACGGCGCCGTCTGCTGAAGTAAAATGCCTTCCTTCTTCAGCATTGCCCTGAACGAGTTGCTAGAATACTCGCCCCCACCATCACAACGGATTATCTTCGGCGTTTTCTCGAATTGCGTTTGAGCCATACTAATGAACTCACGAACTTTACCCTCTGCTTCCGATTTGTATTTAAGCAGGTATACGACGCAATAACCACTATAGTCATCTATCATCGTCATCATGTAACGCTTTCCGCTGGGAGTCGTAGCCTCCATTGGTCCACACAAGTCGGTGTGGATCAAATCTAGCACAGCACTGGTTTTCGATTTCGACACTTTTGGGAACGATGCACGCGACAATTTGGCCTCACAACAGGTGGTACAAACAGACTGAATACCACACTCCGAAATGTTCAAGTCGCTTCCCAATTCTTCGCGAACAATTCGCTGGATATCTTCGAGATGGCGGTGCCCCAACCGACGATGCCATACGTGTTGGCAATCTGCCCGATGTTGTTGACCCACTAACATCGACTTTTCACTTTCCGTTTTCAGATAGTAGAGGTTAGCCACACGAGCACCAGTGGCGATTTCTTTTCCCTCTTTCACTATATTGCACCCATTACTACCGAAAATCACATCGAACCCCTCGTCGGTAATTTTGCTGACCGACAGCAGGCTACTTTTCAGATCCGGTACGAACATAACATTCTTCAGCTTTATGCTCACTTGTTCACCGTTTCCATTCAGACCACTCATTTGCACTTGGCCAACTCCTTCTGAACGCACTTTATTCCCGTCAGCCAAATAAACGGTATCTTTTCGCGAACGATCAACCGATTCTAGTTGCGACACGTCACCAGTCATGTGCGAAGTACAGCCCGAATCCAAATACCATCTTCCGTCCAACTTTCCCGCAGGAACACCAAAACACACTTGCTTTTCTTCTTCAGTGTACACTTTGTTGGCTCTGTGTGGTGGTTTGGACCGCTTATTTTCACCAAATCTTCGCTGTTGATCCGTCTTCAACTTTGGACAGTTGCGCTTATAGTGTCCCGTAGCACCACAGTAATGACACTTAAACTTGGGCTTCGATTCAATCTGCAGTGCCTTCTGCGAATGCCTCTTATTCTCCCCGACACTTTCACCTCGACGTCTCCACTCATCCAGAAGTCGCCCCTTCACAAAGTCTAACGACAACTCTTCTTCTGGGCGCGATTCCAACGACATTATGAGCGAGTTATACGAGTCTGGGAGACTGGAAAGGATGATCGACACTAGCCAATGTTCACTCAAATTCTCACCGACGGCAGCGAGACGACTGCTCAGTAACGCGATGTGAGCCAAATGATCGGTCAAATTTTCACCATCTGACATCCGAAGTGAGATGAGTTCACGAATCAAAAACACTTTTCCGGTCATCGATTTTCTTTCGTGGTATTGGTGCAATGCATCCCACATGGCCTTCGATGATGTCTTCCCCATTATGTGTGGAAGTTGCGAATCTTCCAACGACAATCCGATAATCGATTGTGCCAGCCCGTCGCGCGAAATCCATTCGGCGGATGGCTCCTTCGGTCTGTCTCCGATTATCACGGCGGTCAATCCTTTTTCTTTCAGCACTAGATCGATTTTAAACTTCCATAGAGGCCAGTTATGATCCCCTAGTTTCTCGATCGAAACACGGTCCGCCATTTTGTTTTCCGATGGCGCAACAAATTTTCGCAAGGATGACGCCGAACTTATTTCCCGAAAAATTCGATTTTCGCGGATTAAAACAACTTTCCGATGCCACCAATAGCTGGGCCCATAACCTTATGGTGTTATGAAAGCTGTGGCAAAGGAATTTCGACCGAAATACAATTAAAAACGACCGATTACAACGTATTAAAAAGGACTTATATTTTTCACGTCTAATCGTTTAAAAGTTTGGAGACAAAAGGTAACGTCGGCAGTTCGCCTGTTGAAGACAGGGTTGCCGGTCTGTCAGTTTTTTTAGGAACAAGGCGATAGATTACACAGGTACAGCAAATGATGTAGAGCAACAGGAACAAGCTGGGATGAACGCCCCATGGACACAATCCACGTCGGCACATAAACAACATGTTGACCGACGAGGCGATGCAACAATCGATGGAGTTTTGCAAATTTTATCTCGTTTTTTAACTAGAATAACGGAATCCAAATAAAACATATTTTTAGTTTTTTCTCGCTCCGAAGCGACCGAATGAATAACACCCGAAACCCGAAAACTGTCAAACGAACGTGGTTCCAGCACAGACTAAAAGTTTGTGTCCTTGCTACTAACGTACTGAAATAAATAGCAAAGCCAATTTTTCACTCAAGTTGAGCAAATTTATCGACGAAATGCGAAATTGCTAACTCATTAGTTAAAAAAAATTTTTGCTAACGGAAAGTAATGGCCTCTTTTTGCTAAGTGGAGCCTCGAAAGTTTTGTGTGTAGGATCAGAGAACGAGGATTTACTTTTTATACCTAGATGGGGGCATAACGAGCAACCCCCCTTTTTAAAGGATAAATCATCTTGATACAATAATGTACAGTGTATTGTGTATTACCATGTGTATTCCTCATGTTTCACCATCATTGAAGTTTTGATTGTTCACTATAATCCATTTTAAAATACGTTTTCACTTTAACTTTTTGATTCGAGGCGAACAGAGCACCATTAATCGAGGCATGATGAGCATTTCCTGCCGTAGAATCTAACAGCGAAATCAGACAGATGAAGTCAACATAATGTATGAATGTATGTGAGTTGTTTTATTCTACAAACACACATACATAATTTTGTTGTGGCGTTGTTTGATGGATGATACGACTAACTCGACTGCTGTGTCTAAACACGTCAAAAACAGTGATGTAACTCACATATGATAGCTTTTTTCTATGGTTAAATAAGCCCCTTAATAGGGTTACCAGATCCCGCAACACCAAAAAGAGTACAGTAAGATCATTTACCCAAAAAGTCAGAAGAAACTATATAACTTCGGTTTTCTGAGCTCCCAGCCATCAGGTTAATACAAGATTCATTTAATTATCGAGCATTGCGCCCGGAAGGTATGCAAAACAACAGAAGAGAAAGGATGTACATATTTCGTTTTATCTGATGAGGCTCCTACTAACTTGAATAAGCGGGGTTCTACTGTTATTGGAAACCGAGATATTTAAGTATGTTACCTAAATTGTGTACATATTGATTACTTAAAGGCGCTTATCGCGCTCACTTTATTACGAAAAATATGCATGTTAATAAAAACATGATGTTAAAGTAATTTGTTGTAAACTGTTTTCCATTTGTAGTTTTTGCATCAAATGTGAACAACCTCATAAAAAAACAACAAAAAAAGAGTACATTTGGTAAAATTTCACAAAATGAAGAGTAGGCCCATTTATCGATCGAAAAAGAGTACATGTACTCTTATAAGAGTACGTATGGTATCCCTATCCCTTAAGGTGGTCATTTTGTAGTTTTTGACTGGTAAAATTGTACAACGGAAACGTTTTTCGGTTTTTTTATTCAATTCATGGATCCAAAACACATTCATACAAACAATTTTCATACCTTATAAATTACAAAGCACTCCGATCACTAACCAAGCAACCAAAAGTAGCATACTAACTCGAACACGGGATTCCGAAGTTCACATTAGGCTGCACAAAGGGTTTACGGGAGTTCATGGCTCCAGGAACTCATATTACGTAAAAGCTACTCAGAAACTTCTATCGGCTGAAGCATTTAAAATGAAACTCCAATGCATTTTTCATGTGACATCTTCATAAAGGCAATCATAAAGGGTGATACGGTCAAAATTTGGTCAACATCAACCTGACGTATTCCTTTCAATTTTGCATTTAAAAAACCTGAAAACCCCTCATTTTGAAGGTGTGTGTGTAGAATGTTGCTCCTATTTTGATTTTGGAATTCACTCTTCAGTTGTCAAAATGCCGTCCAAGGAAGAAGAGCGGCGTATCAAAATTTTGCTCGCGCATCGCGAAAATCCGAGCTATTCGCACGCAAAGCTGGCAAAATCGCTAAAAGTTGCCGAATCAACCGTTACAAATGTAATCAAAGTGTTTGGGGAACGTTTGTCGACAGCCAGGAAGTCTGGATCGGGGAGAAATCGAAAACCGGAAGCCGCTGAGACTGCAAAGAGAGTTGCCGGTAGTCAAAAAACGAGCCGGACTATCGACTTACAAGAAGGTAGTGACTCCAAATCGCGATGATAAACAAAATACGACGGCCTAAGCGCGATCCCGGAGGCTATACACGACGATGCTGTCGAAGTTTGACTGCGTGGTAATGGACGACGAAACCTACGTCAAAGCCGACTACAAGCAGCTTCCGGGACAGGAGTTTTATACGGCAAAGGAAGGGGAAAGGTAGCAGATATTTTCAAGCACATAAAACTGTCAAAGTTCACAAAGAAATATCTGGTTTGGCAAGCCATCTGTACCTGTGGCTTGAAAAGCAGCATTTTCATAGCTTCCGGGACTGTCAACCAAGAAATTTACGTGAAAGAGTGTTTGAATAAACGTCTGCTGCCTTTCCTGAAGAAACACGGTTGTTCCGTACTGTTTTGGCCGGATTTGGCATCTTGCCATTAAGGTAAAATGGCCATGGAGTGGTACGCCGCCAACAACGTGCAGGTGGTTCCCAAGGACAAGAACCCTCCCAACACGCCAGAGCTCCGCCCAATTGAGAAATACTGGGCTATTGTCAAGCGGAACCTAAGGAAGACCAAAAAAACTGCTAAGGACGAGCAGCAGCTCAAGGCAAACTGGCTTTCTGCGGCGAAGAAGGTGGACAATGTGGCTGTACAAAATCTGATGGCAGGGGTTAAGCGTAAGGCCCGGATTTCGGATTTGGAAAAGCGGAAGCCTAACTAAATGTTTTTCCTGAATTATATACTAATTAAACTTGAAAAAGATTTAATTTGATTTTTTAAATAAACGATTTCACCGATTTACACGCGTTTTCCCTTGACCAAATTTTGACCGTATCACCCTTTAGTGCTTGCTACACTCTTTCTAACGAAACAATAAGATCATATCTGGAAACTTTAGAAGAATTCCAGGCGACTTGTCAAATACTTCTGCCATTTCTATCATTATTCTCGGATTGTTTACATCGGCAGAACATTGCGTTGAATCAATTCGATAATTCTGAGTTTGTGCTAGCCATGGCAGATAAGTGCTGCGAAATTTTCACCACCAGAAGGACAAAAAATAGCTTTGGAACCGTTGGCGAGCATCAATTCATTGCGGTAAATATACTAGAACCCAGAACCTAAATAGACCGGTAATCAGCAATCTGTCATCTGGTTGGAAGAGCAATATGTCCACCGGATTTTTTTTCGGCGCGTAGAAGATTATATATGTTTGCTTAGGGACTGATAAGCATTCCCTAGGAACACATGCGTGTTTGGATGAATCCCTGAAAAAAGGAACGCCTGCTGAAGCTGATTAAGCTTCTATGGTACCTACTTTTGGTTGCTTGGGTAGTTTGTAAGAGAACCTACACCAGAAGATTATGAAGTCGCCTTTCTATTGAGGAGATCATTTTTTTGATTGTATCCCATTTACCCGAAAACCATTGCCCAGAATGAATTTTTCCCAGAATGACAAATACCCGAAATCAAACCCCAGAATGCACCATTTACCAGAAATTTTTTTCCCAGAATGGACCATTCCCCAGAATGGAACATTTACCAGAATGGCACAAATCCCAGATTTTTTCCCCTAGTATTTTAATTTGTTTTTTTTTTTCTAATGAATTCTTGTATATATCATACTAGCTGATTTAACCGGCCTTGCTCGGGTTTGCACAAAATATAAATCAAAATGAGTCGTTTGACTTTACGAAATTTTGGTAGCTTTGTATTCAATATGTTTAATATATTTATTTTGAGAAAATTTTACTCATGTTGTGCCATGTGCCATGTATGTAAGCTTTGAAAGTTTTGTTAGTGTTTTTCAAGTTTTGAATGAGAATATTTACTGTGTTTCCCTTTTCCATATTTTTGAAACACTTATTGGTAGTTATGAGGTTCGTATTCATAGAAATTAAAAATAATATTCCAAGAATGCTTTTTTATTTCATCATGAAAAACATGTTATACCCACTCTTTCTTAAGGGGGGGGGGGGGGGGGATTAGGGTCTAACTCTTTCAAAAAATCGATTTTTTTTATTTTTTTATTTTCTTATAGTAAAACATTTCAAGAATGTTGTGTCAAATTTTCAAGTCAATTGAAGCAAAACTGTAGAAGTTATAGGCCTTTATCTCCTCCTATCTTATACTGCAAGAAAGCAAGAGCAAAAACTTCAAACGCATTTTTCTCGAAAGCACATTTTTAAAGTCCGTGGACATCGTCATTTGAAAACTACTTATCCGATTCTTTTCAAATTTGGAATATATTTTCTACATATAAAATACCAGACCCCAACGTTTTTCTTTTTTGATTTTTTTTTACTTTGGGGAGATTTTAGAGGTGAAAAATGGCGGATTTTTAAGTGAAAAATCGTAGTTTTTACTTCAAACAGCCACAAAAATTTCTAAAAAATATTTTTAAGTTAAATAAAAACGTTGGGGTCCAGGAAAAAAAACATCTATTAAAAATATTTTGCTCTGATTTTTTGACTTCAGATGATTCTGTGCTTAGATATAGTGTCCACCGCAAATCCTGTTATCTAAAAGGCATTCTCGAAAATGCTCCGTCACCGGCTCATTTTTCAATATTTTTCTACGAAAAAATTACTAAATGTTCTTTTAACAATGCTTTGTATAATACAAAAAATTTGAATACATTTGTTTGAACGATAGCTCTAGAAAAAAATCGTGAAAATGGTGTTTTTTTATACCCGTTAGACCTTACCCCCCCCCCCCCCCCCCCCCCCCCCCCCCCCCCCCCCCCCCTTAAAGGAAGCTTGAATAGCTTTGGCTTTCTATTTTTTATCTTCAAATGATTAAACTACACAGTGAACGAAAATTACCGAGTTCGGTAATTTTTTTACCGAAATCCTAACATGTGGAGTTCGTTAAACTGTTCGGTAATTTTTTCGGTAAAAAATAAACGAACATCGGTAAATCGATTCTTCATTTACCGATGTTCGTTTATTTTTTACCGAAAAAATTACCGAACAGTTTAACGAACTCCACATGTTAGGATTTCGGTAAAAAATTACCGAACTCGGTAATTTTCGTTTACTGTGTATATTTTTATCTTTCCAACTCTCCATCTAATGAAGTCTCTTTTGGAGATGATCTCATCGGACGCTATATGCCAAATGCTCCCCCGTATGCTATATTTAAGTTTTATTTGCGCAGAAAATTCTAAGAAGGGTTCCGAAACTTGCGGCAGCTCGTGGCCTTCAAGACTTCCAAGCCAACGGCCATGAGTTCGAATCCCAGTCACAGCATACACAGTAAACTTTTGTGGTTTAGTGGTTTAAGCATTTGTGAGATGCTAGCCATCATATTCTCGAAAGATGTACGCTTAGAATTCAGTAAAAGGAAACTCTTCGAGGAAACATTAAGCTTCATTGAGATTCTGTATGTGTTTGTATTTGGTTTTTTAAACTTGTTGAAGACTCATTTTTCATGTTTTCAAATGTTTGTGTACTTTTCGTTGTTTTTTTCCACACAGTTTTATGATTAGTTTTTTTAAATGTTCCAAGTTTCACTTATAGTTTCTTGAAGTGATCTAAAAGAAATTTTCTCGGAATCCAAATCGCCCATTTTATGATGTTATAACAAAAGATTTTTTTCCAATTTTTCCATTCTTGGAAAAACAAATCTCATCAATTAGTTTGAAGAGCGATAAAGTAAAAATTCTTGGAAATAATTTGATCGAGTTCGTAGAACTTAACGGTTTAAGTTTTCGCAAAATTGGATGGTAAAATTGAACACATTAATGATCAACATTTATACAAAATTCATAGATTGACCGATAAAATTGAATTGTATAAAACTTAAAACCTCATACTTAATTTCAAATAAAGTTTCTTGCGTTGGATTTGTTTTTTTTCCAGATAATGCACGTTAAATTTTTGAGTCCTACATTTAGATTTCTCGACGGCTTTCAAAGCATTGAAATCACAGCTTTCAACTCATAACTCTGAATTTAATTATTTTATGAGGAATTCTAAAAATACGAAAATGGTTGGTTCTATAAAGCTTGATTTTTAGAAAATAGCTTAATATGTTTTCAGCACTCCATCCAAATTCATAATGAAGATAAATCATTGCATCCATACTTCACACATTGTATATTTTTATAGACTTCAAAGCCCTGCAGCAGTGGTAAGGAGTACTTTAAATACCACTACAATTCAAGTCAATACATACTTTACAGGTTAGTTGTATTTTTCAATCCGAAATGTTAGCTCATTATTGCATCCAAAAATCTCGTAACTACCGGTACCATGTGCTTTCAGCAGTAGAAGGTACAAAAAACCCCCGCCAAAATTTCCCAAAATTATCGCTCAGCAAGCATTGATTTGCTTTCAAGTACACGTGAACTCCTGGACGGTCGTTTCCAATGCCCGGCCAATGGTGATGGTGAAAATAACCCCGCCAAAGGAAAAAAAAATCGGTTGCCAAAATGTGTGCCATGACTTTTGGTTCGTGTGAATAAAACCGAAAGTTGTATGGGAGGGTCCCTTTTCTTAGGTGGGAGGGGCTCAGAACTATTACTAAAACCTTACCCTGGTTCAACTACATCTCTGTACCAAATTTCAGCCTGATCGGTTCAGCGGTGTGGATTTGTATAAGGTGCATACAAACAAACAAACATATATAGTCCAACTCATCTTTATATATTAGATGATTCGAAATTAATTTTTTCAAAATGATTTTTCAAATGAAACTAAGACTTTGAAATTTTCCAACTAAATTTATTTTAGAACCAATATTGTGCTTTGTTTATGGTTTGGGTCTTTAATTGATTCAATGCTTACCATGGTCCTTTTAAAAACCGTTTTGGTATCCGACTCCTCACGCTGCGCGTTCGAACTTGAAAGACGTTTTGTCCTTCACGCTGTCGCGTGGCGGACGGGGCTAAGGGATCACCCCTAGCTTTCACGCAAACCTAGGAAGCCCCGGCAGACCTAGACCAATGTCTTAGGGCCGCCGCTTCCGACGGCGGGTCGGCGGCCTCCTCGAATTTGGGAGCTTCGGCGGCTTTGTGCCGCCTCAGCCCCTTCATCCTCGTTGGTTGCGGCTTTGCCGCAAAAGAATAAAGTTATGAAACCCCATTTTTTTGTAACAATTCCTTTTTTTAAATAATTTCTAGTAAGGATAAATGTTTTCAATTTTCTGGGAAATGGTTCTTCTGGCGAAAAAATTTCTGGTACATGGTTCATTCTGGTGAAAAAATTTCTGGGAAATGATACATTCTGGCGAAAATTTTTCTGGGGAATGGTTCGTCTGGGGAAAGAAATTCTGGGGAATGGTTCTTTCTGGCGATTGGAATTCTGGGGATTTTTCATTCTGGGCAATGGTTTTCGGGTAAACGGAGTACAACCATTTTTTTTCGTATGCCATGTGTAGCGAATGATTACTAGCTTACAAGGTTGCTGTTCGGATTCGTTTGAGCTCCCGAAATCTTTCGGAGATAGATGTTGAGGGTAGCTTCAGCTTTCGCACTACGGTAGCCAGGGTGAAAAGCTGAAGAGAGCGAATAACCTTTAGATCACAAGCTCGATGCTAATGGCCTAATGGATTCAATATGAATGATGCAATGCATGTAAGTTTCGTTTACCCTGGCCTAAAGGATGCTAAACGGTGACTCTGCTGCGGAGTTCTCAGAGGCTTTTCAACAAAAAAAAAACTCGGATTACCGAATGAACTTTAACCACCTTTAACGCGTTTCCGAACTTCACACAACTATTCGCATCACCGGTAGCTTTAGGAGCAGTTTTAGTTCGAAACGTCTAACAGCTACAGGGAGAAAATACGATCAAAACCAACCCACTTAAGCCACCTTAAATAATTTAAAAGTAACTTTAAGAACTTAACTTTAAGGCTGATTAGCATTCTCTACAGACAGAAATAAGAGCTGATTAAGCTTCTATGAACCCTTTTTGAGGGAATTCTGGTTGCTTGGGATGTTCACCAATGCAGAACGTTGGAATAATGGACTGATTCGACTTTAGCTCAATTTTGCATTTCTCAAAGCCTGGGGTCTAAGAAGCTTCGTATAGGTTTAGAACTCATCCATAATTGTTTGCAGAATTTTTAAGTAACGTTTGCATGAGTAAATTTGAACTTTTAGGTTTGTATGGGTAATTTGAATATTTTGTACTGAAAAATCGACATCAGATTTGTTTCTTCTCTGAAACCGTGCCTGCTAATGATTTTTGTGCCAACTTAGGGGAGATGGGGGCATAATGGCCACCTTAAGGAAAACGGCTATTTAACCATAGAAAATAGCTATAATGTGGAGGTTACATTATTGTTTCGTGTTCAGACACTTGAAAAGCCTATTCCCTAACGGGCTGAAACGTGAAAAACTAGATGAAAACGTTAAAAAATGCATTTTAAAAAAATTTGCCAAAAGCTGAAAACCAGCCACTGTGGAGGCATAATGAGAACCCCCCCTGAGGCAGAATGAGCACCATTAATCAGAGCAAGATGTGCGTTTTTGCCGGGGAATCTAGCAGCGAATTTAATTCGATGAAGTCAGGTGAGTCGTAGATTCATCAAACAAAGCAATAACAAAATAATCTAGGTCTGTTTACAAACAATTCACGCACGCTCATACATTAAGTGCTTTGTTCGGAGGATGATGCTACTAGCCGTATAATGTAACAATAAAAAAAATCGATCATGAATTGTGAATGGAAAAAAATCACCTCGAACAGAAATCTAACTCTAGTCTTTTGATAACCTCTCCGACACCTTACCAATAGGCTAAATTGTCGGATGAAAACTAGTCAAGGTGTGGCGCTATAAATCAATTTTAATTCGCTGCTAGATTCTACGGCAGAAAATGCTCATTATGCCTCGATAATATGGTGCTCTATATGCCCCTAGTCAACAAACTTAAGTAAAAACGTGTTTTAAAATTGATAAAAGTGAAAAATCAAAAATTTTTTGATGGTAAAAATTGAGAAACAATGTGTACATCATGTTGCAGTGCGTACATTATAGATCAAGGTTATTTTAAGATCATAAGAGCTTATTTCGTGGTGCTCAAAAATTATAATATTTTCGTAACTTGAGAACCAAGCTAGTTTTTTTTTAATATCTCCGTAAAGATGATAAGGAGATTCCTTTTTCTGTGAAAAATTAATACTACAGGAAGTACGAAACAAATCCTCATGAAAATTTATTTAAGAAAATACGCACTTTCGTAGAAAAGCGTAGTTCTCATTATGCCTCGGGTGCTCGTTATGCCCTCATCTCCCCTATAAATTATCAAAAGGATATTTTCCGCTTGATAACTGGACATCCGAAATTCCAAAATTTTACTTCTAATTCAGACACACTTTTAACACTGATTCACCCAAATCATTGAATTCAGAGTTGGAAAAATATATATTTAAATTCGGATTCCTAACTCGAACACAAAACTATAATTAGATCTCATAGATTCAAAACTCGGATTCAGAATTTAGATTAATAAATCGAGATCCGAAATCAGAAGTATACTGCCGCTATTCGCAAGACTGTCCCACATGCATTTTCGTCATTTTTCAGTTTATCTCAAAAATCGTTCAAATACAGTTAGTTCTTCAATTTAAACTAAAAACTTTCATAACTTTGTTCTCAACATATATGAAAAAATACCAAGTCATGTCTGTCCCATATGAAATGTATTCGCAAATCTGTCCCATATGCCTATTTTTACAGAATGCTTTTAAATCGCTCCTCTAATTTACGTTAATTTTACAAATATTCATACAATGTGTGCGACAAAATAAGCATTCATTGAAATTACGGGAGTTAGACTTGATAAAACAGTACAGTAAAGATAAAAATAACAATTTCCATAATTTTTACAAGCTAATTTTAGCCTAATGGGTAAATAACACCAAACTGTTTTTTTCCAATTCCGCACGAGGCTAATTGAGTTGTTCGTTGTAAAAGATGGAAAATAGTCAGCTACAAAGCCGTTTTTTTAGGTTTTTGTCATGCTGTTACTTGCTGCTTGGACTTTCATAAAATCTATGAACCAAAATACGCGTACCTGGTAGCACACGCGTAAGTCATATAGTATTGATTTTTCTCATTAAATATTTGCAGCCAAGATGCTTTGCTGTTTCTGATTCAGCATTAATTTAATTTGTATTGTCTTTCTTAAAAGATAATCGACCGAAAAACTTTCCAAAAGACGAAGGTACAGGTTGTTTAAGTAATGGAACGTTGTTATTCATTTAATTTTAGACCTACTCAATTGTTATGGTAAACTTACGTTATTTTTATAAAAATATGTCATAAACATCATTTCAAACTTATTTTCATCAGTAAACAACCAGTAAAGTGAATAATAAAGCGCAGTTAGAGAGAATCAAATGATCAACTGACAAAAGAAAAGCCAAATATGGGACAGCTTTGTGGGTACATTTAATACGCATGCGGAATATACTCGCAAGGCTGTCCCATCATTATTTTCTCCTTTGCATCAACAAATTCCAAAGCGAAAAAACATTGGACGAAATTCTACAACCATTATCTTAATATCTGTGAAGAAAATAATAGAAAAGGTAAAGTTTCAACCGAGAAATCCACGAAAGTTTATAAAAATCTTTAAAGCCTTTTTTCTCGGTTCGTTGTTTTTGCATATGGGACAGACTTGCCGGCAGCGGCAGTATAGTTGATATATAAAATTCAGAATTGAAATATAGAACTCGAGACTCAATATAAACATTGATTGATTATATGTAAAGATTTTTCCAAAATTTAAAGTTTTTTTTTTATAATTTGAAGGACACGGCATTTGATATTTCACTATTCGTAAATGAATGCTCCAAGAAAGTATTACTTTTTGCATTTTATTGAATAAGCAAAAGCTCGGGCGATCTTTATGAAGACTTCGGTTAACCTAAACGATTGTGGTTCAATGTAGTTAAACATTTGCATCATAAATCAACAAAATTATACGTTTCTTTAAACAGGTATTAAATGCTGTAATGTTATGACACTATTCTTATGGCCCTTTCCATTTAATCTTGGGAAAGCGAATTGAAACCCTTTTGGAGCGAATGCTCCAGCTAACAACCCACGTAAACGGAATCCCCAAGGTGCACAGTTCCTGCAACCCGAATTCCCATCTGAGCTCCCACCACGGGAGAATCTCCCAGACCCGGCATTTTGCGATAGCTGCAATGAAATTCGTTACGTTAGGAGTCAGTGTTATGAATAAATCTTTTCAGTAAGTATTTACGTTTTCAGAGTCTTCAGTGGTTCATTGTCATCACTGGGGATTCCCGTTTCCGGATCAACATTAGTAAAGAGACATCTGTGAATGGGCAAACGGAATGTTTGTGAGTTTCTTTTTCGCGCAAAAAAACGCTCAGGAATTACCGAGAATTGATCCATACGAAGCATGATTTGATGATTGAATGAGATATATGATGTGTTATTCTAATGTGACATTTGAAAGCTTCTTAAATTAAAGAAAGAAACAGACTTACCTTGTACAGGGTTTAACGTTGAGGTAGATTGTCTCGCCCACTTTTACCCATTTCCAGGAGTTTTCTTCGAAAGCTGTTGGACCTTTCATCAAGAAGTTGGCCCTGTATTGGAGCGCCGTTACAGGGCGCTCCAATCGTGAGTTCACATCAGTGACGGACGCTTCCGAAAGCATCATAAAACTGGTGGCATCATGCAGGGCTCCACTGTCTTGAGCAGTCAGCAGTTTGTGGATCTTGTTTTTTTCTCGAACCTCCCGAGTAGTGTGATCCAAAGGATAGTAGACTAACCGAAGACCGAAATCTTCACTGACCAGAAACCGGGAAAACCATCGGGCAACTTCTTCGCCGCAGTCCACGGCCGTTACTGTCTGGCCCCAGACAGAGGCCTTGATGGGGTTCACAGTTGCCAGTCGCTTCACATCGACTGCGATGTCCATCATACCTGGTGCCGATAGGGTCATCGTTTCGTAGGCTTCGTCAAATTTAGGCTGAACCAGCACCATCGTAGGATGGGATCGGCCAGTTATGAAGCTTCCGTCCGTGGTGATCACCATAAAAATGCGGTCTCGCAACAATCCCTGCTGCAACCCAATCGATGAGCACTCGACCTTGCTCAACCGAACTGGGCCACATGATTTAATGGGATATACGATGATATCGGTGATTTCTCCCACACGGCGCCATCTGAAATCAGGTTAAACTTGATTCAGTTTTCAAATTTATTGGCAACGCGAGATTTTCTGCAGTAGTCAACTAGAAGTTAACTTGAGAAACAATAAATAGGTACAATATAAACGGGGGAAAACGTAGAGAAACCCTAGATACTCACTTCTTTGGTGGCCTCGAGTCCAGGTACTTTTTCGCCAACCGATAAATGCCATATCCGGCCAAAGTAGTCACACCGATTCCGGCTGCAAACAGCAGTACATTTCGGGCGTTGCAAGTTTTCGATCCAGACTCGTCTAAAAGTTCTATTTCCAAAAGAGAGACCTCTGATGTTAGATTCGTTTATGCAAAATTAGTAATATGAAAAAATTATCGTGATTGAGAGGGCGTTACAATTTTGTTACCAGGACCCATTGGGTGTTTCCAATTATTGGGTAAGCATGAGTTGCGAAGGCAGGGAAAGAAGCAGAATGAAAAATTTTGACTATTCTAACGTTGAAATGTAAGTTTAGCTAATGTGTAGCCCATGTGACCAATTAGAATATGAAAAGAAATACCAGTCTCAAGTCGCCTGATTACTTACTCGACATCATCTCCGGGGGACCGCTTGATTTAACGTGATGCTTGAAAGTGAACGGAATCGAGCAGAAATCAATCATTTGATATCACTTGTTAGCAACCCACAAGATAGCAAAAAAAAATTGTCGGAGGAAGAACCCGACTATGTGTATAAATAATGATTGTTTAGCCAAAAAGACACCACCCAGATAAGAGCCCTGTCGTACTAAGCGACGCGAATATTCCCATCAAGAGTCCTATATTCATTTTACTGCTGCCCCGACTGGGTGATAAGTGACCGACCAATACGCATATTAGAATCTCCAGTTGTTTTAGTTTCTTTACTAGTATAAGAAATACGATTACTAAATGCAGGAGTAAATCTGTTGTGTTACCTGATGGTTGTTTATGTTTCCCGTGTGAGCAAAGGTGGAAGGAAAAGATTTTCATTAGTTGCTCCAGAATTAGTCCACCAACATTGAATGACTCATGTCTGGCTTACTGCCGAAAGAAAATTTCGTACTAACTCGTTATCTTAATTTGGGTTATCGACTAAATATGCTCCGATTTAAGATTTTAAGACGCGACTATGTTGATATCTATTGATAACCGGAAAACGGTGTGAAGAGAAAATGCAACGTTTGTTTTGATTATTCTCGCATGTTTCCCGTTATTCGTCGCGATGAAACTTCATTTTGGACAGCGTTGCCAAAGTGATCTTTTCATAAAAGTATGTACAATAGGGTGGCAACAGACGTTTTGGGAAAATGTCATCATCGAATACCAAAAAACCGACTCTATTTTTGCTGATTTTCTCAAAAATCTAACCAGCAATGTTTGAAAGAAATTTAAAAAAAACTCACGAGAAAAAAAATTACCAATAACAGAAAGTTTCAAATAAAATTAGCAAAAACAATTTTAAAACGAATATTCCAAAAATGGCAAAAATAACAAACTACAGCTAAATTGACAAAACTCACGATTAAACAAAAAACACTCACAATTAAACTAACTGTAGAAATACATGCATTTACCAATAATCATTGTTACCCTTCTTTTTAACAGCCGATCATGACAAAACTCAATATTTAAAAAATCCTTGTTATGAAAACTTAAAACAAATGGAAAAGAATTCAGTCTCTGCTTTAGTCAATGGTTTTCTCACTGTTCAGCATCGATGACTAAAAATCCAAAAAAGTATGCTTAAGGATGCACAGCAGCGATATGTTCGAAAAGTTTGTCAGTGCTTCTAAAAGCTGAATTTGGAAGCAGCAAGCATCAGTTGTGTCATTAAAAACGTATATATATCACTTATAAACATTTTCTACCAGTTTATTTGTATAATAATGGATATTGAAAAAAAATATACATGTATTTAAATTCTGTAATATTAAATTTGTCTCTTATACTATAGGAGACAAATTTAATATTTCAGAGTATCAGCAAACACGAATTTTCCTGCGTGTATAAAATTTTAAATTCAAAATTATTCGCCAAAATGGCCGCACTGCGACTAGTATTCTAGTTCTCGCATCGGGCAACAGATGGCTATGCGGCAATTTCAAAACATTTGTCAAAAATGCACACACACACAATGGTACAAAATTTTTGAAGGTTTTCTGGATTTTGATTGGTTCAATTTATAAGAATCATTTTCCTTTCACCAATCAGCTTCCAATTGGCCTCCAACCGATGCAATTCTTTTTTGCTTTTACCGTAAACATTTCAAACCGCTCCATTATGAGAGAGAGAGAAATTTTTCTCCCAAACGGGAGAGAAATTCTGAGAGCAAGACGGTGTGATTAATTTCCGTATTAGTTAGCATGACGTACGGCGGTGTAGATCGTATTTCGTATTGTGTAGTAGGTGTTTGAAAAATAATCTTAACTCGGGCTCATCCCCTTCTCTGCCAGCTAGCTCAAAAAGTTCAAAACAATAGGACGAATTTTACAAACTCTTCTACATTACGAAAACAGTGGAAATTGGTATTGTTTGCAACTTTTCCTAAGCCACGATTCAAAAGTGCGTGAAAAAGATAGTAAAGAAATCTAAAAGTTAACTCTCCTTTGTTGGGCTCAAATGAGATGTCCTTTACATAAACAATGTTTATCAGAAATTGCGAAGAATATTCCTACTTTTGTTAGTCAACAGTCCACTTTTCGTTTTTCTGGGTAAGTATTGGAGCAGGAAGACTATAATTCATTGAAAGCAGGAACTACGGACGATGGATTTGAGTTCGGTCGTACTGTCATTGTCCTCAGCAGCTCAAAATGATTCATTGAAAATATCAAACTCGTCCGTCATTTTGAGGGAGATAATTTCTTTACTGAGAGATGTTTCCAAATATTTCCCTAGAAAAATTATTTTGATTCGTCACAACTTTTGTCATTTACTACTGCTGATAACGCCTTGAAATATGATATGTTATGCTTGCTTGATTATAAGCCTGCTTCTAGGGTAACCAGTAGCATATGTTCAAACCACACGCTTCAAGAGCGTCTTCAAGGTTCTCTGTAATCATTAGATTCTGATGTGAAAGTATACACGATGAACCAGGTTAAAACAAAAGCTGAGTCATGAATCTACCGAAAACGAATTCTTCGTTAACGAAATGCACTTGCCTGGCTTCTGGTAGCCGCTTTTCGATTTCCCTTTCATGTATAGTCAGCTCCAGTCAGTCTGAAAAAATAAAACAGATCTCGAACAGTCGACCGGCATAATCTAAATTCTGGTAGAACACCAGCAGCTCGACAAGTTATTACATTACTGTTAATCATCACTCACGACGACGCAGATTTGCACAACCTTCTGATAACAGCATTAGATGATCTTGAATCCCGGATCGTCCGTAGTTCGCTACATAGAATTTTTTTTTAATTTTATTGTTGATAAATTTTTGCGCTTTTTTAGGATTACTGACTTATGAAGAAACTCGCGTAAAACATTGCATTACCAAATCAGCAATCAAACAAAAAAACGCTAAAAAATCTGAACCAAGTCGAAAATGCCCATCCTGTACAGCGTGATAACCCGGGGGCCCACGGTGCTGGCCAAGTATGCCGAGTGTGTGGGGAACTTTGCCGAGGTGACCGAGCAAATCATACCGAAGATCAAACTGGATGACCACAAACTTACCTACTCGCATGGAAATTATCTGATACACTACATCTGCGAGAATCGGATTATCTACATGTGCATTACGGATGATGTGAGTACCGCCTAAACTTATCGCTCTTCTTGATATCGGATTGTTTGCTTTGCTGTTGTTGTTTTAGTCTAGAAAGGTAATCGCTAGACGAGAATGCAGGTTTCAACAAAATTGTTGGTTTATGCCTAAAAAATTAAAATTATTTACGGATGACTTCGCTAACGATGAAATGAATATGCAAATTTCCATTGATGATTTCCATGATGCAGTTTTGATATTCATTCATCGAATTTGCAGTCTACAATCACATGAGTGATTATAGTAAACGTTAAAGGCGTCCGGTGTGTTGAGTCATCAGATCATTGGGTTTGCGTGCCAATTTCTCTTTATTAAATTTGTAATAATATTTCTGTCGTCAATTTTTGACAAAAAAAGCTTAATGGGTAAAATTTTTTTTTATCAAGTGAACTGTCATTTATAATTTGTTATTTTCTTCAATTTTTTTAAAATTTACCTTGTCTTAGGGCTGTTTTCATCTGCTTGGTTATAGGCTTTTTTAAATTTTTTATTATGTTAGCTCAGTGAATAATGGAGAATCCAATTTCTTATGGCAATCTTATAGACAATCTAAAAACTAAACGGAATTTAGGATATAAAAAAGTTAACTTTGTAGAACTACCTAAGCTCAAAATTTGATCCTATACACTCACTATCAGAAGTCTTCGGGAGTATGACATTTGGCATAAAGCCATTTGGCATAATGCCTTTTGGCATAAAGCCATTTGGCATAAAAGCCATTTGGCATAAAGGCCATTTGGCATAAAGGTCATTTGGCATAAAAGCCATTTGGCATAAAGCCATTTGGCATAATTTCTTTTTTCGTGTGATCACGTTGAGATTCACTTTTCGGACAACGTTGCATGTTTTCTTTTCTTATAAGTTTTGCGGCATTGCCGCAAACATCGAGGATGCAGGGGGTGAGGCGGCACAAAGCCGCTGAGGCTCCCCAATCCGAGGTGGCCGCCGACCCGCCGTCGGAAGCGGCGGCCTTATTACATTGGTCTAGGACTACTGGGGCCTCCTAGGTTTACGTGAAAGCTAGGGGTGATCCCTTAGCCCCGTCAGCCGCGCGATAGCGCGAAGGACAATATTTAATAAAAGTTCGAACGCGCAGCGTGAGGAGGCTGGTGTTGACTTCTGTAGAACCGCAATAAGTAAGGCGTTTAGACCTAAGCTTGAACCGACTCCTCACGCTGCGCGTTCGAACTTTCATGAAAGTGTGTCCTTCGCGCTATCGCGCGGCGGACGGGGCTAAGGGATCACCCCTAGCTTTCACGTAAACCTAGGAGGCCCCAGTAGACCTAGACCGATGTAATAAGGCCGCCGCTTCCGACGGCGGGTCGGCGGCCACCTCGGATTGGGGAGCTTCGGCGGCTTTGTGCCGCCTCACTCCCTGCATCCTCGATGTTTGCGGCAACGCCGCAAAATTTGATAAAAATTGCAAGTTTATTTAAACAGTCACCACTCGGTAAGCTGAAATTATGCCAAATGGCTTTATGCCAAATGGCTTTTATGCCAAATGGACTTTATGCCAAATGGCCTTTATGCCAAATGGCTTTTATGCCAAATGACTTTATGCCAAAAGGCATTATGCCAAATGGCTTTATGCCAAATGTCATACTCCCGAAGTCTTCATCAAGTTTTAAATAATCAACTGCAAATTATGAATCATTTGTCGCTCATTTCAGAGCTTCGAGCGGGCCCGCGCTTTCCTCTTTCTCACCGAGATCAAGAAACAGTTCATCCAGACCTATGGCCTCACCGTGGCGACGGCCATCGCGTACGCCATGAACACCGAGTTCTCCCGGAAGCTGGCCAGCGAAATGAAACGGTTCGACTCCCGGGAGGTGGACGCCATTAGCTCCGTGCACGGACAGTTGGACGAACTGAAGGACATCATGGTCAAAAACATTGAGAACATAACAAACCGGGGAGAACGGTTGGAGCTGCTCGTGAATCAGACAGAGAATTTGCGAAATAATGTGAGTTGTTTTGTTTCTCAAGTTTGTATCGTTTAATAAAATTCCAATGATTTTTTTTTCTTCTAGTCGGTAACATTCCGCCAGACGTCTCGGAACCTGGCGCGTACCATGTTCTGGCGTAGCGTTCGAATGTACTGCCTCATTGCGGCTATCCTGCTTTTTGTCATTTACATCGTTATAAGTATGGCTTGTGGTGGTTTACTGTGGTCGAGTTGCGTGCATAGTGGAGGGGCCAAAGATTCGCTTCCGGTTCCGACATCCTCACCGGCTCCTACTCCGGCTTCAGGATTTTAAGGTTAACTCGCTGGCAATGGGTTTGGACTTTCACACATACACACTTGTATTCCAATCTTAGGTGGATAAAGTAGACGAAAATTGGCTGATGTTTGCAATCGGATAGACTTGGCGCGAATAGTGATAAAGTAACAATCTATGAGAATCGTTTTCCGTGGTCCATTATACGTTTATTTTCTGTTTCGAGATTTGTTACGTTCACATTTGTTCTTTATTTTGGGTCATACTGCAAAAAAAAATAAATAATGTGTAAAAAATCAAAATTTGTATACAGGCTTTCAAAATTTCAGGCGCAGAGCTTTTCCAGGGTATTATCTGTTGAAACTTCACAGCGAACGTTTCCTGTCACATTAGACTGCTAGGCTCGTGCCGATGGACGTTTGGAGTTGAACCTCTGTCATAATGAAATGTACGGTAAATATTGTTATTACATTTCCAACTATCGTTTCGTGCCCACGAATTTTGATCGAGTTAACGAACACGAAAGGCAATTTAATCTTAGATATTCTGAAATCAAAAAGCATGTTTTTATATTATCACTTAACAATAGTAAAACAAGAACAGTTATATTTAGATGAAATGCTTTATTACTTATGGAACATAAAGAAATTCTTGTTAACGATTTCAAAATATTGTACTGGCTCTCTTTTCAAGACAAAATGTGGTTTTTAATCAAATTTTTCAATCTTCAAACTTCAACACGCTTTGAATGCATTCACAGTTGAGTTGGCTGAAAATGCCAAGTCCAATCTTTTACGCTTTACACCGTGTAGAGAATATTGACATAATGAAATGAAATAATTCAATTCGAAAATTTGTAGATTTATGCATACTCAGATTTGCATGTTTTTTTAACGGTTGGACTATTTGGTGAAAATTATCAGAAAATGATTAAACTTTAGCTAAAGGTTAAATGAAGTTATTCTTCAACAATATCTCAACTTAATATTTATAGATAAAGTTCAACTCATTAGCATCCAAATAAGCTTACCAAATAGACAATACGTTGATAACAGAGATACATGTGGAATAAAAATGCATGTTTTAGAAGACTCTAGTAGCTATTTCATTTATTTGAAGTAAGTATATTGCGTATTGTTTGCACAAAATAAAACAGCCCACCTTTTAGCTAAGTTTAGCAATATAAAGGAAATATAAACTTAACAAATACTTTTTGTCGATAACATACAAAGAAGGTTTTGCTCACGATCTTTCGAATGAGATCTAGAGAATTGCAATATGTCATAAAGGGCGAACACGAAATTATTGCGACACCAAAAATGTCATGCCAATTTTTTTATAATGTTCAGAATCAAACCAAAATTTTAGGGTCGTTTTATACATAGTTATATCCATCAAAGTCTTTACAGTGTCATCCGGTACCAGTTTCTCAGTTTTTTTTTCATTTTCTTAACATGTCCTTCTCGTTTTTGACTGTCTTCTTGCTCTACCGAAGTTCCCGCTTCATTATTGCCCAGTTCTGCTCCGCGGGGCGCAGCTCCGGACAGTTTGGCGGGTTCATGTCCTTTAGAACAGAATGGATAGAATTGGCCTCATACCACTCCAGAACACATGATGCTTCGCAAATGGAGCTTCGCAAAAAGCGCTTCTCGAGGCTCTCAGATTTGTAGATCTCACCATTTACTGTGCCCTTTGTCACGAAAGGCTCACTCCTCAGTCCGCAAGAGCAGATGGCCTGCCAAACGAGATATTCGGAGCCGAACTTCGACATTTTCTTTTTCTTAAATTTATCGTTCACATCGAACTTGCTCTTGCTGGTGAAAAACTCCAACCCCTGAATTTGCTTGAAATCGGCTTTTATATACGTTTCGTCATCCATCACACAGCAGCCATAATCACGGCTTAAGACGTTGGGATTTGCTTTAATCATCAACTTCACCTTTCCCTCCGCCTTTTTGTTCTCCGGTCCCGGTTTTCTTCCAGCTTCTTTGCCGGGGTCCAAAGTTAACCGCTACTGGAACCGCTTCAACACTCAGGAGACGGTTTAATGATGAATGTTTAACATTTTTCCAAATGCCGGTGCGAGAGGTCAGAAAAATTCTAGGTGTTTGGAAAAAAATTGTTCCCTCGACTCGCGTTTGTTCACCCCCATTTTGTTGAGTATGCAAAGATCACCCATCCCTGTATGTGTATGTCGCCCACTTCTATCTTTTGCTTTTCTTCCCAATCTCTGCAGATCCATGTAGCTGGGAAAATTTGTAGTGTACTGATGAGTCATCCAACATTATCGTGAGTTTGACATCTATCTGACAGTTCAAATTGACACTTAACTGTCAAATTGTTTTTGTTTTAGTGATGTTCATTTATATGCTATACAAGCAAGATGAACCATCTACGTGTATGACACATATTATTCATTTTTATCTTGCAGGTGTGAGTGAAGCTGCACTCGTTGAGCACGTTGTGCACAGCATCGGCCATTTTGAGACTCGCGACCTTCAAGAGCAAACACCGGATTATCGGCTGGGAGAAATAACATCACGATAGGCTACCGGCCACTTTTGACCAGGATCCCACAACAAGTTTTTTTCTATGATCCAATGGTGTGTATCACAGCCTTCAATCATAACTTTGGTAAGCCAATTGCATTTATCCATTAAGACAAAATTAAGAAAACCCTTTTTTCTTGTCAACAGATCATCCTGGTTTTCGAAGGAATACGCAATGTGGTCCCGAATACGAAAATATTGTAACAGAACAGTTCCTGTAGTAGTTCTAAAACGATTTGAAACAGCGTAAAAAAACGTTTAGAAAATGATATCTGAAACCATAAAAAACATTGCACTTATCTTGAATTCCAAAACGACGGTCTGTTGAATATGGCGTTAAGTTATGTTACTGTTTAAAACTATTAAAACCTTTATATGGAAGCACTGTTCCTCAAATAGTTGAGATAACTTCCAAAAACCACTCATGGAAACATATTTAGAATTCAAAACCGTTATAGTTGAAGTTATCCTTGAGGTGCGCTTTTAACTGAACGTTTACAGTAACAGTTATGATACGATTCCACAAAATGTTCTTCCTGCATTATACTGATAATTATGGTTCGCGTTAATGGCGGATGCACTAAGAGGGAATTATTTTTCGGAGTTTTCGGATGTTATTTAAAATAATTTGAATTCACTATATATTTTATTTTATTATTTTTACTTACATTAATTTCATTCTGCATACAAATTTATAATTAATTCTACGTTCAACTCGCGTAGCTTATCTATGTTAAAACAAGTGTGCACAGATATTGGCAAATTCGGTCCGAAATCTACACTGCATGGCCATAGCTACACCAGCGAGGGCAGTCCCCACAGCCGGGGAACTCGGGCTGCATATAAATAAGCAGTTTTCGGCGACACTAAAATAAAATAAAGAACAAAACAGGAAACATATAAGGAATTAGTTCGATGCAAAATTTGGCTCCCATAAGCAGCAGGTAAAAGAGAAAAATAATCCACTCACCTTAAATATTTTCATCTTTTGGCCTAATTGTTGGGCTGTACTGAGTCCAGCCTTCGGTGCGCCGGCTTCCTGATCCTTTGCGGGAGATAAGACAGCAATTTCGCACTAATTGTTGATCTACAGCATCAAAAATTCGTGCGAAATTGCTGTTGATTTCCGTTTTACCACCAACCTCAATTTCTTCTTCTTTTTTGTGTTGCTCAAAACTGCTAGCAGTCATGACAGCTATCATCAGAGGTGCCAGGTGTCCCGATAAATCAGGATTTGTCCTAATTTTTGAAAAATGATTTATTAAATGTATTGCATCGTCGTAATTTTTTTTTCAAATAAACTGCAGGTCAGGCAATATACTTTGCATAAATTAAAGCGTCTACAGTACCATTTTTCGTGTTCATTTATACAAATTAAGCAGAATTGGTGGTCCTGAATCCTGATTTTTTTCTTCATGGTGTCCTGATTTTTAACAAAACCACCTGGCATTCCTGGCTGTCATCCAGAAACCTTCGTGACTTTTTATATAAACGTGGAGGCTTGGTTTTAATCGTTTTATTTTAAATGTATTTATTTGACTCGGATAGTTTTACCTAATAGCTATGTTATTATAAAAAGTCACAGTTGCTGGAGAAGTTCGATTATCGTTTTGATTGTTTGAGGTAGAGTTTTTTCGTATGCGGGGTGCTACTCATCAAGAACGTTTTTCGCTTCGTCTAGGCCTGAGTCTTTGGCCTGCTGGGTCGAATCACATCACAATTTGCTACCGGCCTACTTTGGACAGGACAAAATTGCTTTTAATTACGGATGGTATGATGGACGGATAGAAAATTTTGAATTTATGTGCTTTGCATTATAGGTGATTATAGTGATTGTTAAGCGTTGAATGATATTTTCAATAAAATTCAAATGGATTGCTGATAAAATTCAAATGAAAACTAAAACAAATTATTTTATTTAAAAAATAACATAAATGCCTTATAAAACCGAACCACCCTATTGCATTACACATACATGCACACTTTTCAAAGCAATGCACTCACACAAAAGCACAGATGTCAACCGAGCTGTCATTCTGAAAATTCATTTCTAGTCATCAAAATTCATTTGGTTGGGCCATTTTCCACTAGAAAACAATGGGACGGCTAGTAGGCGGCTAGTAGGATTTCTACTAATCTTTCTAGTGGTCCTACTAATCTTTTCCGTCAAAGGGATTTTGTCATGCAACGAATGCATATAGAGTTGTTTTTGACATTTCTTACGCACACTTGCTGAGCGTGTACAGATGAGACGGGACAATTAACCTCAAAAACTCTCGGTACAAAAAACGGGCAGCCGGCCGACGCACATGGTCGTTTTTGAGGTTGATTGTCCCAAAACTGGAAAGTGTTGGTGAAACAACCAGCATAATATCACGAACACTACCAGCGGCAAATAGGACTATTGAGGCGAAGCCGCCATTCTTACAAGTGAACTCCACGTGTTAAAATCGTTCTTTTTTTTTAAGTTAATAATAAATTTTGTGAAATTATTTATCGGCTATATCGGTGAAATTTATATTCTATAACGTTCGTTCGTACTGCAAGTTTCCGCTTGTGGGACGAACCACGCTAGGCCTACTATTGTGTGGTGGTTGCTACAATTCTATCTGTCTCAACCACTGCAAGGTAGTAGGCCCGTGAGGAACAAATCGATGAAATGTGATGAAAAGTTTTCAAATTAAAATTACCCTTCCGCTCAATTTTCAACATCTTTCATCTTATTCTAATCTTCTATCCGTCTATAATCTTTCAATTCTTGAATATTCTTTCTCAAAGAATATAAATTTCACCGATATAGCCGATAAATAATTTCACAAAATAAAATTTACGGTGATTAACTCTTCATTTAGTTAATAACAAAGTTTACACGTTCTTATTAAACTCGGCCTTTTTATTTCCACTGCATGACCTCAGCCCAAGAGATTATGGGCCCAGCAGCGCGGAAGTGATCGATTTGTATGTGTCGTTGTTGACGTCGGCGGAATAAGTTCGTTCTTGTGAAAAGCAAGATGGCGGAACAGAAAATTCTAGTTGACCGGCTGAACGATGGAAATTACGCCATTTGGAAATTTAAAATGCGGCTGATGCTGTCGCGAGAAGAATTGTGGAGTGTAGGGTAAGCGACCTATTTTGGACCGCTTTGGGAAGTGGCTATGCTATTTTCTGGCATAAAAAAGCATATGTTACAATTTTGGACTGCTTTATCCATTCATTACGAAGATCAAGGCTTTTTCTATCGAAACATATCGTCGTTTGTTGCAATGTAACAAGATTTAAGCCTTAAAACACGTTTCTTCTATCATTACTCTGGTCAGTATTTTGGACCTCCAGGTTTCTATTTTGGACCACCCCTTGGACCTATTTTGGACCACCCTTAAACTAAATAAGTTTTTTTTTCTAAATTTTGCTATATTTCGACATCGATTGATGCGCAATTATGCAAATTATTCAGATAATTTTGTCTTTTCTTATTGTTATAGATTAGTCAAGTTTTGTTTGTTCGATAAGAATAGAGTAAAAACAGAAAAATTCCTGTTATATAGTGTGTACCAAATGTTATGAAAATTCTGACAGCACACTAAAATCTCAACGAAATTTGTTCTGCAGTGTTCAATACTGACAAGTTGGCTTATCTTTATGCTCAATTTTGAGAAAGCAAATCTCCTTCTGGCGACCCAATGATAAGTTGAGAAAGTCTGACATCATCACTCAGGCAAATTCTTATTATAATGTTCATAAGATGCGTCTTATGAACCACTTTTTAGAGTGCAAAATTGGTTTTCATAAGAGTCTTATGAAATTCTAACAAGTTTCATAGGAACATCTTATGAAAAATAGAAGATACGGCATTGTGAAAATAAAATGAACACATTCATTAATTCCTTCAGTTTTTTTCATCAAAAACCAAAGAACTCTTGTTAAATTATATGTCTTCCTAAGTGCATAGTTGAATGTGATTTTAAATGGTAAGTTTTAGTTTAAGTTTCAATTTTTGCTAACGTTGAATATATTTGCAAACTCAAAATACATTTTTGGTTTACTTTTCAGCATATACAGTATACTGACCGGCACAAAGCGCAAAGAACCGGATGCGGAAAAAAACTTTATTAGAACCGGGTGTCGATTTACTGCTGATGGTGAGCATAGTGCATCCATGATGTTATTTCAAACGAATTTGACGAAAAATAAATAGTAAACAACAAATAACTTGAATTTTTATCATTATACGTGACATTTCATGTTTCCATAAGATCCTCTTATGAAAAGTAAAAACCGCTCATTGAAGTTAGTGTTCATTTCAGAATTCATTCGCGTCATAAGAGAATCTTATGAATTTCAATGATTTTTCTTATGGCGCCACTTCATAAGAGAATCTTATGGCATGTATAATAGTATTTTTCTGAGTGATGAACTTCACGACATCAATTGATGCATTTTGACTCCCAAAACTTAAGTGGATTTGGTTTGGCTTCATTTCTGTAGATAGATTCAGAAAGATGAAAATGTGCGAGATTTATGCTATCTTTTTAGCCATCTAAAAGCCAGATTTTTTTCATAAAAATTCAGTTTTAAGTTGGATACTAACTTTGTTCTAGGATAAAATTTATCGTTGGAGTAATTTTCCAACAGTTTTATTTAAATTGCATAACCACAGGGGCTGAAAAACTAGATTTTTAGTACTTTATCGCTTGTAAAATGTACACATTTCAACCACCTTTTCCCAAGTTTTGAAACATATATAGCTATAATTGAATATTGAATATATTATTTGATAAAATTGTTCTAATATTAACTGAGATATTTCAACTGTTACAAAAATCAAACTCGTTGCATATTTGCCGTTTTGTTTCCGTTTTTTCACAAACTCCTCCTTTAGATGGGTTTTATATTTCGTTTCTTCTACCTACTCAAGTTTTTTTCGTCGAAAATCATTCCTGAATGCACTCATTTTACTGGCAGTCCTAAATGGTTGAATCTTTTAGACCAAACTTTCAATAATTTTTCATGAAGCAAAAAAACAATGACTTAATAAAAAATTGGTGCAATTCCAAGTTTTCATGTTTTGAGGCTTCTTTAAGCTGTAGCTTTTAACAACTGCTTATCAAACAGTTGCCATTGATGTAGATTGTTGGATTAACGTGATTCAAAGCATAGTGCACAAAAAGTAAGCTATAACTATGATTGACTTGGTTTTATGCCGATTAAAGTGAACCTCGTCTAATGGCAAGTTCGGGCTTGATTAAATAAAATCATGCTTAAATTCCAAATTCGTAAATAATGAGTGATTGAAATAGTGTGCAAAATTCTTTCATATCGTCGTACAACGTCTTATTACGTTCATGAACATTTAACAGCAAGTTTAATACCCAGGTTATGAGTAGTGGTCCAAAATAAGTCCCTAAGGAATAAAGTAGGACCTATTTTCGACATGGGTCAAATTGCTATTAAAGCCAGTTATTTTCTTTTTCGAGCTTGCAAAATAGTTTTCCCGTGTTTTATCATAGCTGTGAACATGTTTGTATTTGTAAAATTCAACACAGCTATGCAGCAAACCTCTTGAAAGTTGACTCCAATAATGGCACGTCCTCCTGAAATGACCCTGATTCGATCTAACTGTGAAAAATCAAAACTTTATTTTCAATTATCTCTCCGTTAACAGCTTACTTTAATAAAATTTTAGATGTGATTAGAATCATAAGAAGTATCTTTAACTATATTTGTTCAAAATTTTAATGAATAACATGATTTATGAGAGAAATATTGGCAAAAAGCTACAAGGTGGTCCAAAATATGTACCCGGTCCAAAATAAGTCCGTTACCCTAGTTACGGGTCCGTTGCCGGAGAAAGTGACCGAAAATTTGACGAGTCAAGATGAAAAAGCGCAGGCAATCATCGGGTTGGCGCTTGAAGACATCCAACTTATACACAACATTCAGCAGCAGACCGCAAAAGGGATGCGGGATGCACTAAAAGATTTTCACGAGCGTGCATCTCTGTCGAGTATTATTCATGTGGTGCGGCAGCTGATAACGATCAGAATGCCGGAATCGGGGAACTTGGCGGAGCATTTGAAAGAAATGACGTCACTGCGATTGCGTCTCACTTCGCTGTGAGAGGAAGTGAAAGATACATGGTTTGTTGCGCTGATGTTATCCAGTCTTCCGCGGTCGTACGACGGTCTAATTGTTGCATTGGAAAGTCGGCCAGATGCAGATCTTACCGTCGACTTCGTAAAGGGTGAGCTGCTTGATGAGGGGCGACGTCGTGTGTTCTGTGCAGTTGATCCGAATGAGCAAGCATTGGCGACCAGAGCAGGAAGTTTGAGGTTATCCCAGAAAGTGAAAAAGAAAATAGTATGTCATTTCTGTGGGAATACTGGACATATTCGGCGGGACTGTCCAGATCAGTGCTGCAAATTTTCTTAAAGCACAAATGATACTGACTGTGATTTTCTATCAGTGTAAAAAGCTTTAACTGAAATGAACGGAATAGAAAAGTCAACAAATATAGAAGCTTCTGATCGGCTTGGTCATCTTCGCGCGTACAGAAAGCTGTGTGAGTGTGTCTATCAGTCAGTAGAAAGCTCACTCGTAAACCCGAACTAACTTGTTTCACTCGAAAGCTATGAAAGCGTCTTTCGCTTAGGCATTTCTGTCACTCACTGTATTTGATCAGTGACTGAAGCTTAAGTATTCAATCAGTGTCAGCGAAAGTTGCTGATAATTTCAGCAAGCATCTGTTTTTGCCATTATTGCAATTTGTGAATTGGGGTTCGAAAAGATATGGCGACTTGAAAATCGCTTAGACTGTTCTGTACGATTATTTGAAGGGGGACAAGCGGTTTATTGAGAATAGAATTTATGGTAATTAATAGTGACAAAAATATGACAAATGAGGTAAACATATGACGAAAATCTCAAGAACAATAAGGCATTTCCCCACTTGTCAAACGAACAGCTGATTTCTCATGTTTACAATTTTCGGCAGCATGTGGTAGGGTAAAAATAACAACAACACTACGCATGTTCAATGGCCGGATAGTAACGAAACCAAATTGACGGTGTAATAGTAATGGTTATGCAAAATTTTGAATTTTTGAAACTACCTAAAATAAAACAATTGTAGATAAGAAGTACTTTGAAGGGAATGTTGATGTTATGTAATGTTAATTTGAAAAAATAATTTCTTTTGAAGAAATAATTGAACAGTGCTAATCTCCCAAGTTCAAAATGGCGACCAGTAGGTTTTTACATTTTTCAAAACAAAAACAAAAAGCTACCCTACCACCATCTGTCTCAGGAAATACTCTATTCAGATTTTCGGCAGAGTTGTGTTAGTAATTATTTTTCATTGTATTGTAAATTTCAGTCATATTTGTCAGATTTTTTTGTCATTATTTTTTCATACTTTTATCACCTTTATCACGTTTTGTCATTTTATTGCCAACTTTTTGTCATATTTGTGTCATAATTTGGCATAGTTTTGTCCCCCACATTCGTCCCACACGCCCCCTCGCCAGCGTTCGTCTCGCGAACCCGAACACTTATTTCTAAACCAAACCCACCTCTTTGCACCATTTGTAAAAGACGTATTTTTTTTCACAATCCTTCAGAATAGTGATCTCAGCAGTAATTATGAAATATCCGCTTGTCTAGCGAGTCGAACAATCTTTGTCACCATTCAACTAAACTTATAGAGAATTCGTTTTCGTGTGGTGGTGCACCGGGGCACTACCGGTAGTGCACTTTTTGCTGTTTTCATGCTCGTTTTCAGGGATGGTGGCCCACTGGTAGTGCACCATAAAGTGGACGGTGGAACACTCTGAAAATATTCGGTGTTGCTGGCGCTCTCACCAATACTATCATGATTTTTGACAGGACGTGCTTCCCGATGTAAACAAATATCAGCTGGTCTTGTTTATTTCTATACCGCAAAAATTGCGTTCTAGCTATTTCCACATTGTGTTTTTCCTTAATTTACGGAAACTTGTTCCGGATTCAATACCAGTGCCGTTTCCAGCAGAGGCGGAGAACTTTATCCGGAGAAAACGTTCCAAATCAAACAAACGAATCTCGGCCCTCAAGCAACTGGAGGCAGCCGGAAAGTTACCAAGAGTCACTCGTTTTCATCTTCAAGCAAAAATGGAAAATGCGAATCGGACGCCCCCAAGAAGAAATGTGCCCAGAAGGCTTGCTGCAATCGGTTCCAGGAGATACCGAAGAAGAGCAGCAAATCCGAGTGCAAAAATTGCAACCCAAAGATCTGACGGAATCGCCCAAACCGAAGAGTTCTCTTGCTCGGGCGGGTCCCTTAAGTTGGTCTCGTGCAGCAAGAAGCGTTAAGCTGCTTCGAAGCTACTCTGCTACAAGCCAGCTTCGAGCGTTGAAGCCTCCGAGTGCGTGAAAATCGGGAAAGAACTGTGCTTTATTTAGGGTGACGACGCTCGGTTGCGTCAAGTCCCGGATTTCAACCCGTTGCCCTTCAAAAAAGGCAGTTCGAGACTGCACCCGCATTGGGAGCTTGAATTTCTTTTTTTATACGGGATTTTCATCCTGTGGGATGATTCATCCCTACAAGGGCTTGAATTTCGTTCGTTTCGGTATGTTATTAAACTTTTCCGCGATCCGAGTTCGCCGTTTTCGATTTTTTATTTGTAATCTGAAACGGAAATACTCGAACGAAGAAGATGAGATTTGCGAGGAATAAACGATACTCTCAAGACAAAATATCGGAACCATCAAGCTGGGGTAACTGCAGTCAGGCAGCAGCAAACATAGACCGCCCAGAATCAGCCGGTATTGCAGTTATTATCATCAGGGCCAGAGGCGAATCTACCAAGCAAGCCTCTAATAAAATTAATCTGAAATTTTCACAATTTAACATAGTACATAAATTCATGCAAAATTTTTTATATTCTTTGCAAGACAATGATCAACTGAAGTAAATTTGATTTCAATTTTCGAAGTCAAACGAAAACAAATACCAGCTGTAATGGATTTTTGACAGCTTGATGTTTTCTGTTGACACTGCCGATTTCACACACACCAACAAAGGTTAGTGCAAAACTCGATTCATGCTCGTTTTCAGCGTGGAAGGTGCAACACTTTCGGGTGGTGAAAACAAATACGGTATTAATGATAATAGAATGGAGCTTTTTTCACTTTCAGCAATGTTCGATTGAAACTGAAAATGAAGATTGGATAACCTCATGAACCTGCAAAGAGCCTGAATGTATACTGAGCACCGATGTTGCCGATTGGTGAATGAGTGTGCAGAGAGCTTTCAGGACCGAGCTTTCTGTTCATTCTCGTATGAATCTAGTTGGCGTTGAACTGACCGATACAATGCAATAAAGTCAGCTGATAATTTCTCACTGACACTGAAAATTTGCAGCACTGGTCCAGATTATCTAGAAAATAGGTCGCAGAAGTCATCGGGTGACTAGAGAGCAAATTAAGTGAACCATTCCGAAACAGAACTTGAAATGTGTCTCGCAGCTGGAAGAGTGTATGGTGCCAATGTGTGGTATTTAGATTCAGGCGCCACCTCTCACATGACAAATGACATTTCCATCTTAAGTGAAGTGGACAATTCAACGGAGGTAGCCATTATTTTAGCTGATGGTAAACCGATAAAATCAGCTGGGGCTGGTTCCGGGAAGTTGGTGTCTGTGAATGGTGATGGATTGAAAATGAAAGTGATTCTGGATAAAGTGTTCCATGTTCCAGCCTTGACGGGAAATTTGCTCTCCGTAAACTGTATCACTGATTTGGGATACACAGTGTTGTTCGGAAAAAACGGGTTGTAAAGTGCTGAAAGGTGATCTAGTGATGCTTGTTGGGGAACGCAGTGGTGGCCTCTACCGCCTTAAACAATTTGAAGAACGCGTGTGCGCGGTGAACTTGCAACACAGTGATATGTGCCAACATCTGTGGCACAAGAGGTTTGGGCACCGCGATTCCCAAGCAATTGCGAAGATTATCCGAGAGGGCTTAGGCCACGGAATAAGAATGAACAACTGTGAAATGGATCCTGTTGTGATGGTAAAATGAACAGAGATTCGTTTCCAAAAGTGTCGGGAAATCGTGCTTGTGCTGTGGGGGAATTGGTGCACACCGATTTAGTTGGTCCAATGGAGGCAGCTACACCGAGCGGTAATCGATTCTTCATGACAATGGTGGACGTCCACAGTCGTTTCACTTTAGTTTACCTGCTCCAGAAGAAGTCGGATGCTGCTTTTTTATTAGTTGTTAACCCAGGTGGTAAATCCATTTTACGGATTGCATTCCAAGGCACGGCGAGCCACCGCGTCCCCCCAGTTTGCTACTCTGGGTCCATGGGTGCAATTGGACGACTCATGATACAATGCTAAGGAACACTGTACCCCCTACGCCATAAAGTCCACCTGGGGCCACTGACCTTTGTTCCCACCTCGAACTGTTTGACACACTTTGCTTCAATAGTGGGAGGTCATTTCGCGCTAGTGCGCTCCAAGGCAATACTCGTTTCCGAATCCTCTGTCAGCATAACCTCATTCTAACACAACTCGATGCGCGACCCCTCCTCTGACGAGTTAGGACCCGACGTCTCATCGTGTGAATGAGGTCCCCACGCAGCGCAACTACTAACTTTGTGAATCCAGTCCAAGATCCAGAAACACAAAGCGAGTTGTCGACGACACTTTCTCGGTTCAAACACGCGGGTAGGGGGGGTAAGCCCCCTAGGCCACGTGTAGGACTCAGACTCCTCCGAACTCACAAATAGTGTTGACTTAAGTCACCACTCAGCGCAACTACCCGATCTTCAAGTCGGGCGCATGACCACCCGAAGCGCAGATCGGGCTATAGAACGCCCTCATCAGGTCACACTCACGGTTCGGGCGCATCAATTCCCGAAACGCGTGTCGAACCCTGACACCTCCGGCAGAATGTGCCTCTCGGACACTGACGTGTAAACACGCCCCTAAGTGATCGGCCCACCATTGGCCACCACTTTGCGCATCTACTCATTTTGCAAATCGGGTCTATACCCACCGAAGCGCAAAACGAGTTGGCGATCGCTCTCCCTCCGGTCACGTCCGCATATCAGGGCCATGACCCCCCGAAAGCGTGTTGGACCATCACGCACACACCCAAGTACTGGTACCTAAGTACCCGGGTGCACCACTTCTTCCGCGCGGGTTTGGACCCGTCGACAGCCTCTAGTGGGTTTGGTGTAGTTCTCTTGGCCGTACATCTGCAATACGCCGGACTTGCAGACACGTTTCCACTCTGCACCACGGGGAGGTGGAACTACTTCGCAGAGCAAGTCGGATGCTGCTGAAAAGATTCAAGAGTACTGCAGTCTGGTGAAGACCCAATTTGGTCATTTTCCGAAAGTTATCCGTTCGGACGGCGGTGGCGAATATTCTGGCGAGTCTCTTCTAAATTTTTTTGCTTCAAATGGTATTGTTTCGCAAAAGTCGGCACCATATTCTCCGCAGCAGAATGGTGTAGCCGAACGAAAGAATCGCTACATAACAGAAATGATGAGATGCATGCTTTCAGAGGCTGGCATGGAGATGAAGTACTGGGGCGAGGCAGTGTGTACTGCTGCTTATATGCAGAATCGTCTTCCATCTTCGGTGATCGATAGAACTCCTTATGAGCTGTGGTATGGTAGAAAACCATCATACAGCCACTTACGGGTTTTTGGATCTGAAGCATACGTACATATTCCGAGAGAACGTCGTCTGAAACTTGATATGAAAGCTGAGAAGTTAGTATTTGTTGGATATTCTGAGGGCAGGAAGGCGTATCGATTCTTGAATCCAGAAACCGATCGAATCCACATCAGCAGGGATGCCAAATTCATAGAAACCTGTAGTCCTACTCAAACCAAAAGAATGGAACCGGTGGTGCTTGGTAAAACAATGGAAATACCATTAGTAACATCATCTGAAGACGCGCCTGACTTCAACCTGGATCAAACTGGCACTGAACATGACGGAGATGGGAGCGGTTCGTCGGACTTCCAAAGTGCTGACGATGACGAATCTTTTCATGGTTTCACGACAGATGAATTTGCGCGAAGATCTAAACGTCGGAACAAGGGAGTCCCTCCAAAACGCTTTGTTGAAGAACTTTTCATTGCTGGCTCTAAGCTTGAGGAGGAGATAGAACCTCGAACGCTTCGGGAAGCGCTAGCCTGTGAACACCAAAACGAATGGATAGCAGCCATGAAAGACGAGTTAAAATCCTATTATGATAATGGAACTTGGCAATTGGTAGACTTGCCGACTGGACGAAAGGCAGTTGGATGTCGTTGGGTCTACAAATTGAAGAGGAATGCCGCTGGAGAGATCACCAAGTACAAGGCTCGTTTGGTCGCTCAAGGATATTCCCGGCAGTATGGGGAGGACTACGACGAAATATTTGCGCCGGTTACGAGATACACAACACTTCATGTCCTGCTGGCAGTAGCGAGCAGCAATAAAATGACTTTGAAACATTTTGATGTCAAAACTGCCTATTTGTACGGTGAACTAGATCATGAGCTGTTTATTAAACAACCACCTGGTCATGTGATCAAAGGAAAAGTTAATTTTCGATTTCCTTTTAAAGTTTTTACAAGTTATCCAATGATATAAACTGAATTTAAAAAAAAGTCATGACTTTTTAATGCCGATATGATACATAAAGTTCATCTGTACATTCCAATTTTTGGGAATATATTAAAGTTGGAAAATTCCTATTGTTTATTTTGATTCAATCAACATTCATCTCCCATACTAGAAGAAGCAGGAAGGACCACCACAGATGCCGGGTTCTGGAGAAGATGCACGGAATCGATGTTATGGTTTCACTATATGACCTATTCAGCACACGTTTTGCAAACAAACTCAGCTTGGTTCGCAATTTTCCGCCACAAAACGACAACAACAGCTTCTTGCGGTTGTTGTGGAAAGGGGGAAATCGACTTGTTTTAGATTTTCGAATCACGGGAGGGTAAGATATGCTCCCTTTCCCACTTGTCCGCTGCAGCAAAACAGAATCCCTTTGCAGTGGCATCAATTTTCCGGAATCTTTGGGTGGTTTTGGTAGCAGTCTGGAGAGTGAGTATTTACCACATGAGTAGAACCACTAGAACTTCTAATAGTTGTATTAAGATATTTAAAAAAAAAATTAAAACCAATTAACTTAACTTACAATTCTAAAATTTGACAAATTTCTTTTATTCTAAACTTTGTAGAAAATGTCAGAAAAAAAACATTTTAAATCTTAAACCGAAAACATTTCGGCGAAAACGACCCTGCCTGGCGTCCTATTAAATGTAAAGCATATGAAGGGTGGGAAAATTGAATGAAGGGCCGTATATCGATAGGAAAGGAAAACGGCGACGCAAAAAGTCTGGAAAACCGGGATCACCAACTTTAAGATGACGCGTCTTGGGTTTGAGAACATACCTATACTGATTCGCAATTACGTAATACCTATCTGCCCTTCGTAAAGTGGCAAAGTCTTTACTGGTAGAGTTTAATGGTGGAAATGCGTTCCACAGTTCAATGTTGCAATGCTTTGCCTTTTTTATTGGAAAATAGATGAACTCAATTGATAAAACTTTAAACGCTTTAATCTGAAACATGAAATATTTAATTTTCAAACTTTCATCTGAATATTCTAACCTCTGAATTTAGAATATAAATCCAAATTCGGAATCTGGTCGCAATTGGGAACGCGGTATTTGAGAAAAAAATAGTTCTTTTCAAAGGAAAACACTTAGAATTTTTTTGAAGCTGGTGAATTTTAGCTCTAATACTTGAAAAATGAGAGTTGAGACCTGAGACCTGAAACCGGAGACCTGAGTCCTGAGGCCTAAGCCATAAGACCTGAGACCTGAGGCATGAGACCTGAGACCTTAGATATTAAACATGAGATATGAGACATGAAACATGAGACTTGGGACTTGAGTCCTGAGACTACAGACCTGAGACTTGATGCTGAGACATGAAACTTGAGACGTAAGACGTGAGAAGTGAAAAGTGAGAGATGAGGAGTTAGAAGTGGTAAGTGAGACATGAGGCGTGAGATGTTAGACGTATAAAGTAAGCAGTGAGACGTTAGAAGTTAGAAATTAGCCGTGAGAAATGAGACGTGACAAAATAGAATTGAGACGTGAGAAATTGAAAATGATGAGAATATGAAGTGAGACGTGAAGAGTAAGTGAAAAGCCATGAAAAGTGAGACGTGAGAAGTTAGAAATGAGCCGCGAGAAAGGAGATGTGAGTGGACTCACTTCTCACGTCTCATTTCTCACGTCTCACTTCTCACGACTCATTTCTCACTCCTCACGTCTTACTTCGCACTTCTCAAGCCTCACATCTCACTTATTACTTCAAACTTCTCACGGCTTACTTCTCACTGCTTTCTTCTTACTTCTCACGTCTCAGGTCTCATGTCTCAGGTCTCAGATCACATGTCTCATGTCTCAGCTCTCAAGTCGCATCTCAACATCAGAGCAAGTCTCCGGACCCAACTTCAAAAGTTTTTTTTTTACGGTTTCCGGAAATTAGCCCGGTTTTTTTTGCATTTCTTGGAAATTTACACGATTTTTATGTGGTTCGTATACCAGTATAAAAAAACTTTATTGTACCTACTGCATTCAAACACTGCGATTGAATTTTCGAGTTTAGTTTTTGAATTTGAAATCTGATTCTGATTTTTAAGTTTGAATTCGGAATCTGTAATTGAACAAAGATTTTGACTTATCGTTGCTATTTCATTTTCAATCTTCATTAAATTTTCTTACATCAATCCCAAAACGATCCAGAAAAAAACTGTTACTACGTATTACTGTAAAATTTACAGAAAAGTGCCAAATAGGATTAAGTATGTTATTCCAGCAACATGAGATACTTTCAAATTGAACCGTCATCAAAATGCCAAAACCTGACAATCTCCTTCGGGGACTAATACATTTGTAAAAATGTCAATTGAAAATATCCGTTCCCCGGTAGTCATAATTTACGAGCTCACATCCTCCAAAACATACGAACATAAATTCTACAGTGAAACTCACACTCCTCTCAATGCGGACGCAGAAGCTATCCGGATGAAAAATCCTACCATTCGGATGTCACTTTTCTTCACTTTCCGGCCCGTTTGGCATTGGTGTCTATTTATTTCTCCCATCCACAGCTGACACCTCAGTCAGTCCTGGGCTTGGAAGTATTGACACTAAGGCCTATAGAGAATCACTTCCATCTGTACCGTTGAGCCGTCAACACGTACGCCGGAGCATCGTATCGTTGCTGTGTACCTGCAGGAACATTTTACATTATTTATTTTTTCCTTACCTGTATTTCAATCAGCACTTTTCAGTGCTAAAATTATTTTCATTTTCTTTTATTCATATTTTCTCTTTTCTTTCCAGCATGGGGAAGTCTTCGGCCGGCTCAAGGGCCGGAAGAAAACGGATTGCTGAACCTAATCCAGGGCCATCTGCCAAAAAAGTTGAAATTTCCAATTCATTCGATGTCCTTCATAACATCGGTGATGAGGAAATATTCATATTTAATTCTGATAAGAGTACTAAGAAACCTTCTTCTTCTTATACTCTTAAAAACGAAAAGATTCCACCAATAACGGTCACGATTCCTGACTTCAATGCCTTTCGAAAAGAAATCGTCACTTCCGTCAAGGATGTGAAGATTTCTTTTCAGATCGGTCGAAGGGGAACTGCTCGTATATTGGCGGAATCTTTTAATGATTTTCAAAAGGTTTTAAATTATTTGAATAATAAAAAATACCAATTTTTTACGTACGACGCTAGAAGTGATCGTCCATTTAAAGTTGTACTTCGTGGTCTCACTGGCGATCAGACACCGGATGAGATCACAGCTGAATTAAATTCTTTGTTAGGTTTTTCTCCAATTCAAGTAATTCAAATGAGGAAAAGAACCAACACGAATAATACCAGTAGTGTTGGTTTTGCTCCTGAACTTTATTTGATCCATTTTAAAAAGGATCAGGTTGATAATTTGAAAATTTTGGAAAAGGCTCGTCTTATGTTTCATTGTCGAGTCAAATTCGAACCTTTTCGTAAATCTTCTACCAATTTTTTACAAAACATTACGCAATGTCGTCGTTGTCAAGCTTTTTGTCATGGCACTAAAAATTGTAGAATGAATGCCAGATGCATGTTTTGCGGCTCATTCGATCATGAAAAATCTAAATGCCTTTTTGGTGGTGATAAGCCAAAAACAGAATTTTTTAAGTGTGCGAATTGCGCAGGTAATCACTCCTCGAATTCGCTAGATTGTCCCATCAGGGCAAAAATTATTGCTTCTAGGAAAAATCCCAAAGTTTCCAGAAAAGTTTCTTCTCCTCCTTCCTCTTTTTCGTCTTCACACGTCGGGCCGGCAAACAACCTGCCTGTTCGCGGTCAGCCTCGGTCGACATTGGAATCACGGCTGGGTAATACCCGAAGTGATTTTAATGTTACCTGTGCTGAATCTGCGCCCCAGACTCGTTGTTTATCGTTCTCAGAGGTGGTTGAAAATGGGTTTCCCTCTTCAGGTTTAACTAATAAAAATGGGAAAAAACCAAGTCTCAACGTTCATGCGAAGGCTTGGGAAAATCCCCGAAATTCAAATACTTGTTCTTCTCCTTCATTTTCTGATCCTAACAATTTTGTTGATTTGGGTGAGATTACTGAGGAAAAATTAAAATTTTTGCATCAAAATTTAATGGAAATGATGCAACTTATGTTGAAAGCAAATTCAATGTTTGAAGCTTTCCAAACTTCTTTTAATTATGCTAACAAAATTATTATGACTTTACGATTCCCTCATGGATCCAAATAGATGTTTAAATATTATGAATTGGAATGCTAGATCTTTGCTGGCTAACCAAGATGAATTCTTTCTATTTTTGAAAACTCAAAACATACATATTGCTGCCATCACTGAAACTTTTTTAAAGCCAGACAATAACTTGAAAAGCAATGCTTTCTTTAAAATTTTACGAAATGATCGACTTGATCGACAAGGTGGGGGTGTAGCTATTGTCATCAATAGTCGTCTCAAATTTAGACTTCTTCCTTCTTTCAATACAAAAGTCTTAGAAACAATTGGAATTGAATTAGAAACTTCTATGGGGAAAATTATAATTGTTGCCGCATATTTGCCTTTCCAATGTAGCGGTGAACAGAAAAATTTTTTGAAGGGAGATTTACAAAAACTCACCAGAAATAAATCTAAATTTTTTATTATTGGTGACTTTAATGCAAAACACCGATCTTGGAATAATATTTCATCAAATTCAAATGGGAATATTTTGTTTAATGACTGCTCTGCAGGTTATTATACTGTTGAATATCCTAATGGGCATACTTGTTTTTCTTCAATTAGAAATCCCTCCACAATTGATTTGGTTCTAACGGATTTAGGCGAGCATTGTAGTCAATTAGTTACTCATGCGGACCTCGATTCAGACCACCTTCCAGTAACATTTTCTTTATCCCAAAGTCCCATTGAAAACCCTTTAAAATCAACTTTTAATTTTCAAAAGGCTAACTGGGAGCGATATATGAATTTTATTGAACGTATTTTAGATGTCAACGTTTCACTGAATTCAATAGAAGATATTGATTTGGCTGTAGAAAATTTGACAACTTCAATAGTCAATGCTAAAGCCGCTTCAATACCTAAAGTTAAACATAAATTTAATCAACCTTTAATTGATGATGATCTTCAGTTTTTGATACGACTGAAAAACATTCGTCGACGTCAATATCAACGAACTAGGGATCCTTATTTGAAATTAATTTATTGCGACCTTCAAAAAGAGATCAAACGTCGTTTAAATTTCATTCGTAATGAAAATTTTGCTAAAGCAGTAGAGGATATAAAACCCTACTCAAAGCCATTTTGGAAATTAACTAAAATTTTGAAAAAGCCCCAGAAGCCAATTCCTACTTTGAAAGATGGGGATAAACTTCTTTTAACTAATTCAGAAAAGGCTCAAAAATTAGCCCAACAATTTGAGTCTGCTCATGATTTTAATTTAAACGTTGTAAGTCCAATTGATGCTCAAATTTCCCTAGAATTTGATGATATTCTTTCCAAGCAAAATGTGTTTGAAAGTTCTTGTGAGACAAATATTGATGAACTTAAATTGATTTTCAAAAAATTTAAAAATATGAAAGCTCCAGGGGAAGATGGGATTTTCTATATTCTTATTAAGAAGTTGCCTGAAAGCACTTTAAATTTTTTAGTTAAAATCTTCAACAAATGTTTTCATTTGGCTTATTTTCCTAATAAATGGAAAAATGCCAAAATAACTCCAATTTTGAAACCTGGAAAAAGTGCTTCAGAGCCTTCAAGTTATCGACCAATTAGTTTGCTTCCTTCTTTAAGTAAACTATTTGAGAGAGTTATTTTGAATAGAATGATGATTCACATTAATCAGAATTCTATTTTCCCTGATGAACAATTTGGTTTTCGTCATGGACATTCTACTACACATCAACTTTTGAGTGTAACTAATATGATTAACGCTAGCAAATCTGAAGGTTATTCAACTGGTGTTGCTCTTCTTGATATTGAAAAAGCTTTTGACAGTGTTTGGCACAAAGGTTTAGTAGCTAAATTAGCTCGATTTGATTTTCCTGTATATCTCACCAAAATTATTCAAAATTATTTGACTAGCCGAACCTTACAAGTAAGCTATCAAAATTCATGCTCTGAAAGGACACCCATTAGAGCTGGTGTCCCTCAGGGTAGTATACTTGGGCCAATTTTATATAATATTTTTACTTCTGATCTTCCTGATGTACCAGAAGGAAAAGGTAGAAGATTATTTGCTGATGACACTTTGCTTTCAGCCAAAGGTCGAAATTTACGGGTGGTACGCAGTAGATTGCAACAAAATTTAAATTCCTTTTTGAATTACTTGAAAATGTGGAAAATTTCTCCTAACGCTTCCAAAACTCAACTTATTTTATTTCCCCATAAGCCAAGAGCAAATTTTTTAAAACCTAATGAAAATCATTCCATAACTTTTAATGGAGTTTCATTAGAATGGTCTGATCACGTTAAGTACTTGGGACTTACACTTGATCGGAATCTTACTTTTAAAAATCACATTGACGATATTCAATCTAAATGTAATAAATACACTAAATCTCTTTATTCTCTCATCAACAGGAAATCCCGGTTGTGTCTGCGAAATAAGATGCTCATCTTCAAACAAGTTTTCCGACCAGCGATCATGTATGCAGTTCCGATTTGGTCTAGCTGCTGCGCGACGAGGAAGAAAGCCATCCAGAGGATTCAGAACAAAGTTCTGAAAATGATTTTGCGGCTTCCACCTTGGCACAGCACCGAAGATCTTCATCGGATTGCGGGCATTGAATCGATCGAAGAGATGGCCAACAAAATCATCTCCAACTTCAGAGGCAAATCGATGCAGTCTGCCATCGCAGAGATTCGTTCTCTTTATGTTTAGTTTAATTTTAAGATAGTGTTTAGTTTTAAGTATAAAATATTTTTGCTATTACAGGTCGTTCTCCTACATTAAAAACTTGATTGCGCTCAGCAAATTAAAATCTTATAAATAAATTTTTATAATCTAGTTACTTATAGGGCTATGAACAGTTCATTATTGAGCTGAACACCTAGTTTAATGCAATAATGTAATATAAGTGTAATGATGATTTGATACAAATAAAGACATATTAAAAAAAAAAAAAAAAAAAAAAAAGGCCTATAGAGAAGAAAAACTTATGTTTTGCAATTGCATTCAGCTTGGATGGATCGCTGGTAGCCAAAGGAGAAATTGAAGAGGAAAAAATATAAGACCAATCTCTTGGCGAAATTGAAATTGAAGAGCCGGAAAAAAGGAAAATGATAAATCAACGAGCCACATTCCTATCGAATGTTTTTCGTATAACATCACATTCTTCGCCAAGAAGGATGAGAAGTGTAAACGGTTTTTTTTTCATAAATTTTGGATTAGTGGATCTATTTTGGAAAGGATTTGTCGGTTATGTTAAAACTTTGGTGTATTGTTGGTCAGATTCGGAGTGAAAATCATTCGTATATCCAAAAACACAGCGTAAAACTCGAAATATGCATTTCAACCAAAAAAGAGATTCAAATGTTCGAAATCTCACATATAAAAGGTGTGCTATGTGAGTATGGCCTCAATGGACGCAGAAACTCCTGAACAGTTCGGCGTAATCATTGGAGTGGAGAAGTTTATAAGACCGAATCATCCTCCGAAGTATGATAATCCCCCCCCCCCCCCCCCCCCCTTCAAGAAAAGACTGCCACACTCGGGTATTTCGTGGAAAAGTTTAAACAAATTTGTATGGATATATTCTTTTTTAAGGGGGGAAGGTACGTTTACATACGGATTTTTTTTTTTTCTTTAGGCGAGGTATGCTGAGTGTGCTAATAGGTAGGTATAAAAAAAATCGCGCGTCTAACGATGTTAATGATGGTGTATGCATTTAGAGGTTTGAGATAAAAATTCCATAATGGTGTACTAGAAATCCTAAATAGGCAGTCATTATTTTCCGGAGTTCTCAAGAAAATCCCTAAGAAAAATTTCTTTAACATCGTTTTTTATTTGCCCGAAGGCTTTATGAGAACTATAGAAAAAACTAAAATAATGTGTCACCATTAAGGGCAAGTTTGGTTCATTTTAACAACTTAGCAATTCCTAGATGATTTTTGCAGGTTTTTTTTTTTAATTTTTCAAATGCACATAAATGTCATATGTCATTTTTCATCGGAAATCATAAAATAGGCCTTTAAAAGGCCTTGAAATTTATTGAATATTCAAATCTAATAAGATGAGTTGGACTACATAAAGTTAGTCAAAAATTGTCCGTACACCTTTATAATCTACATCAAAATACTCTTAACAGATATCTAAATCAACAGAGATGAGCAGAAATGAAACTTAAATATACTCAGTTTGTGTAAATAAAAATTATCTGTTTATATCAATATATCACTTTACTCATAGAAAGAACTGATTTTTTATATGTATAATATACTGCACAGAGTAAAAAAAAAGACAAAAATTGTCTGTAAACTGAAACTTAAGTTTTTTTTTTAAATATTCTTAACTTTGCTCAGATGTCAGACAAATTTTCTGGGATTATTATTCACTCAGTTTTGAACATTTTGGCCAAGGAATATTTAAAAAAGGTAGTGCCAAGGCAGCCCTGCTTCAGTATTGGTACAGGCTGAGACCTCACAATCACGGAAAATCTGGTAATTTAATAGGAAACTTTTACTTTTTGATAATTCGAAGAAACTGCTGGAAATTTTCCACTTTGAAAACATGTTATTGTAGGGGGATTCTTCCTCTTCAAGATGGGTGCATAAAAAGTTGCATTTTCGAATAATTTTTCTGTAAAATTGACCATCGAATTTCGAAAAAATGGTGGATTTTTACTACTGAAATTTGCAACTCTTTAAAATTAGTTCAAAGTCTTCCATGAAAATGTTCAAGTCAGTGCAGTTTAAGCTCCGCTTTACAATAAAGTGATCAAAACACAATTTTTTATACAAAACCACAATCTTTTATTGGCATTTTAGTTAACTGAGTTAACAATCATGAATTGATGTTAATTGTTCTACATAAGGGTTGTATATGGTAAACGGGTTGTATTAAAATCATGACAATCAGTTGAACACTCAATATCTACCAGCTAGACCTTTTTGAAGCTGATATTTTCTTCATTTTTGCACGTTTTAGCATCAAGGCGACACATTGCATTCATTAATAAATTAAGAAAAAAAAACATAATGCAATCTTCCAAAGACCAACAAACTTCATAACCTAATAAACATTTTGGCTGCTTAAGAACGGCAATTCGCTGAACAAAAGCTGAGCTAAAGCGTAATTGCTGCTTCAGCTTAATGGTTGAATAAAGACAAACTATAACCTTGTTTCAGCGTTTAAAGAAGTCTCAGTGCAGCCAACGGGAGGAGTTGAAGAGTTGCTTCCAAAACACTTTTTCAGCTTTTGTTCAACCTTGTAACGGGTCACAGAATGGTGAGTGAAATTTAATTTAACTTACTCCACTTAAGCGCCAAGCATCAGCGAAAATCGCAATTGCATGTGGAGGAGCATGTAAAGTTACGCCCGGTGAGACTTCTCAAGGCAGGTCCCGTACAAAATTTAAATTTAAAACTTCCAATCGTTCCACGAGCACATATAAGTTAACCCAACCCGAAACCAGAGAACCAATGCGGGGCTTCAACTAACTGCGATTATTAAAAACCAAAGATCAATTTTCTAGCCCTCGTCTCACGGTATCAAGACTCTTTAGACGGATTATCTTGTTGAGAGTTTCTTTTTTAACTCCACACGTATTCTCGTATTTCGCAAATAAACTCTTTCCCCCAGCGGGTTTCGAACAATCACTCAATATAAAAATCAAATTATCTGACCTGTTTTCGGCTGCGGTGCGTAGCTCCTCTCTCGGCAGCGGCTGTTGATGGATCCTCTCGCTGGCGCGCGTATGTCCCGACTACGTTGGTGCACTTCCCTCGAGGACGGCTAAACTTGAACCGCAGACACCAGATACCCAGACTGACCACTGAAGGCTGATTTTGGCGCTTGTTCCGCAGCGCTATCTACGGGTTATCGTGAAACTAACGGCCACATTCACAAAAGGAAAAATCTCGATATATCACACACACATTTGCATTGTGCAATTTGTTTTTCTACATCTAGCGATGAACACGGTCGTTTTTGATTACCTACTTTTGATAGAAAAAAAATAATACGATATATTTCGAAAACCACTAAAGAATCGCTTTTGAATTGGAGCGCATTAACCAAATGTGGTTAGAATTCAACCATAAAGCTTATAAAAAATACATCGACTTCGACAGAAATGAAAATTGAATGAAAACTTGAGATTTTCTGCTCCACTTCCTTATTGCGTTGTGGTTGAAAAATAACCATTTTATGACATCTTTGGCTTCATTTGTGAAGATCACTTTCAACTGCAAGATTTCGTTAACCCCAAAACCTCCGTCAAGGGTAAGTTCAAGTTTCCCGAGTAGAAAAATATTGTGACAAACCCAATTATTTGTAAATAGTTATAAAACGATCTAGGATTTGTTGAGAAAACGACAAATGACATCGTAAAACATTCCACAGATTGTATATTGCAAATGAATGTGGCTTTAAATTATATTACTGTTTAGAACTGTTAAATCAGTCGAATGAACGAGATTCTTACAAAATTTTGTTGAACAATCTGTTTCAGTTAAAGTTTCTCAAAACCCTTCACCTAGCCGAAATGCCGCATTTATAGAGGTTTACAAAAACTGAATAAAACAAAAGTAGAGGTGATATTTACAGAATTTGTAAAGCAATGTTTTGTTAACAGAAGAAGCTTAATGAGAATCGCAACAACGAAATATACCATTAAGTCACCGTCTACAACAAAAACCGGAGTCAGATTTTTATTTACTTTTTTCTCCAATAAATCCTAAAACTTCCCTTTCTATGAAAAATTTAGTCACATTCGAGAAATGTCTTCTTTTTAAAATATCTAACTAAACTTGGATATCGAACTAGCCCTTTTACCGCCCATTGGAAGAGGCAGTTATGGAAAAAATATTTTTGGCTTCGAGATGATGCATTTTCCTGCAAGTTTAGTACTATTTCTAAGTCTGTTTAGTAAAAATAGCTTAGCTTTTCCTGTTCTGTTGTTAAGTATTTTTTTCATTATTACTTTTTTGGTTAAATTTCGAACCATTATTTGAATATCGTACGAGTAATTGATTTTATCCATGGGTAAAATAAAACAAACGTGAGTTCGTCACATAAAAATCAAAACATTAAATGATTCCACTCACACAGCCATACGATATTTGACATTCCATAAAACGACAAGAAAATAAAAATAACTTTCGTTTGCATCAAGATAGTACTGTTCTTTTACCATTCAAAATTCGTTTTGGTGGTGTGGAAAAGCATTGAAATCGATATTTAAGTTTAGTTACAGCGAAGTTATTTCTTATTTACTGGGCATCGGTTAAGGAACATTAAAATGACCCTTATTCAAAATTATAGTTTTTTGAAGAATGGATTTCGAAAGTAATTAGTTTAATTACTTTCGAAATATGGTTTTAACAAAACTTTGAATCAAAGAATTTTATTGAATGTCAAAGTTGAAAACATTTCGGAAGCAAAGAGAAATGGATTTGAAACATACATTTCTGGGTTCATTTTTCCAAAAATGTATAAGTTTTAGTGAACTACCAGCATTCTATCACGAACACTTTCAGTGGCAATTAAGATTAAAGATCTTATCAATACATTCATCACATTTAAATATTATTCAATATATGTCAATAACTTATTTCACTCCTCAAACCTTTTTTTGTTTGCCAGGAATTTACCACATTGTGGCACTCTTCCCTACGACTCCTCAAACCTATCTAGGTACGAGCCAAAAAACAGTTAAGATAAATATTAGAATTCAAGTTTTTCAAGGAGTTATGTATAGTTTGACTTTTTGGTCGCAGTCAACCTTTCAGATTAAGACGAACAATTCCGAACTTAATGAATTACTTATAACAGACATTATAATTTTCATACTGTTACTCAGCCGGATAAATAAATTTTGAAATCAAAACTGAATCGCAAAAATAATTAGCTCTAAACTGAGGACCGCTATAACGTTGCGTTTGTTTTTTTTTTCATCTCAATCGATCAACAGCAGTCATTGTTTGTATAACATTCATCTCTTATTATGATACAATAAATTAAAGTAAACTAAATTAAAGTAAATCAAATGTTAATTACATTGAAGACAAAAACGATAGTGAAAATATTTGAGATAGAATTTCAAATACTGATAGGTGATTCAATCAAGACGGTTTTCATTTGGCTTGTTAACACGTTCGTCGCCATGTCACCCATATTCGGCAGACGGGTGTATTTCCTGGGGGGCCCCGTCACATCAAAAAGCAGGTGACGCTCTCTTACTTGAGTTTACCGCTCAGCTTCGCCACACGTTTCAAATATGGGAGTTCTCCCTCTTTGCTTTCTCTCTCTGAAAATTTCTTTGGGCCCGGCTTGCAAAACTTCCAAAATGAGCGTGGCGACGAACGTGTTAATCATCAAGTGTATTTTTTTTTCTTGATGAAGCACAGTAGTTTCACGATGCCCCGACAGATGGCGTATGATTCTGGGCGACTTGTAGTTGTATGGATTCAAGCGCCACTGATCAGTCTGGGTATCTGGTGTCTGCGCTTGAACTCACTTTCTGAAATGGGCGGCTGATTGCTTGACCGCTGCTCGCATGAGACTTACTGTTGGGTTCGATGATGGTACACGTCCGGTTTTGACGACCGACCACGTGCACCCGGAGATTGCGGATTGACCTCCGTTGGCCCGTAGGTCTGGTCTAAAGACTCGCTTAATGAGGCGGCGAAAACGTTCGCAACCCTTTTCACCTACCCAGGACAAACACCTTCACTTGAAGGATATGTCCTTCAAGTGAGAATCAGTAAATTAATGTTGAGTTGTTCGAAATAATTGTTACACTGAATGTTACCTTAACCCTACTCAGTAAGAGGTCAGGATGTTTCTGATAAATCTCGAAACGCACTAGTTTTCCTTTAATTTTATTGCAAGTGTTACGTTTTTGTTAATTTGAGCTTATTTTTTCTAAGTTTTCTGCAACTTACGGAGTGAACTAGAAAACTCCCGCACAGGGCCGAGTTGACGTTCCAATTGTAAAATTCCGTAGTAACGTTTGGAATTTTCCGCAATTATCTCAACTAAAATTGTAAGTCACATTTTAGACCATATCGATTGCTTCTATAGCTTCTTACTCACGTCCTCTTGTGATTCGGTGTTCGCTCAAACAACACAGAGGGGGAAAAGTAGGTGCCAAATATCGGATAGACACTGGTTTTTTTTCTTTTTTTTTTTTGGTTGATCCGTCAATTGACGTTTGATGACGTTTGCTGAATAACTTCTCCAGATCAAGATGATTAAAGGCTGAAGACACGTGAATTAGTGAATTTTTGAGGCCTTCTTTCAGCCATATTGCTGATTAAAAATTGAACCACGATATTTTTCTAGCGTTTATTCAGCAAAAAGTGTTTGTTGGGAACATAGTGAAATAGAGGCCTTACAATAAACTCAAAATGAAATTGGAGATCGATTTCATTCTAAAACGTTTTTTTTAATTCCTACCATTCTCACATAAATTTTCGATACAATCGTTTTTGTGACGTCACAAAAAATCCAATATGGCTCTCGGCACTACCTTATTTAAATATTCCTTGCATTGTGCAATGCAGAGTGCGCATTGATCGACTACAAGTAGGTACTACCACTGACCATACTGACTGGACACTCGATTTCGTTTTCTGGATAGTTTTTCCAACAGTACGCAATGTCGATTCCAGAGTGCGCATTGATCGATTTGAAGAAATGCTATCCCAGTTAGTAAATGTCACCCAACTTTAAAAATAAAACACGCAATTTCTACGATAAAATCGGGCTTAACAGGACCATTTTTCCTACAGGGCATTTTTTGTCAAATTTTTCAGGTTCGCCACCTGTTGTCGGTATTGCGAACCTGCAAAATCTAACAACAAAAAATTAGACAGAAAATGGTTGAATTTTTGTTCTAAGTGTCATGTCAGTGTGGTCAGTGGTACTACTTACTTTGCGATATTGTTTTCAAGTAGGAATATCAGGCCTTTTCAAATTAAAACTACGTATTAAAAATAATCATTGTAGCACGAAGTTGCAACAAGAATATTTCACTTATAGTGCCGTACGGACAATTTTATGACTGACTTTATGTATGTATGTTTTTATATGTAATTTTTACATATCCGCACCACTTAAAATACCGTCAACTGGGGCAACATGCAACACTTTTCGACTTCAATGTCTTCTAAAATCTTAATGCTTACATATAATCACACCTCTTGTACATCAACAGTTTTAAGGTTGATGGGACACCAAACTGAGGTAGTCAGAAAAATTATTGGTTTTATCAGTTATTTTTTAATTTACAAAAACATGCGATTTTCACCCTACTAAGAAAAAGGGGTAAGTTGCAACAAACTCTGTAATTAATGAAAAATCAAATGAAAACGTTGGAAAATTTATAGTTTTTGATACTTTTGTGATGTCATAACACATAATGCACCAATTGCAGTAATTTTTGGTTTTGTTCGAGTTGAATTTTGCATTTTTTCTGTCAAAAATGTTTTTAAGAAAAAAGTGCTTATCTGCTGCATACATTTAGGGGTAAAAAATACTACAAAATATTCTTTTAGCTTAAATCATGAAAATAATTCTCAGGATGGATGAAATTTTAATGTTAACAAACGCATAATGCAAAACAATCACATCCCAGCATATGGAAACGCGATTTATGAGATTTAGTTCTGATTTGCATTTTGTTGCATTTTGCCTCAGACAGCTAACTGGATTATAAAAATATTTGTTTAAAAAAAATTGTGATCGTCCGAAAAATATTTATACACCAACAGTGTTGGTATAGGATAATGAAAGCAATATAAAGTTTGTAGGTGATATCATTCAGCCAATCCGTCATACTAGGTAATGTTTTTTACGGCATCGAAAAATGTAAAAATTTGTACATGTATTGCTCGATTTTTTAAATTTTTTATGACAATCCAAAACTATAAAAAACTGTTTCAAGATGTTAAAAACCATGTCATCATCAATTTGTTATCATTCAATGATTACTTTATTACAGTATATTGAAATAAAAATTGAATGAGTATTCTGGTATACAAATGTTGCATCTAACCCTGTTTTTGCATGTTGCCCCGTTTGACGGTACATATAAGAATAAAATTTCGCGAAGTAATAATTTGGACCTAAGAAAGGTTTGATTATAGTTTTAAGCAGGGTTGGTAAATTTCGCCCGTCACGCTTGACCCGACTAGTTTTTTTTTCATCAAACGACCAGCACCTTACTCAATTGACGGAGCTTCACTACTCGCATGACGGATAAAGCACGACAACAATCAACATTTCTCCGTCGTGCGACTGGCGAAGCTCCTACACATCCTCGATCGGCTGCTGCCGGCAGGTACAACTAATTGAACGACTTGCTGGCAGAGAGCAACAATAGCAATAAAAAACTGAAAACGGGCTTGCTGGCAGGAGCAACAATAATAATAAATGCGTTTCTTTTTCGTCATCGGTCGTTGAAATGCGATTGCTTGACTAGGTTATTATTTTAGCTTCAAATGACTGGGGAATGAATGACTGGCAAACGAATTGATTGGTCGTTAAGGAACAGTCAAATGAGTTTGAAGGACCATTTTACCGTTGATCGTTGAATTATGCCAACCCTGGTTTTAAGACCCTCCCACCTGAGAAAAGGGCCATTCCATACAATTTTCATTTACATTGTTACAAATCAACATAGCACCAATTTTTCACCCGATTCCAGAATATTCAGAAATGAATAAAAAGAGGGATCAAAGTTCCCCCAGTTTTCGGTATTTTAAATTTTTAGTAGTAAGTAGTTTACTACTCACTTTTTAAATGAAACTCGTTTTTTTTTTTTTCAAAACATCACTCTTTTCAACTGAATCGTTGAACTGCAGTTTTTCCAAGCCTGTCGACCTTTAATGCACCCTTTAAAGTTACAGTACGTCGAACAAGTGACGCAATTAGCTATCGCTTCCGGTACTTTATCCCAACTGAAAGCCTCATACCTTTTCGTCCCGTTTAAAGTGTTGTCTCACCGTACCGTAAAGCATTTGTAATGCCTTTCCGGTGATTGCAGACACGGTTGCGGTTGCAGAAAGTTTCCATGAAATCGGGGCGGAAAAACTCACCCTCTCCTAACCCAGTCAAATGTGGTGCATGGATGGCTGCTAATGGGAGGTAGGCTTTTTCCGATGGGAGAAAAAAAAATACAAGGAGAGATCAGCTTGCGATTCACTTTTCATGGGTGGAATACAAATTTCATACGTTTCAGTGCACTTTTTCTTGTGCATTCTCTAGGTGTTATGAATGTGTGAAATAGTCTCGGTGCATTTCATTGAAAATATGAAAATCATATCGAAAAAATCCTTTAATTTAGGTATAGATTTAAGAGAAAATTATATATAAAAATAACATTTTTATTCTGTTCCAAATAGTATATTACTTTTAAGCCAGTGGAAAAGTTTTTAATAATATTTGAAATTTGATATTTATCAAAAAAAGTTTAAAAATAAGACCAAACTTGAGTGATATTACTCAGACAAATACACCTGTTAAGATGTTTTCATAAGCATGATAATACACGGTTGATGATCTCTAACGTAAGAGTTGTCTGTTTTGACTACAACAACCCACTACTGGTACCCACTTATTGTGGCTTCTTAGTTTAAGTTTTTCATTCGCCAAGGATGCATTTTATTTTTGCGGCAGAAAAAAGAATTCCCACGTGTGTTTGTACGTTATGGCTCAGCTAAGTGGTTGTACTTGGCTTTCTAACATTGCCAGTGTCATGGCGAATGATGGATATGTGTAAGAAAATGTGTCTAGCAAGTGCGCTTTCTCTAGTTGCTTCCAGTTTTTTTTCTTATAAAAACCACACATTTGGTTCGTTGCAGTTCTACGCCCCAACATACACAGGAAAGGACGATATGGGATGATGAAGACAAATGAGCACAATGTGCTAGACTTATTAAGAACGCTCCATATGCTGCTGCACTCACACATTTGGAGTGTAGTAAAGGCACGATGGCGATGGGAAAAAAGGGGAACACGAAAATTAATGATGAAGGTGATTCGTTAAGGTGATCAGGTGAGGTAGGAACAAGCCATTTGCATCTGTGCATTGCCCGAACCAACAATGGCGTGTTGAAAGGATGATGACGCCTTTACATGCGATTCATGGCTACCAAGCTTTTGGCGTGTGTGAATGTGCAATAATGGACAGAAATGTAGGTAAATTTTAAAGTTCATATGAAATTGGAGTGTCCATTTGAATGTGCTTTTAAACTTCGCTTGTAACTTAAAGGGTCTCCTATTATGTCTCAACACGATTAAAAATGAATAATATAAACACAATACTGGCGAACGGTAGACAATATGCAACTCGAGAACCCATATACCCAACCTTCAGATAGTGGTCATATCACCTCTTGTCCTACAACTCCGATTCTCTACCTTCCCGCGATGGTAGCTGGGGTGCGAGCGACTTTAGGGGAGATCGGGTACCCATCCCCGGTGGATGGGATGGTCGCAAGCTAACTGAGATAGGGGGCTCCGTACGCCTCTGTTCTCCATGTCAGAGTCAGAGTGCGAAGTGCAACAATATCCCGGTGGTATTCGGGACCCTAAACAGCAACTTCACGATGGTCCTCCTGCAATATAGTGGAGTTAGCTGCGTGCCTTGCGAGCCCGTGACTACAAAAAAAATACAAGCAACTCACAATGAACAAGGTGACGAGGAGTCCCAGAGAAACTAGTCCATCTCATCAAAGCACAGTACGAGGCATATTCTGAAAGGTCTTGCACGACAGTGTCTTGTCCGGTCCAATCCCGGTAACTGCTGGAGTGAGACAGGGATGTACAAATCAATCGCTACAAAATCGCTACTTTTTCTAATCGTAATGGATGTTCGACTGTGCATCGAACCGAGGATTGCCGAGGAATCCTTCAACAATGGAGCAACTGAACGACCTTGACCTGGCTGACGATATTGTTTTGCTCGCCCACACAAAACCAGATATTCAGAGCAAACTCGACGACCTCACCGAAAACTCCAAGGCAGCAGATCTCAAAGTCAATGTCGAAAAGACTAAGAGAGTAATCTCTCCAGCTGGTAGCTGGGCAACAGGTTGAGAAAGTGGAGTGCTTCCAGTATCTTGGTAGCCAGATAACGCCTGATACTGGAACCAAGAAAGACATCGAAACCCGGATCAGAAAGGCCCGATTTGCGTTTTCGAGTCTCCGAAACATCTAGCGGTCACGCCAGATCTATCTACGAACGAAAATCCGAATCTGCTGTACGGGTGCGAAACTTGGTGCACATATGCGGAAACGACGCGAAAACTGCAAGTATTTATAAACCGCTGTATGCGGAATATCATCCACGCTTGGTGGCCTGGCAACTGGATCTCAAATGAGGAGCTACATCGCCGGTGTCATCAAAGGGCGCTAGAAATCGAGATTTGGGAACGTAAGTGGAGATGGATTGGGCACACGCCGTGAAAAGATGAGAACGAGATTTGCAGAGAGGCGCTTGAATAGAACCCAGAAGGACATCGAAGAAGAGGCAGGCCCAGAAACTCGTGGCGGCTAAGCCTATCCACCGAAATACGAACTGTCGACGAGAGTCTTGACTGGGACCAAGTACAGACGCTGGCTCCGGATCGTCAACAGTGGAGGTCTTTTTCCAGGGCCCTATGCACCGGAGGATCGTAAGTAAGTCAGTAAGTAAGTAAATAGGTAAGTAAGTACAATGAACAACAATTTTCGGATGGAAATCGGCAAAGATACACGCGACGAAAAGGGGCCAGCGACCAGCGATTGGAAACTTGGAACATGGAACTGTCGATCTCTAAATTTGAAGGGCAGTACCCACGTACTTCCAACTAATTGAACAGCCGCAATTTCGACATCCTAACACCACAGAAGGTTTGCTGGAAAGGATCCAGGGTACGAACGTACCAAGATGGTCGTTCCAACTACCAGAGCTGCGGCAACACACGCGAGCTTGGAACAGCTTTTATAGTGATGAGGATTTGGGGATGGTGAAGAAGCGCGTGATCGAGTGGTGGCCGAACGACTCACGAATGTGCCTGTTGAGAATCAAGAGCCGTTTCTTCAACATCAGCATCATCAACGTGCACAGCCCTCACCTCGAAAGTACCGGTGATGACAATTAAGAATTCTACGCACAGCTGGAACGTGAATACGGACACTGCCCAAAGTATAATATAAAAATCGTAATCGGGAAGTTTAAAGCTCAGGTCGGCTAAAAGGAGGAATCAAACCGACAATTGCAAGGTTCAGTACGCACCGACTGACCAACTAAAACGGCCTCAGGGTAATAGATTTCGCCGCCTCCAAACGAATGGCCTTACGTAGTACCTTTTTCCAGCACCGCTTCCCACACAAGTACACCTGGAGATCACCGTACCAAACGCGATCACAGATCGACCACGTTTTGATAAACGACCGGCACTTCTCGGACATCATCAACGTCAGATCCTGTCGAGACGCCAACATCGAGTCAGACCATTATCTGGTGATGGTAAAGATGCGCCCAAAACTCTCCATATTGAACAACATACGAAATCGAGGACTGTTGGGATATCATCTCGAGGATATCATCAAGTCAACCATCAACGACGTTGCGAGGAACGTCATCGAGTATGTGGAAAGAACTCGACGGAACGACTGGTTCCACGAAGAGTGTAGGAGGGTGAAGGCTTAAGAGAATACCGCGCGGGCGGCAGTATACAAAGAAGGACCCATCGAAACGTAGAAAACCACCGACAGCCGGCGGAAGAAGCAGCGAGTCCGAATTTTCCAAGAGCCGCCTGGAGGAGGAGGAGCTCAAAGAGCTGGAGCAGCTGTTCCCAAGAAACACGAAATTTCTATAAGAAACTCAACGCATCCCGCAAAGGCTTCGTGTCGCAGGTCTAAATTTTCCAGGATAAGGACGGAGATATCCTGACAGACAATTGTGAGGTGAACAAAAGGTGGAAGCAGCACTCTGATGAACACCTGAATGGCGCACATGCGACAGATCAAGACGGTGGGGAAAGATACATCGCCTGCGTATGTAACGACGTTGTGGAGTCACTTCCAACGATGAGTGAAGTTGAGGAAGCCATTCGCCAGTTGGACAGTGACAAGTCGGCTGGCAGGGATGACATCGCAGTTGAACTCATCAAAATGGGCCCGGATAAGTTGGCCGATTGCCTACACCGGTTGATAATCCGGACTGTGCGATCCACCGAGCGATCACTGTTCTCAATGCCGCCTACAAAATGCTGTCCCGAATCCTACTCCACCGCCACAAGTAAACAGATTCGTGGGAAGTCATCAGGTCGGCTTCATGGAGGGATGGTCTACGATGGACCAGATCTTCACATTACGGAAAAAGGTCCAGAAATGCCATGAACACCAAGTCCCTACGCACCATCTATTCATCGACTTCAAAGCCGCATACAACGCGATCGACCGTAACGAGCTATGGAAAATCATGGTCGAAGACTTTGTCTATCTCGGCTGGTGTCCGCGGACAATGACACCAGCCGTAAGATCCGGAGGCGAATTATCAGCAGAAGTCGTGCCTACTATGGACTCCATCAGTAGACTGAGTCGATTTGGGGTCATTTTGGAATTTCCAAAACCCTGGGGTCTTAAAAGCTTTGCCTTGGTCCAAAACTTATTCATGATTTTTTGTAGAATTTTTAAGTAACGTTTACATGAGTAAATTTGAACTTTTAGGTTTGCATGGGAAAATTGAATATTTTATACTGAAAAATCCACATCATTTTTGTTTATTTTGTGGAACCGAGCCAGCTGATGGTTTTTGTGCCAATTTATAAAATTCCTAAAGGAAATTTTTCGCTGAACAACTTTGTCGAAGACCGCAACTTCGTATCTTATTAGGAAAAAAAGTTATCAACTGTTTAACAGGGGTATGTCTCTTCGCACTGATAAACAATAAATTCAATTGACATCCCTGCAGGGTGCCCAGTGACTACTTCCCATGCAACACTTCGCGAGGCTCAAGCTGTGATGTCAATTGAATTTATTGTTAATCAATGCGAAAACACATACCCCTGTTAAACAGGTTATAACTTTGTTTCCTAATAAGATACGAAATTAGAGTCTTCGACAAAGTTGTTCAGCGGAAAATTTCCTTTAGGAATTTTATAAATTGGCACAAAAACCATCAGCTGGCTTGGTTTCACATACGAAACAAAAATGACGTTGATTTTTCAGTACAAAATATTCAATTTTTCCATACAAACCTAAAAATTCAAATTTACTCATGTAAACGTTACTTAAACATTCTGCAAAAAATTATGGATGAGTTTTGGGCCAAGACGAAGCTTTTTAGACCCCAGGGTTTGAGAAATTCCAAAATAACCCCAAATCGACTCAGTCTACTCCAACAGCAACTGCGGTCCAGAAGACTTAGCCTTCGCACGAAGTGTGACCTGTGCATAACGCTCATTAGACCGGTTGTTTTCTACGGGCACGAGACATGGATATTGCTCGAGGAGGACCTGCGTATACTCGGAGTATTCGAGCGGCGAGTGTTAAGAACTATCTTTGGCGGCGTGGATGGACCACGAGTTCGCGCGACACTACGGTGAACTCAGTATCCAGAAGGTTGAGAAGGCTGACCGGATACGCTGGGCAGCACATGTTGCGAGAATGCCGGGCGACTGTCCTGCAAAACAGGTGTTCGCTGTCAATCTGGAAGGAACGAGACGGGCAGGGGCGCAACGAGTGATGTGGTTAGACCAAGTGAAGCGTGATCTGTCGAATGTGGGATGTCCAAGAAATCGGAGAACGGTTGCCATAGACCGAGTGGATTTCAGGAATTTTGCTCTTCATGTTATTTCGTGAGACGGAAAACTATCGAAATAAAATAAATAGGAGTTTAACCCATAAGGGTCATTTTTCCTTGGTTGCGTTGATTCAGTACTCAATGAATCGTCTTCAAAATTATCATTGCTATTTTCGGCAGTAAAAACAACAAAAAGAAGTCATGGGAGGTGTATAAATTTTATATTTCTATACAAAGCTTGCACCGGTCTAATGTATATTCATGTTTTTGACATAGTTATATTGCCTTAGATTACGATTAGATTATATTTAATATCCGTTATCTTTAGATACCAACTTGTACAAGCACTTTCCTCATTCTAATATTTCATACCTTTAATTAGTAATAATGTCATTAGTCATTGTAATATAAAAAAAAATGCCCATGATTAAAATTTTAATAAATTAATTTCGAAGATTTAAGTTTTTTTTTACCGAATTTCAGGGTTTGTAGCAAACTTGTATATTAATGACTTTCAGAACTTTTAGAAGAAATCAAATTGACTTGGATCTGAAAGTTAATTATTCCGCATAAGGCTGGAATAAGTATCAATTTATTCCCGAAGGGAGTAATAAATGAAGTTTGAAGTAATTTATGTAAATTTCTATAAAAAAATCCAATATCTGAAAGATTACTAGACCAAAAAAACAAATTTAAGAAAATGGGAGTTATTTCACCTTTTGTTTTCTTGATTTGATTGAATTTATTATTCGATAAAAAATACTTGATTCATAGGTTTTGTGCAACGATATAGTATGCAATTTTATTGCATACAAGCTTCTGTGCAATTTATTCCAATTTATTTGTTTTTCGCATCATTTTTTATTGTCCTCCCGCTCGCGATGCTTTAACTCCGAGTGACAAAAGAAGGATTTGAAAATTGTTCCTGCCTAATTTGGATCCGATTTTACTGATAAAGGGTGATACGGTCAAAATTTGGTCAACATCAACTTGACGTATTTCTTTCAATTTGGCATTTGAAAAACCTGAACACCCCTCATTTTGAAGGTGTGTGTGTGTGTAGAATGTTGCTCCTATTTTGATTTTGGAATTCACTCTTCAGTTGTCAAAATGCCGTCCAAGGAAGAAGAGCAGAGTATCAAAATTTTGCTCGCGCATCGCGAAAATCCGAGCTGCTCGCACGCAAAGCTGGCAAAATCGCTAAAAGTTGCCAAATCAACCGTTACAAATGTAATTAAAGTGTTTGGGGAACGTTTGTCGACAGCCAGGAAGTCTGGATCGGGGGAAATCGAAAACCGGAAGCCGCTGAGACGACAAAGAGAGTTGCCGGTAGTTTCAAGCGAAACTCTAACCTCTCTCTCCGAGATGCCGCAAATAGTCTGGGTGTATCGTCTACAACCGTGCATCGTGCCAAAAAACGAGCCGGACTATCGACTTACAAGAAGGTAGTGACTTCAAATCGCGACGATAAACAAAATACGATGGCCAAAGTGCGATCCCGGTGGCTGTACACGACGATGCTGACGAAGTTTGACTGCGTGGTAATGGACGACGAAACCTACGTCAAAGCCAACTACAAGCAGCTTCCGGGACAGGAGTTTTATACGGCAAAAGGAAGGGGAAAGGTAGCAGATATTTTCAAGCAAATAAAACTGTCAAAGTTCGCGAAGAAATATCTGGTTTGGCAAGCCATCTGTACCTGTGGTTTGAAAACCAGCATTTTCATAGCTTCTGGGAACCAAGAAATTTACGTGAAAGAGTGTTTGAATAAACGCCTGCTGCCTTTCCTGAAGAAACACGGTTGTTCCGCACTGTTTTGGCCGGATTTGCCATCTTGCCATTACGGTAAAAAGGCCATGGAGTGGTACGCCGTCAACAACAAGCAGGTGGTTCCCAAGGACAAGAACCCTCCCAACACGCCAGAGCTCCGCCCAATTGAGAAATACTGGGCTATTGTCAAGATTGACCAAAAAACTGCTAAGGACGAGCAGCAGTTCAAGGCAAACTGGCTTTCTGCGGCGAAGAAGGTGGACAAGGTGACTGTACAAAATTTGATGGCAGGGGTTAAGCGTAAGGCCCGGCAATTCGGATTTGGAAAAGCGGAAACTTAACTGAATGTTTTTCCTGAATTTTATACTAATTAAACTTGAAAAAGAAATTTAATTTGATTTTTTAAATAAACGATTTCACCGATTTACATGCGTTTTCCCTTGACCAAATTTTGACCGTATCACTCTTTAATCCCACTTTTCAAAATCTGGAATGGTCAAGATCTATAAGAATATGGTTATTGATAATCCGTTTTTGTAATCGATGCTTATTCAATTTAAACAATTGTAAACTGCTTCTATTTAGTTGATGAATTAAATATCAAATGATTTTTCCCATTGCTTTGGTATACAACGTGCTTCTTTTATTGTTTGAAATCGCATAAAAATGCCATCAGAACATTAATGTCAGTTCCTCCCTATCACAGTTCCGTTCGTATTTTTCGTTTGACTGGATTGCACATTATTGGTGGGTGAGTAGAAATTTCCCACTGACTTGGCGTCCCTCGTCTGTCGACAGCACGACATGCATTTGCAATAAAAATTTTCCCGAAAAAAACAGACTGCGATGTAGGCTAACTTCTACGTCGTCGCCGTTTTTCCATCGCCACTTTTGCATGCCGAGACAAGGTAAGTCTAGGACAGCCTTTATCTAATACGAGGGGAAACTTCAGATCACACAGTCAGATCGTTGAAGTGGAGGAGCGCAGTTTTATGTTTTGTTTACGTTTTTCCGCTGTGCGTTCCATTCTATCTATGTATGGCATTCTCTCGATTTCCACACTTGCTTCCGCTTGATTATTCCACTCTGGAAAATATGGGTTTGTTTTTCCATTGTCTGACGTTTTCCTTTCGTTTCTTTTTTTTTGTGAAGTCGAAAAGGGAAGAGCTTCTTCTGTGTAGTATGAATTTTTGTTTATGTTGCCCGTCATCATGAGCGAGCACCCGTCATATGGTCGGTCTGGCTGGCTGGGGAGCAGCAAGTCGGCGAGTCGTGCCACTTGGTCACGCGCCACTTTGAAACTTTTTTTTTCTTGTGCATCAACTGATGGTGTATACATTTCCGAAGGTGGAAAGGTTTGATCGGACTGACACTTGACGATTCACTTCTCGGAAGTGGAAGCCCGAACACAGGAAGATTGGATTAACAGGAATATATCCGGTTGTTTCAACGGGTAAACTAGTTGAACTTCATTAAGACTTAATACCCTTATGTTGGCTGTAAGGTTCCAAACTGCATTGGTTACATAAAAATATCAAAATTAATAAAAAGTAAAATGATTATATAAATAGTTGAGTTACAAATAGGTGTTTCTTGGAATTTCATATCCAGAGCTAAATGCAAGGAAGAAAGCTGGTTATTTGTAGCACTTAAGTTTTTAAACAGATTCTCACATAAAGTTAGAAATTCGACCTACCTATACCTAAAAGTTAACGAGCTCAGAAAATAAGGTCTGCTGATATTAATCTCAATCCGCTCTTGAGTGTCAACATGATACTATTAGAAGTTTGGCGGCTTTGAAAATTTGAGGTTTCAAAAACTGTTCCAATTGTGTACAAATCGGTTGAGAAACTAGAGAGATATAGCAGTTTAAAGCCAGATGCAAAATTAAGGATTTCACGAATTCATTGAGGGTCCCCGAAGAAATTGTTTTATTTGGATGCACCCGAACAAAGTAACAAGCCGCCATACTTCCAATAGTCTTAGATGGACACTCAAGAGCGGATTAGGGTTAAGCTTTATTTGTTGAGAGTAATGTTTTCAGGGATCCTAAATTTTCTGTCCTTTCATTCGATTTTCGGTATGGTTCATCTGCCTTGATGATAAGAGTAGAAAGGGTGATAATTAGCCAAACGATATCAGGCTGCTCGACTGCCTAAAATTCCGTCTTTTGCGTTATCTTCAAATGAGTCACCATACAGATGTCTGACCCGACGAGAAGTGTGGAGGCAATAAAACATCCGAAACTGAATCCCGAAAGCAGAAGCAATAAACCATGCTGCTGCTCCATTATCTCAACGATCGAGGGGAAAACAAAACTGATTCACAACCTTTCTGTTGTGAGCAGCAGCTAGCTTGATGGGACTTCTGAAGGAATTGGAAAACATTCATTCGGGACGTAAATTTTCCCGGAGAGTGTTTCGTACGCTTTGTTGTTGCTAGAGAAACCGTTTATGTTTTCTCTTCCGCTCTCCTATTTTCCTGATAGGGTAAAACTGTACAAAACGCACCAGCGGGGTAAGATGGCCGATGCCATTATTTCTCAAATGTACACTAACCAACGGCTTCGAAAGATGTTTTTCTTTATTTATATTGTAGCAAACAAGCTTCTTCATCATTCAATAGATGAAAAGTTCATAAAAACTAGTTCAGTTCTTAGAAACAGAAGAATTAATGGAATCGGTGTGAAACTTGTTATTTTTCATGAGTAACATATAAGGTTTTATGGTGAAACAGCCTGCGCAATCAGATAAAACTACAGCTTATCGTTTATCCACTCATATGCACTTTCGGAAGACTATAAAATTTTAGTTGTATTTTATTAACTTCTTACAAAATTTTATCAAAAATCGTTCATATAAAAATTGGGGCAGAATGCCCACAAGACCACGTGTTTTACGCTCAAATTTTGAATGCTGTAAACTTTTGAGTAAACCCGAATTTCAAAACAAAATGCCATTTTTTTTAATTGCTGACTCAAAATTTACGATAACAATGCATAATTATAACAAATTTCGTCCTTGTTCGAGTTAAAACGGTGCACCAATATTCGACTCGAAAAAATTATCGGCCGCCATGTTTGTCGCGATGAAGGCGTTTTATATATAAGGATATTAAAAAGTGTATTTTGAAAAGCGAAATTTTCGTAGAGTTTAGCAATTCTAAATGATTTTTAGCCAAAGAATGGCTAGTTTACAAAAATAAGATGAACATGTAATCAAACATTTGATGTTTGAATAATTACATTCCGTATAATCGTTGTTCCAATTCTTACCACCCTTCATGTTTGGTGCGTTCTGTCCACTAGCTTTGGCGTTCTACCCCGCGGTTTGTTTTCTGGCTGTTTTAGTTTTTTACAAAAAATATAGTCAAAACCGTGTTTTTATCATATTTTTTCTTTTCAATAATACGTAAATCTGATCCCTGAATCGTCGTCAACTTTCAATTTGGTTCATAAATGATTGGTATCGCTGTAAAAAGCAATTATGCTTAACTGGTGCGTCTTGTACAGTTTTCCCCTAATTGGTTTCTTCGGATTGTGAATGTATGTGAGTAATAAATTTTTACCATTGCATGTACACTTGACTCTTCTTAGTAACCTTAGCCAACACCAACTGTACGACGGATTGACTTGATGCCCATCAAGATTCTTGTCAAAAATTCTAGCGTAACAGGGGCGTAATAAGGGCGAAACTAGCAGTAGGCTTCAAACGAAAAAATAACGTTCTCTTGAAATTCCGGAATATTGAATCAAATTGTATTAAAAAAAAACGATCAAGTTCAAGAACATTCAAGAACTTCAACTTTTGTGATAAATTTCGGATATTTTCGAGTTTTGCTCTTTTTTGTCAGGGTAGCTTGAAAAAAATACTACGAATTTCCGAGCTGATCAAGCAAATGGCAAATGGAAATTTGGCACGAGAGGGTATTTGAGTATGAGAAATACTTCTATGATGATTTGGGTTACTGATTTGAAAGAAATTAGGCACGGGAGGGTTATTGGATACGAGAAATATTTCTTGGACTGTTTGAGACCCCTTATTTCTAATAGTGAGAAAATGAGAAAGGAGGACAGTTGCTCCAATCCTGTTGATTAGGATAACTATACCTGATCAAGCGAAAGTAAGTAAATTGTTCATGGGAGCGTACTAGGGTACGAAAAATATTTATATTATGATTTGAGGACCCTCCATCTAACAGAGGGGAGACAGAAGGAAAAAGGCTCTCATACAATTTCTCTTATATTCATACACATACATATTTACATAGGCATCTATCCCTTCCTGCAGAGGGGAAACGAGAGAACGATATGTTATTTCGCATTTATGAGGCAAATAATGCATGTGATGTTATTTAGTTACAAAAAAAGTTTCTATGTTAATTCGAAACCTGCTCTACATTTGACATAAAATTCTCTACAATTTAAACATACATTTTTGCATAAATAAAGTGCTTTTGAAGCAAATAAAGGCAGAGCACTAATTTTAGAATTCAAACAATTATTGGAACACCAAATTTTAGAAAAGGTTCTTGAAAATGAGAGTTAATTTTCTTATAGAGAATTCGTTTTCGTGTGGTGGTGCACCGGGGCACTACCGGTAGTGCACTTTTTGCTGTTTTCATGCTCGTTTTCAGGATGGGTAGTCCACTGGTAGTGCACCATAAAGTGGACGGTGGAACACTCTGAAAATATTCGGTGTTGCTTGCGCTCTCACCAATACTATCATGAATTTTGACAGCACATGCTTCCCGATGTAAACAAATATCAGCTGGTTGGTTTATTTCTAAACCGTATAAATTGCGTTCGAGTTGTTTTTTTCTCTTTATTATCCCGAAGAACGGAAACTTGTTCCGGATTCAATACCAGTGCCGTTTCCAACAGAGGCGGAGAATTTCACCTGGATGGCACGTTCCAAAGCAAACAACGCTTCCAAGAAGAAATGTGCCCAGAAGGCTTGCTGCAATCAGTTCCAGGCGATGCCGAAAAAGAGCAGCAAATCCGAGTGCAAAAAGGCCAACCCAAAGATCTGGTGGAATCGCCCAAATCGAAAAGTTTTCTTGTTCGGAAGGGTCCTATAAGTTGGTCTCCACAGCAAGAAGCGTTCAGCTGCATCGAAGCTACTCTGCTTCGAGCTGTGCCTTAGGATGACGATGCTCGGTTGCGCCAAGTCCCGAATTCCCACCCGTTGCCCTTCAAAAACGGTAGTTTGAGACTACACCCGCATCGGGAGCTTGAATTTCGTTTCGGTCTGTTAGCTAAATTTTCTCCCCCGATTTCCGCGATCTGAGTTCGCCAATTTGACTTCCAAGAATTTTTCTTTTGTCATCTGAAAACGGAAATAGGTACTCGAGGTATTTGCGAGGAATAAACGTTCAAAATACCGGAACCTTCAAGCTGGGGTAACTGCAGTCTAGCAGCAGCAAACATAGACCACCCAGAATCAGCTGGTATTGCAGTTATCATCAGAGCCAGAGGCGAATCTATCAAGCAAAATAAATCTGAAATCTTCACAATTCAACATAGTATATAAATTCATGCTAAAATTTTCATATTATTTAAAAGATAATGATCAACTAAAGTAAATTTCATTTCAATTTTCGAAGTCAAACGAAAACAAATACCAGCTGTAATAGATTTTTGACAGCTTGATGTTTTCTGTTGACACTGCCGATTTCACGTACACCAACAAAGGTGGGTGCGAAACTCGATTCATGCTCGTTTTCAGCTTGGAAGGTGCAACACTTTCGGGTGGTGAAAACAAATACGGTATTAGTGTTGCAGTTCGGAACTCAAGTTTCAGCTTCCATTTTTAAGAACAATTTTGAAAATGGAATTTTACCTTCTGATAAAATTTTAAATAATTTAAAATCTTGTACAAAGATTAATTAATAATAAGATAAATTTATTGCCATTTGTCTTGTACCGAAATCAGCCCATCTTTGCTCTCGCACCATTAATTTTATTATCATAACATCAATTGATCTTTAGATATATTTGTTTTCTTTTTTTTCAAGTTTTTTTTCTATTTCAACTCTGTAATGCAAAACTTGATTTTTATTTTATCTTACTTACTTGAGGTGAAATGAGCAGTTCTAGTCGAGGCAAATCAGGTCCCCTTGCCTCATAGTCTACAATGGGACAGCTACGAATGCGTGTATCTAAAAAACAATTCGTTTGATCGAATTTTTTTTTTCTATAAAGGAAATAATGGTAATTTTATGGTTGATCAATAAAGATCTGAAAAAATGTACTGATTATTGTTAGAAATATTTCTACTTTATTCTTGGTATTTTCCATCGGCCTGCGCTCACTTCTTTCTGTCATATTATTGATCAGTTTTCCCACTTATAATTCGTCAAATCTGCATTTTACGTGGCTGCATCGCCCTCCTTTATTTTTCCACTACTTTTTGGGCCAATACTTCTCTTTTGAAAGAAACCGAGGGTAATTTAATGGATTCAGCTGTTTCGAAATTGATAAAACTTGCTTAAAAGTGCCACTAAAAAACGTTTTTACTGGAATGTCTGCAAGCAAAATCTGACAAAAACGCACCACCAACTTCAAGTATAACTGGTTAGTTAAGATCGTAGGTTGTGAAATATACTGCAAGAGTACTTTTTTAAGCTTAAAAAACAGCTAATACCGAAGTTTTTGTTTAGAAAATTGTTGTTTTTTTTTACAGGAGCGGAGTCTTGACAAATCCGGGTTTTAATAAGTTGTGTCGTCTACCAGAAATCACCTGTCTCATTGCCTTGGTACAGGCTATACAGCTTATGAGCTCTAAAACTAAAAAAAAAGAGTTATTTGAGGCTTATGCTTCACTCCAACGTATGATTCGAACATTGTGGACATTTTTACAGTGTTTGCATACTTTTCCTCCGCTCGGGTACAGATTTTCTTTAAATAATCAATGATTTTTCCAGCTGATGGATTTTGTAGGAAACTGTGTAAAATATTTTTTTCTTCTTTTTCTCTTACATCGTGAATAACTCGAAAACGCAATTATTTTGAAATTTAAAAAAAGCTCATGTTTAAAAGGATGCTTTTTATGCTTCAGGGGGTAGGTACTTAGTTTGCACTCAAACTAATTTTCATCTTTTGAAGCATGAATTTGAAATGCATTTTTCAACATGACGGCAGAAGCGGGCTAAATGCGCATACTAAGGAGAATACTCATTGTATCCAATATTCCAATGCACAGTTTAATTGAAAATTTTAGAATCTAATGACATACGTCAGTAGACTGAGTTGATTTGGGGTCATTTTTGAATTTCTCAAACCCTGGGGTCTTAAAAGCTTCGTTTTGGTCCAAAACTCATCCATGATTTTTTGCAGAATTTTCAAGTAACGTTTACATGAGTAAATTTGGACTTTTAGGTTTGTATGGGAAAATTGAATATTTTGTTCTGAAAAATCAACATCATTTTCGTTTCTTCTGTGGGACCGAGCCTGCTCATGGGTTATGTGCCAATTTATAAATTTCTTAAAGGAAATTTTCCGCTGAACAACTTTGTGCAGAGTCATAACTTCGTATATTTTTAGACAAAAAAGTTATAAGCTGTTTAACAGGTGTATGTCTTTTGGCATTGATAAATATGAAATTCAATTGACACCACTGTTGGGTGCCTAGCGAGGTACTGCATGACCACTTATCATGAAATACTTCGCGGGGAACAAGCATGACCTGATGGAATTCCAAATTCGTTTCTTAAAAAATGCGTTAACGCCTTGGCGGAGCCGTTATTTATGCTCTTCTCCACTTCAATTCGTAGAGGTCAGTTTCCGAAATTTTTGGAAAATCTCCCTTATTGTGCCAATCCATAAAAATGGTTCAAAACTGCCTGCTGAAAATTATCAGGGGATAGCAATTCCGTCTGCCATACCCAAACTGTTCGAGAGCATAATTTATGACCAAATGTATTCTTGGTTAGAAGGGAAAATGTCAAACTTTCAGCATGGCTTTTTGAAAAAGCGATCAACGGTCACGAACTTGGCTGAATTCGTCTCTCGAACTTCACAATGGATGATGCAGGGTTTTCAAGTCGATGCTATATATACCGACATGTCGAAGGCTTTCGACGTGATTAACATAAATGCTCTCCTGTCAGTGCTGTGTAAAAATGGGATCACCGGAGTTTGTCTTCAGTGGATTCGTTCGTACCTGAAAGAAAGAGTCCAATTTGTGAAGATAGGAAATGCAAGATCCAGAGTATTCTCGGTCAACAGCGGCGTACCACAAGGGAGTCACTTGGGACCCCTTCTTTTCGTCACTGTTATGAACGAGTTTCCCGAAGTGCTGCATGACGTGTTTGTATTGATATACGCAGATGATCTAGAATTGTTCCTCCCTGTGCGGCACCCAATGGATTGTTTGACCCTGCAAAATGCGCTTTATAGATTTTCAGAGTGTTGCAGCAGTTTTGGATTGAAAATCAATGCCTCAAAGTGTAACGTAATATCCTTCTCTCGGAAAGTGAGTAATATTTTGCACGAATATTGTTTCGAGAACAGCTGTACCATAGCTAGGAAATCCTCCGTGAAAGATCTGGGAGTCGAGTTAGATGAAGAACTAAGTTTCACGAAACATGTTGATCAAGTCGTAGCCAAAGCGAACTCTATGTACGGAATAGTAAGCAGGATTTGTAACGAGCTAGACAATCCTTACTCTGTCGTCTCTATTTATGTTGGACTTATCCGAACCACTATTGAATACGCCAGTATAGTGTGGCAGCAGTATTACAACGTTCAAAAAAACAGGATTTCTGAGATACGCCTTAAGAAACCTTGGGTGGCAAGACGAAATGCCGGAATACCGATCCTTGTGTATGTTAGTAGGACTAGAGTCACTCGAAACTCGGAGGAAATCAACAGATGCGCTGTTTTTAAAGGATTTGAACAGTGGAAAGTACTTTTTACCGTAGTACTTTTTCACAAGTTTAACCAAACGAAGGACGTAGCAGTTTGCGCAACATGAGACCGTTTCAGCTTCCAAATCGAATACAGAACTACGCTCGTAATGAACCAATCTATAGAATGATGGCGCTTTACAACGTACATGCTGATGTAATCAACCTGACTATGTCCAGAGAACAAATAAAAAATAGTCTTAAGATGTTTTTATCATAGATGTGTTGTAACTAGTTAGGATCGAAGGCTGAAGCCTAGAATCTGTAAAATAAATAAATAAATAATGGATTGAAATTGATGAAATTTTCAGTGAAAGTCCCAGTGGGAGACCCAAAAACAGCTGGAAATCAACTTATTATTTGACCAAAGTTTACATGGTAATCGTTTAAGAAGTCCTACTAGAGTACCCAATAGTGAGCTTAAATTTGAATAAAAGTGAAGATTGTTGATTCCTTGAAGTGAGAGATTTTTTCAAGCTCAATCCGATAATATGAATAAGGAAGTGCTAAAAAAAGTCATTTTGTTTTAACAGGTTCGTCTAGCTGACTTAAAAATAGGCTAAACTTCATTTCTACAAGGTAGAAAAGCTACTCATCACAAAAAATAAAAACAAAATACGGTGGTAAAACCGTGCGCAAAATATTTGGACTGCTTGTTGAGAGATATTTTGGAAAATTTCGTAATGGACAGCATAACGAACTCTTCAACGGTCACCTGGCACGTTTTCAACCAGGAACTTTTCATTGAGAAGTCTTGTCTAGATTTCCGGAGATAAACAAGGATAAAAAATTAAAAAAATTAATGTCTAGTACTTGAGGAGGCTAACGATCTGCGGAAACTGCAAATTTATCATTCTTTCATAACGATTGACAGAATGAATGGCTAAAAATACAAAGAAGACTGCCTCCAAATACAACCGTTTTCTCTGCAAAGCTTTTCGATAGGTCCCACAAAGTTTATTCTTTGTTTATGTTGGATCTGGAATCGTGTCATTACACAAAAACGGTGGTGAAATGATAAAATGTCGAATATGTTGTTCTAGGGCCGTTCTGCAAAATTTGTCATAACTTCGACCAACTTCATTATTTTTAATTAATTTGAAGGTCAAGCTGCAGGAAACAGGAACCGCAATCAAGCTGCAGGAAACAGCAAACGCAATCAAAAATTGTCTTGATTAAAAAAAAAGGTGGTTCATAGTATGCATAAAGATGTCAAACGGTTTTCCCAAAAATAAAAGTCGAACATTTTTTTCATCGAACGCTATAAACATTACATTAACAGGTAACTTCACTGAATATTTCATCAATTTCCATCCCTGCATTCAAAAATTTTTCACAGAACAAAGTGTTGCATTTTTTCAAATACACTCCTTACTTCAGAATAACGGAATTGACATAAATATTACAGATGTTGAATATCGATGAATAACCATATTTTTATATGATTCCAGTTTGCCTTTATCTCCCTTCACCTGAGAAAAATCTCAAAGAAACTACGTCATCAATATAATAATTTAAATTTTTCAACTTCATTGAAAATTCCTGCTTTCAAATAAGAAAAGTAAGCATCAAACATTCAGTAGCTATGTATGTATGACAATTCCATTTCCAGGAAAATTCGCTCATGTTTTGGGGTGGTTTTCGGTAACAGCAATCCGGGAGCGCCACCCATTCACTCTCGCTCTCTTTCTCTTCGTTTTCCATTTCTCCACAGACAAACAGATCCCGAAAACACCTGTGTTAAATGCGCAAGCAAAGAGAGCGCAAGCAATCTCTCATTTTTTCTGGAATGGCAACCCGGCGCGAGCAAAACTTGCACGCAAAATGAACAGAATGAACACATGAATGAACTTTTTTTTGAATTGGCAGTTAATAAAAACAAATTTAATTAAACTAAATTAACGATTTAAACAATGTTAAGCATTTTTGGGTACTAGAAAAAACGCCAACAACTGAACAAAGACCACAAATCCTTTATTAACGTTCATAACATTCAATTTCCCCGTAAATTCATCATATAAGAACAAACATGACAAAATATTGAATTTTTCACTATATTAACTTAATTTGAAAAGTTTGTTCAACAAAACCAAATGCGGCACTAAGCCACTATACTAGGTATGTTGGTTTTGATACTAGAAACAAAACGTAGTACTCAGAATTTTCCCTTACCCCGTGAATTTTCCGGAATTTCCACATCAGTGCGTATATGTCGAAATATTGACTTTTTCACTATATTAACTTAATTTGAAAAGTTTGTTCAACAAAAACAAATGCGGCACTAAGCCACTATACTAGGTATGTTGGTTTTGATACTAGAAACAAAACGTAGTACTCAGAATTTTCCCTTACCCCGTGAATTTTCCGGAATTTCCACATCAATGCATATATGTCGAAATATTGACTTTTTCACTATATTAACTTAATTTGAAAAGTTTGTTCAACAAAAACAAATGCGGCACTAAGCCACTATACTAGGTATGTTGGTTTTGATACTAGAAACAAAACGTAGTACTCAGAATTTTCCCTTACCCCGTGAATTTTCCGGAATTTTCACAACAGTGCGTACATGTCGAAATATTGACTTTTTCACTATATTAACTTAATTTGAAAAGTTTGTTCAACAAAAACAAATGCGGCACTAAGCCACTATACTAAGTATGTTGGTTTTGATACTAGAAACAAAACGTAGTACTCAGAATTTTCCCTTACCCCGTGAATTTTCCGGAATCTCCACATCAATGCATATATGTCGAAATATTGACTTTTTCACTATATTAACTTAATTTGAAAAGTTTGTTCAACAAAAACAAATGCGGCACTAAGCCACTATACTAGGTATGTTGGTTTTGATACTAGAAACAAAACGTAGTACTCAGAATTTTCCCTTACTCCGTGAATTTTCCGGAATTTCCACATAAGTGCATATATGTCAAAATATTGACTTTTTTACTATATTAACTTAACTTGAAAAGTTTGTTCAACAAAAACAAATGCGGCACTAAGCCACTATACTAGGTATGTTGGTTTTGATACTAGAAACAAAACGTAGTACTCAGAATTTTCCCTTACCCCGTGAATTTTCCGGAATTTTCACAACAGTGCGTACATGTCGAAATATTGACTTTTTCACTATATTAACTTAATTTGAAAAGTTTGTTCAACAAAAACAAATGCGGCACTAAGCCACTATACTAGGTATGTTGGTTTTGATACTAGAAACAAAACGTAGTACTCAGAATTTTCCCTTACCCCGTGAATTTTCCGGAATCTCCACATCAATGCATATATGTCGAAATATTGACTTTTTCACTATATTAACTTAATTTGAAAAGTTTGTTCAACAAAAACAAATGCGGCACTAAGCCACTATACTAGGTATGTTGGTTTTGATACTAGAAACAAAACGTAGTACTCAGAATTTTCCCTTACCCCGTGAATTTTCCGATATTTCCACATCAGTGCGTATATGTCGAAATATTGACTTTTTCACTATATTAACTTAGTTTTAAAAATTTGTTCAACAAAAACAAATGCGGCACTAAGCCACTATACTAAGTATGTTGGTTTTGATACTAGAAACAAAACGTAGTACTCTGAATTTTCCCTTACCCCGTGAATTTTCCGGAATTTCCACATCAGTGCGTATATGTCGAAATATTGACTTTTTCACTATATTAACTTAATTTGAAAAGTTTGTTCAACAAAAACAAATGCGGCACTAAGCCACTATACTAGGTATGTTGGTTTTGATACTAGAAACAAAACGTAGTACTCAGAATTTTCCCTTACCCCGTGAATTTTCCGGAATTTCCACATTAGTGCATATATGTCAAAATATTGACTTTTTTACTATATTAACTTAACTTGAAAAGTTTGTTCAACAAAAACAATTGCGGCACTAAGCCACTATACTAGGTATGTTGGTTTTGATACTAGAAACAAAACGTAGTACTCAGAATTTTCCCTTACCCCGTGAATTTTCCGGAATTTTCACAACAGTGCGTACATGTCGAAATATTGACTTTTTCACTATATTAACTTAATTTGAAAAGTTTGTTCAACAAAAACAAATGTGGCACTAAGCCACTATACTAGGTATGTTGGTTTTGATACTAGAAACAAAACGTAGTACTCAGAATTTTCCCTTACCCCGTGAATTTTCCGGAATTTCCACATCAGTGCGTATATGTCGAAATATTGACTTTTTCACTATATTAACTAAATTTGAAAAGTTTGTTCAACAAAAACAAATGCGGCACTAAGCCACTATACTAGGTATGTTGGTTTTGATACTAGAAACAAAACGTAGTACTCAGAATTTTCCCTTACCCCGTGAATTTTCCGGAATTTCCACATAAGTGCATATATGTCAAAATATTGACTTTTTTACTATATTAACTTAACTTGAAAAGTTTGTTCAACAAAAACAAATGCGGCACTAAGCCACTATACTAGGTATGTTGGTTTTGATACTAGAAACAAAACGTAGTACTCAGAATTTTCCCTTACCCCGTGAATTTTCCGGAATTTTCACAACAGTGCGTACATGTCAAAATATTGACTTTTTTACTATATTAACTTAACTTGAAAAGTTTGTTCAACAAAAACAAATGCGGCACTAAGCCACTATACTAGGTATGTTGGTTTTGATACTAGAAACAAAACGTAGTACTCAGAATTTTCCCTTACCCCGTGAATTTTCCGGAATCTCCACATCAATGCATATATGTCGAAATATTGACTTTTTCACTATATTAACTTAATTTGAAAAGTTTGTTCAACAAAAACAAATGCGGCACTAAGCCACTATACTAGGTATGTTGGTTTTGATACTAGAAACAAAACGTAGTACTCAGAATTTTCCCTTACCCCGTGAATTTTCCGGAATTTCCACATAAGTGCATATATGTCAAAATATTGACTTTTTTACTATATTAACTTAACTTGAAAAGTTTGTTCAACAAAAACAAATGCGGCACTAAGCCACTATACTAGGTATGTTGGTTTTGATACTAGAAACAAAACGTAGTACTCAGAATTTTCCCTTACCCCGTGAATTTTCCGGAATTTCCACATCAGTGCGTATATGTCGAAATATTGACTTTTTCACTATATTAACTTAATTTGAAAAGTTTGTTCAACAAAAACAAATGCGGCACTAAGCCACTATACTAGGTATGTTGGTTTTGATACTAGAAACAAAACGTAGTACTCAGAATTTTCCCTTACCCCGTGAATTTTCCGGAATTTCCACATCAATGCATATATGTCGAAATATTGACTTTTTCACTATATTAACTTAATTTGAAAAGTTTGTTCAACAAAAACAAATGCGGCACTAAGCCACTATACTAGGTATGTTGGTTTTGATACTAGAAACAAAACGTAGTACTCAGAATTTTCCCTTACCCCGTGAATTTTCCGGAATTTTCACAACAGTGCGTACATGTCGAAATATTGACTTTTTCACTATATTAACTTAATTTGAAAAGTTTGTTCAACAAAAACAAATGCGGCACTAAGCCACTATACTAGGTATGTTGGTTTTGATACTAGAAACAAAACGTAGTACTCAGAATTTTCCCTTACCCCGTGAATTTTCCGGAATTTCCACATCAGTGCGTATATGTCGAAATATTGACCTTTTCACTATATTAACTTAATTTGAAAAGTTTGTTCAACAAAAACAAATGCGGCACTAAGCCATTATACTAGGTATGTTGGTTTTGATACTAGAAACAAAACGTAGTACTCAGAATTTTCCCTTACCCCGTGAATTTTCCGGAATTTCCACATCAGTGCATATATGTCGAAATATTGACTTTTTCACTATATTAACTTAATTTGAAAAGTTTGTTCAACAAAAACAAATGCGGCACTAAGCCACTATACCAGGTATGTTGGTTTAGATACTAGAAACAAAACGTAGTACTCAGAATTTTCCCTTACCCCGTGAATTTTCCAGAATTTTCACAACAGTGCGTACATGTCGAAATATTGACTTTTTCACTATATTAACTTAATTTGAAAAGTTTGTTCAACAAAAACAAATGCGGCACTAAGCCATTATACTAGGTATGTTGGTTTTGATACTAGAAACAAAACGTAGTACTCAGAATTTTCCCTTACCCCGTGAATTTTCCGGAATTTTCACAACAGTGCGTACATGTCGAAATATTGACTTTTTCACTATATTAACTTAATTTGAAAAGTTTGTTCAACAAAAACAAATGCGGCACTAAGCCACTATACTAGGTATGTTGGTTTTGATACTAGAAACAAAACGTAGTACTCAGAATTTTCCCTTACCCCGTGAATTTTCCGAAATTTCCACATCAGTGCGTATATGTCGAAATATTGACTTTTTCACTATATTAACTTAGTTTTAAAAATTTGTTCAACAAAAACAAATGCGGCACTAAGCCACTATACTGGGTATGTTGGTTTTGATACTAGAAACAAAACGTAGTACTCAGAATTTTCCCTTACCCCGTGAATTTTCCGGAATTTCCACATCAGTGCGTATATGTCGAAATATTGACTTTTTCACTATATTAACTTAATTTGAAAAGTTTGTTCAACAAAAACAAATGCGGCACTAAGCCACTATACTAGGTATGTTGGTTTTGATACTAGAAACAAAACGTAGTACTCAGAATTTTCTCTTATCCCGAGAATTTTCCGGAATTTCCACATAAGTGCATATATGTCAAAATATTGACTTTTTTACTATATTAACTTAACTTGAAAAGTTTGTTCAACAAAAACAATTGCGGCACTAAGCCACTATACTAGGTATGTTGGTTTTGATACTAGAAACAAAACGTAGTACTCAGAATTTTCCCTTACCCCGTGAATTTTCCGGAATTTTCACAACAGTGCGTACATGTCGAAATATTGACTTTTTCACTATATTAACTTAATTTGAAAAGTTTGTTCAACAAAAACAAATGCGGCACTAAGCCACTATACTAGGTATGTTGGTTTTGATACTAGAAACAAAACGTAGTACTCAGAATTTTCCCTTACCCCGTGAATTTTCCGGAATTTCCACATCAGTGCGTATATGTCGAAATATTGACCTTTTCACTATATTAACTTAATTTGAAAAGTTTGTTCAACAAAAACAAATGCGGCACTAAGCCATTATACTAGGTATGTTGGTTTTGATACTAGAAACAAAACGTAGTACTCAGAATTTTCCCTTACCCCGTGAATTTTCCGGAATTTCCACATCAATGCATATATGTCGAAATATTGATTTTTTCACTATATTAACTTAATTTGAAAAGTTTGTTCAACAAAAACAAATGCGGCACTAAGCCACTATACTAGGTATGTTGGTTTTGATACTAGAAACAAAACGTAGTACTCAGAATTTTCCCTTACCCCGTGAATTTTCCGGAATTTCCACATCAGTGCGTATATGTCGAAATATTGACTTTTTCACTATATTAACTTAGTTTTAAAAATTTGTTCAACAAAAACAAATGCGGCACTAAGCCACTATACTAGGTATGTTGGTTTTGATACTAGAAACAAAACGTAGTACTCAGAATTTTCCCTTACCCCGTGAATTTTCCGGAATTTCCACATAAGTGCATATATGTCAAAATATTGACTTTTTTACTATATTAACTTAACTTGAAAAGTTTGTTCAACAAAAACAAATGCGGCACTAAGCCACTATACTAGGTATGTTGGTTTTGATACTAGAAACAAAACGTAGTACTCAGAATTTTCCCTTACCCCGTGAATTTTCCGGAATTTTCACAACAGTGCGTACATGTCGAAATATTGACTTTTTCACTATATTAACTTAATTTGAAAAGTTTGTTCAACAAAAACAAATGCGGCACTAAGCCACTATACTAGGTATGTTGGTTTTGATACTAGAAACAAAACGTAGTACTCAGAATTTTCCCTTACCCCGTGAATTTTCCGGAATTTCCACATCAATGCATATATGTCGAAATATTGACTTTTTCACTATATTAACTTAATTTGAAAAGTTTGTTCAACAAAAACAAATGCGGCACTAAGCCACTATACTAGGTATGTTGGTTTTGATACTAGAAACAAAACGTAGTACTCAGAATTTTCCCTTACCCCGTGAATTTTCCGGAATTTTCACAACAGTGCGTACATGTCGAAATATTGACTTTTTCACTATATTAACTTAATTTGAAAAGTTTGTTCAACAAAAACAAATGCGGCACTAAGCCACTATACTAGGTATGTTGGTTTTTATACTAGAAACAAAACGTAGTACTCAGAATTTTCCCTTACCCCGTGAATTTTCCGGAATTTCCACATCAGTGCGTATATGTCGAAATATTGACCTTTTCACTATATTAACTTAATTTGAAAAGTTTGTTCAACAAAAACAAATGCGGCACTAAGCCATTATACTAGGTATGTTGGTTTTGATACTAGAAACAAAACGTAGTACTCAGAATTTTCCCTTACCCCGTGAATTTTCCGGAATTTCCACATCAGTGCATATATGTCGAAATATTGACTTTTTCACTATATTAACTTAATTTGAAAAGTTTGTTCAACAAAAACAAATGCGGCACTAAGCCACTATACCAGGTATGTTGGTTTAGATACTAGAAACAAAACGTAGTACTCAGAATTTTCCCTTACCCCGTGAATTTTCCGGAATTTTCACAACAGTGCGTACATGTCGAAATATTGACTTTTTTCACTATATTAACTTAATTTGAAAAGTTTGTTCAACAAAAACAAATGCGGCACTAAGCCATTATACTAGGTATGTTGGTTTTGATACTAGAAACAAAACGTAGTACTCAGAATTTTCCCTTACCCCGTGAATTTTCCGGAATTTTCACAACAGTGCGTACATGTCGAAATATTGACTTTTTCACTATATTAACTTAATTTGAAAAGTTTGTTCAACAAAAACAAATGCGGCACTAAGCCACTATACTAGGTATGTTGGTTTTGATACTAGAAACAAAACGTAGTACTCAGAATTTTCCCTTACCCCGTGAATTTTCCGGAATTTCCACATCAGTGCGTATATGTCGAAATATTGACCTTTTCACTATATTAACTTAATTTGAAAAGTTTGTTCAACAAAAACAAATGCGGCACTAAGCCATTATACTAGGTATGTTGGTTTTGATACTAGAAACAAAACGTAGTACTCAGAATTTTCCCTTACCCCGTGAATTTTCCGGAATTTCCACATCAATGCATATATGTCGAAATATTGATTTTTTCACTATATTAACTTAATTTGAAAAGTTTGTTCAACAAAAACAAATGCGGCACTAAGCCACTATACTAGGTATGTTGGTTTTGATACTAGAAACAAAACGTAGTACTCAGAATTTTCCCTTACCCCGTGAATTTTCCGGAATTTCCACATCAGTGCGTATATGTCGAAATATTGACTTTTTCACTATATTAACTTAATTTGAAAAGTTTGTTCAACAAAAACAAATGCGGCACTAAGCCACTATACTAGGTATGTTGGTTTTGATACTAGAAACAAAACGTAGTACTCAGAATTTTCCCTTACCCCGTGAATTTTCCGGAATTTCCACATCAATGCATATATGTCGAAATATTGACTTTTTCACTATATTAACTTAATTTGAAAAGTTTGTTCAACAAAAACAAATGCGGCACTAAGCCACTATACTAGGTATGTTGGTTTTGATACTAGAAACAAAACGTAGTACTCAGAATTTTCCCTTACCCCGTGAATTTTCCGGAATTTTCACAACAGTGCGTACATGTCGAAATATTGACTTTTTCACTATATTAACTTAATTTGAAAAGTTTGTTCAACAAAAACAAATGCGGCACTAAGCCACTATACTAGGTATGTTGGTTTTTATACTAGAAACAAAACGTAGTACTCAGAATTTTCCCTTACCCCGTGAATTTTCCGGAATTTCCACATCAGTGCGTATATGTCGAAATATTGACCTTTTCACTATATTAACTTAATTTGAAAAGTTTGTTCAACAAAAACAAATGCGGCACTAAGCCATTATACTAGGTATGTTGGTTTTGATACTAGAAACAAAACGTAGTACTCAGAATTTTCCCTTACCCCGTGAATTTTCCGGAATTTCCACATCAGTGCATATATGTCGAAATATTGACTTTTTCACTATATTAACTTAATTTGAAAAGTTTGTTCAACAAAAACAAATGCGGCACTAAGCCACTATACCAGGTATGTTGGTTTAGATACTAGAAACAAAACGTAGTACTCAGAATTTTCCCTTACCCCGTGAATTTTCCGGAATTTTCACAACAGTGCGTACATGTCGAAATATTGACTTTTTTCACTATATTAACTTAATTTGAAAAGTTTGTTCAACAAAAACAAATGCGGCACTAAGCCATTATACTAGGTATGTTGGTTTTGATACTAGAAACAAAACGTAGTACTCAGAATTTTCCCTTACCCCGTGAATTTTCCAGAATTTTCACAACAGTGCGTACATGTCGAAATATTGACTTTTTCACTATATTAACTTAATTTGAAAAGTTTGTTCAACAAAAACAAATGCGGCACTAAGCCATTATACTAGGTATGTTGGTTTTGATACTAGAAACAAAACGTAGTACTCAGAATTTTCCCTTACCCCGTGAATTTTCCGGAATTTTCACAACAGTGCGTACATGTCGAAATATTGACTTTTTCACTATATTAACTTAATTTGAAAAGTTTGTTCAACAAAAACAAATGCGGCACTAAGCCACTATACTAGGTATGTTGGTTTTGATACTAGAAACAAAACGTAGTACTCAGAATTTTCCCTTACCCCGTGAATTTTCCGAAATTTCCACATCAGTGCGTATATGTCGAAATATTGACTTTTTCACTATATTAACTTAGTTTTAAAAATTTGTTCAACAAAAACAAATGCGGCACTAAGCCACTATACTGGGTATGTTGGTTTTGATACTAGAAACAAAACGTAGTACTCAGAATTTTCCCTTACCCCGTGAATTTTCCGGAATTTCCACATCAGTGCGTATATGTCGAAATATTGACTTTTTCACTATATTAACTTAATTTGAAAAGTTTGTTCAACAAAAACAAATGCGGCACTAAGCCACTATACTAGGTATGTTGGTTTTGATACTAGAAACAAAACGTAGTACTCAGAATTTTCTCTTATCCCGAGAATTTTCCGGAATTTCCACATAAGTGCATATATGTCAAAATATTGACTTTTTTACTATATTAACTTAACTTGAAAAGTTTGTTCAACAAAAACAATTGCGGCACTAAGCCACTATACTAGGTATGTTGGTTTTGATACTAGAAACAAAACGTAGTACTCAGAATTTTCCCTTACCCCGTGAATTTTCCGGAATTTTCACAACAGTGCGTACATGTCGAAATATTGACTTTTTCACTATATTAACTTAATTTGAAAAGTTTGTTCAACAAAAACAAATGCGGCACTAAGCCACTATACTATGTATGTTGGTTTTGATACTAGAAACAAAACGTAGTACTCAGAATTTTCCCTTACCCCGTGAATTTTCCGGAATTTCCACATCAGTGCGTATATGTCGAAATATTGACCTTTTCACTATATTAACTTAATTTGAAAAGTTTGTTCAACAAAAACAAATGCGGCACTAAGCCATTATACTAGGTATGTTGGTTTTGATACTAGAAACAAAACGTAGTACTCAGAATTTTCCCTTACCCCGTGAATTTTCCGGAATTTCCACATCAATGCATATATGTCGAAATATTGATTTTTTCACTATATTAACTTAATTTGAAAAGTTTGTTCAACAAAAACAAATGCGGCACTAAGCCACTATACTAGGTATGTTGGTTTTGATACTAGAAACAAAACGTAGTACTCAGAATTTTCCCTTACCCCGTGAATTTTCCGGAATTTCCACATCAGTGCGTATATGTCGAAATATTGACTTTTTCACTATATTAACTTAGTTTTAAAAATTTGTTCAACAAAAACAAATGCGGCACTAAGCCACTATACTAGGTATGTTGGTTTTGATACTAGAAACAAAACGTAGTACTCAGAATTTTCCCTTACCCCGTGAATTTTCCGGAATTTCCACATAAGTGCATATATGTCAAAATATTGACTTTTTTACTATATTAACTTAACTTGAAAAGTTTGTTCAACAAAAACAAATGCGGCACTAAGCCACTATACTAGGTATGTTGGTTTTGATACTAGAAACAAAACTTAGTACTCAGAATTTTCCCTTACCCCGTGAATTTTCCGGAATTTTCACAACAGTGCGTACATGTCGAAATATTGACTTTTTCACTATATTAACTTAATTTGAAAAGTTTGTTCAACAAAAACAAATGCGGCACTAAGCCACTATACTAGGTATGTTGGTTTTGATACTAGAAACAAAACGTAGTACTCAGAATTTTCCCTTACCCCGTGAATTTTCCGGAATTTCCACATCAATGCATATATGTCGAAATATTGACTTTTTCACTATATTAACTTAATTTGAAAAGTTTGTTCAACAAAAACAAATGCGGCACTAAGCCACTATACTAGGTATGTTGGTTTTGATACTAGAAACAAAACGTAGTACTCAGAATTTTCCCTTACCCCGTGAATTTTCCGGAATTTTCACAACAGTGCGTACATGTCGAAATATTGACTTTTTCACTATATTAACTTAATTTGAAAAGTTTGTTCAACAAAAACAAATGCGGCACTAAGCCACTATACTAGGTATGTTGGTTTTTATACTAGAAACAAAACGTAGTACTCAGAATTTTCCCTTACCCCGTGAATTTTCCGGAATTTCCACATCAGTGCGTATATGTCGAAATATTGACCTTTTCACTATATTAACTTAATTTGAAAAGTTTGTTCAACAAAAACAAATGCGGCACTAAGCCATTATACTAGGTATGTTGGTTTTGATACTAGAAACAAAACGTAGTACTCAGAATTTTCCCTTACCCCGTGAATTTTCCGGAATTTCCACATCAGTGCGTATATGTCGAAATATTGACCTTTTCACTATATTAACTTAATTTGAAAAGTTTGTTCAACAAAAACAAATGCGGCACTAAGCCATTATACTAGGTATGTTGGTTTTGATACTAGAAACAAAACGTAGTACTCAGAATTTTCCCTTACCCCGTGAATTTTCCGGAATTTCCACATCAATGCATATATGTCGAAATATTGATTTTTTCACTATATTAACTTAATTTGAAAAGTTTGTTCAACAAAAACAAATGCGGCACTAAGCCACTATACTAGGTATGTTGGTTTTGATACTAGAAACAAAACGTAGTACTCAGAATTTTCCCTTACCCCGTGAATTTTCCGGAATTTCCACATCAGTGCGTATATGTCGAAATATTGACTTTTTCACTATATTAACTTAATTTGAAAAGTTTGTTCAACAAAAACAAATGCGGCACTAAGCCACTATACTAGGTATGTTGGTTTTGATACTAGAAACAAAACGTAGTACTCAGAATTTTCCCTTACCCCGTGAATTTTCCGGAATTTCCACATCAATGCATATATGTCGAAATATTGACTTTTTCACTATATTAACTTAATTTGAAAAGTTTGTTCAACAAAAACAAATGCGGCACTAAGCCACTATACTAGGTATGTTGGTTTTGATACTAGAAACAAAACGTAGTACTCAGAATTTTCCCTTACCCCGTGAATTTTCCGGAATTTTCACAACAGTGCGTACATGTCGAAATATTGACTTTTTCACTATATTAACTTAATTTGAAAAGTTTGTTCAACAAAAACAAATGCGGCACTAAGCCACTATACTAGGTATGTTGGTTTTGATACTAGAAACAAAACGTAGTACTCAGAATTTTCCCTTACCCCGTGAATTTTCCGGAATTTCCACATCAGTGCGTATATGTCGAAATATTGACTTTTTCACTATATTAACTTAGTTTTAAAAATTTGTTCAACAAAAACAAATGCGGCACTAAGCCACTATACTAGGTATGTTGGTTTTGATACTAGAAACAAAACGTAGTACTCAGAATTTTCCCTTACCCCGTGAATTTTCCGGAATTTCCACATAAGTGCATATATGTCAAAATATTGACTTTTTTACTATATTAACTTAACTTGAAAAGTTTGTTCAACAAAAACAAATGCGGCACTAAGCCACTATACTAGGTATGTTGGTTTTGATACTAGAAACAAAACTTAGTACTCAGAATTTTCCCTTACCCCGTGAATTTTCCGGAATTTTCACAACAGTGCGTACATGTCGAAATATTGACTTTTTCACTATATTAACTTAATTTGAAAAGTTTGTTCAACAAAAACAAATGCGGCACTAAGCCACTATACTAGGTATGTTGGTTTTGATACTAGAAACAAAACGTAGTACTCAGAATTTTCCCTTACCCCGTGAATTTTCCGGAATTTCCACATCAATGCATATATGTCGAAATATTGACTTTTTCACTATATTAACTTAATTTGAAAAGTTTGTTCAACAAAAACAAATGCGGCACTAAGCCACTATACTAGGTATGTTGGTTTTGATACTAGAAACAAAACGTAGTACTCAGAATTTTCCCTTACCCCGTGAATTTTCCGGAATTTTCACAACAGTGCGTACATGTCGAAATATTGACTTTTTCACTATATTAACTTAATTTGAAAAGTTTGTTCAACAAAAACAAATGCGGCACTAAGCCACTATACTAGGTATGTTGGTTTTTATACTAGAAACAAAACGTAGTACTCAGAATTTTCCCTTACCCCGTGAATTTTCCGGAATTTCCACATCAGTGCGTATATGTCGAAATATTGACCTTTTCACTATATTAACTTAATTTGAAAAGTTTGTTCAACAAAAACAAATGCGGCACTAAGCCATTATACTAGGTATGTTGGTTTTGATACTAGAAACAAAACGTAGTACTCAGAATTTTCCCTTACCCCGTGAATTTTCCGGAATTTCCACATCAGTGCATATATGTCGAAATATTGACTTTTTCACTATATTAACTTAATTTGAAAAGTTTGTTCAACAAAAACAAATGCGGCACTAAGCCACTATACCAGGTATGTTGGTTTAGATACTAGAAACAAAACGTAGTACTCAGAATTTTCCCTTACCCCGTGAATTTTCCGGAATTTCCACATCAATGCATATATGTCGAAATATTGATTTTTTCACTATATTAACTTAATTTGAAAAGTTTGTTCAACAAAAACAAATGCGGCACTAAGCCACTATACTAGGTATGTTGGTTTTGATACTAGAAACAAAACGTAGTACTCAGAATTTTCCCTTACCCCGTGAATTTTCCGGAATTTCCACATCAGTGCGTATATGTCGAAATATTGACCTTTTCACTATATTAACTTAATTTGAAAAGTTTGTTCAACAAAAACAAATGCGGCACTAAGCCACTATACTAGGTATGTTGGTTTTTATACTAGAAACAAAACGTAGTACTCAGAATTTTCCCTTACCCCGTGAATTTTCCGGAATTTCCACATCAATGCATATATGTCGAAATATTGACTTTTTCACTATATTAACTTAATTTGAAAAGTTTGTTCAACAAAAACAAATGCGGCACTAAGCCACTATACCAGGTATGTTGGTTTAGATACTAGAAACAAAACGTAGTACTCAGAATTTTCCCTTACCCCGTGAATTTTCCGGAATTTTCACAACAGTGCGTACATGTCGAAATATTGACTTTTTTCACTATATTAACTTAATTTGAAAAGTTTGTTCAACAAAAACAAATGCGGCACTAAGCCATTATACTAGGTATGTTGGTTTTGATACTAGAAACAAAACGTAGTACTCAGAATTTTCCCTTACCCCGTGAATTTTCCGGAATTTTCACAACAGTGCGTACATGTCGAAATATTGACTTTTTCACTATATTAACTTAATTTGAAAAGTTTGTTCAACAAAAACAAATGCGGCACTAAGCCACTATACTAGGTATGTTGGTTTTGATACTAGAAACAAAACGTAGTACTCAGAATTTTCCCTTACCCCGTGAATTTTCCGGAATTTCCACATCAGCGCGTATATGTCGAAATATTGACCTTTTCACTATATTAACTTAATTTGAAAAGTTTGTTCAACAAAAACAAATGCGGCACTAAGCCATTATACTAGGTATGTTGGTTTTGATACTAGAAACAAAACGTAGTACTCAGAATTTTCCCTTACCCCGTGAATTTTCCGGAATTTCCACATCAATGCATATATGTCGAAATATTGATTTTTTCACTATATTAACTTAATTTGAAAAGTTTGTTCAACAAAAACAAATGCGGCACTAAGCCACTATACTAGGTATGTTGGTTTTGATACTAGAAACAAAACGTAGTACTCAGAATTTTCCCTTACCCCGTGAATTTTCCGGAATTTCCACATCAGTGCGTATATGTCGAAATATTGACTTTTTCACTATATTAACTTAATTTGAAAAGTTTGTTCAACAAAAACAAATGCGGCACTAAGCCACTATACTAGGTATGTTGGTTTTGATACTAGAAACAAAACGTAGTACTCAGAATTTTCCCTTACCCCGTGAATTTTCCGGAATTTTCACAACAGTGCGTACATGTCGAAATATTGACTTTTTCACTATATTAACTTAATTTGAAAAGTTTGTTCAACAAAAACAAATGCGGCACTAAGCCACTATACTAGGTATGTTGGTTTTTATACTAGAAACAAAACGTAGTACTCAGAATTTTCCCTTACCCCGTGAATTTTCCGGAATTTCCACATCAGTGCGTATATGTCGAAATATTGACCTTTTCACTATATTAACTTAATTTGAAAAGTTTGTTCAACAAAAACAAATGCGGCACTAAGCCATTATACTAGGTATGTTGGTTTTGATACTAGAAACAAAACGTAGTACTCAGAATTTTCCCTTACCCCGTGAATTTTCCGGAATTTCCACATCAGTGCATATATGTCGAAATATTGACTTTTTCACTATATTAACTTAATTTGAAAAGTTTGTTCAACAAAAACAAATGCGGCACTAAGCCACTATACCAGGTATGTTGGTTTAGATACTAGAAACAAAACGTAGTACTCAGAATTTTCCCTTACCCCGTGAATTTTCCGGAATTTTCACAACAGTGCGTACATGTCGAAATATTGACTTTTTTCACTATATTAACTTAATTTGAAAAGTTTGTTCAACAAAAACAAATGCGGCACTAAGCCATTATACTAGGTATGTTGGTTTTGATACTAGAAACAAAACGTAGTACTCAGAATTTTCCCTTACCCCGTGAATTTTCCGGAATTTTCACAACAGTGCGTACATGTCGAAATATTGACTTTTTCACTATATTAACTTAATTTGAAAAGTTTGTTCAACAAAAACAAATGCGGCACTAAGCCACTATACTAGGTATGTTGGTTTTGATACTAGAAACAAAACGTAGTACTCAGAATTTTCCCTTACCCCGTGAATTTTCCGGAATTTCCACATCAGTGCGTATATGTCGAAATATTGACCTTTTCACTATATTAACTTAATTTGAAAAGTTTGTTCAACAAAAACAAATGCGGCACTAAGCCATTATACTAGGTATGTTGGTTTTGATACTAGAAACAAAACGTAGTACTCAGAATTTTCCCTTACCCCGTGAATTTTCCGGAATTTCCACATCAATGCATATATGTCGAAATATTGATTTTTTCACTATATTAACTTAATTTGAAAAGTTTGTTCAACAAAAACAAATGCGGCACTAAGCCACTATACTAGGTATGTTGGTTTTGATACTAGAAACAAAACGTAGTACTCAGAATTTTCCCTTACCCCGTGAATTTTCCGGAATTTCCACATCAGTGCGTATATGTCGAAATATTGACTTTTTCACTATATTAACTTAATTTGAAAAGTTTGTTCAACAAAAACAAATGCGGCACTAAGCCACTATACTAGGTATGTTGGTTTTGATACTAGAAACAAAACGTAGTACTCAGAATTTTCCCTTACCCCGTGAATTTTCCGGAATTTCCACATCAATGCATATATGTCGAAATATTGACTTTTTCACTATATTAACTTAATTTGAAAAGTTTGTTCAACAAAAACAAATGCGGCACTAAGCCACTATACTAGGTATGTTGGTTTTGATACTAGAAACAAAACGTAGTACTCAGAATTTTCCCTTACCCCGTGAATTTTCCGGAATTTTCACAACAGTGCGTACATGTCGAAATATTGACTTTTTCACTATATTAACTTAATTTGAAAAGTTTGTTCAACAAAAACAAATGCGGCACTAAGCCACTATACTAGGTATGTTGGTTTTTATACTAGAAACAAAACGTAGTACTCAGAATTTTCCCTTACCCCGTGAATTTTCCGGAATTTCCACATCAGTGCGTATATGTCGAAATATTGACCTTTTCACTATATTAACTTAATTTGAAAAGTTTGTTCAACAAAAACAAATGCGGCACTAAGCCATTATACTAGGTATGTTGGTTTTGATACTAGAAACAAAACGTAGTACTCAGAATTTTCCCTTACCCCGTGAATTTTCCGGAATTTCCACATCAGTGCGTATATGTCGAAATATTGACTTTTTCACTATATTAACTTAATTTGAAAAGTTTGTTCAACAAAAACAAATGCGGCACTAAGCCACTATACTAGGTATGTTGGTTTTGATACTAGAAACAAAACGTAGTACTCAGAATTTTCCCTTACCCCGTGAATTTTCCGGAATTTCCACATCAATGCATATATGTCGAAATATTGACTTTTTCACTATATTAACTTAATTTGAAAAGTTTGTTCAACAAAAACAAATGCGGCACTAAGCCACTATACTAGGTATGTTGGTTTTGATACTAGAAACAAAACGTAGTACTCAGAATTTTCCCTTACCCCGTGAATTTTCCGGAATTTCCACATAAGTGCATATATGTCAAAATATTGACTTTTTTACTATATTAACTTAACTTGAAAAGTTTGTTCAACAAAAACAAATGCGGCACTAAGCCACTATACTAGGTATGTTGGTTTTGATACTAGAAACAAAACGTAGTACTCAGAATTTTCCCTTACCCCGTGAATTTTCCGGAATTTTCACAACAGTGCGTACATGTCAAAATATTGACTTTTTTACTATATTAACTTAACTTGAAAAGTTTGTTCAACAAAAACAAATGCGGCACTAAGCCACTATACTAGGTATGTTGGTTTTGATACTAGAAACAAAACGTAGTACTCAGAATTTTCCCTTACCCCGTGAATTTTCCGGAATTTCCACATCAATGCATATATGTCGAAATATTGATTTTTTCACTATATTAACTTAATTTGAAAAGTTTGTTCAACAAAAACAAATGCGGCACTAAGCCACTATACTAGGTATGTTGGTTTTGATACTAGAAACAAAACGTAGTACTCAGAATTTTCCCTTACCCCGTGAATTTTCCGGAATTTCCACATCAGTGCGTATATGTCGAAATATTGACTTTTTCACTATATTAACTTAGTTTTAAAAATTTGTTCAACAAAAACAAATGCGGCACTAAGCCACTATACTAGGTATGTTGGTTTTGATACTAGAAACAAAACGTAGTACTCAGAATTTTCCCTTACCCCGTGAATTTTCCGGAATTTCCACATCAGTGCGTATATGTCGAAATATTGACTTTTTCACTATATTAACTAAATTTGAAAAGTTTGTTCAACAAAAACAAATGCGGCACTAAGCCACTATACTAGGACCTGAGTCGGGATTTTATTCAAACATTTTCCCGTCTCATGTCCAATCATTGTTCCTTAGACGCATTACTCTTTCGTGTAAATCTTGCTAGCAGCAATTTGTGTGGTTGTGGCCTGGGTTACCATGATGTCGAGCATCTTGTTTGGTCTTGTGAGGACCACCTAATCGCCAGAACGAACTTAATAGAATCCCTTCGGGCCCGAGGGAAACCACCTAACGTTCCAGTGAGGGATGTGTTGGCTGCGGTGGACCTAGGTTACATATTCGAATTATACCTTTTTTGCCTTTCTAACAGAAAGGTTTGGTTATCGGTCGATTGGGGAGATCATTAATTATGGGTCTTAGGCATACCTTTATAGGTACCTATCGACTCAGCTCGACGAGTTCTGTTGATGTCCGTGGATTTGTATGTGCCATTTTAAAAATGTCAAGAACGTTTTTGCGAAACTGGGCTGCGCAATTAAAATGATTTTAGTCTCAAAAGAATGCATTTTTTTTCCTACACAACCCTTTCAAAAACGGGAAAAAAACAAAATAGTTGAAACCGTTTTCTTTACGAAATACATATCATACTTATTATGGCATAAAAAAAAGTTGCTAGTGGCGCCTCGAAGCAGCAGCACCAGCAATCATTTATAAATTAGAGATAATCAAAATAAAAAAATAAATTTACTGACTCGAGAATTGAACCGAAACCCTTCAGATCCAAAGTTGCAAGCGCTATCCAATAAACCATCGGCACGCTTGATAAAGAGCGGCTCAAACTCAAATAGGTAAAAGGCATTACTAAGACGCACCGTGGTCTGGGCAGTTTCTCAGTCTGCTGGGGCAAATACGGCAACAGTGTTTATATCTTACACTTCTTGCTTTTCAATGTAGCAAATGGCGGATGGGCGTTTCCTTCAGAGTCCGCCATGCCTATTAGACACTATAATTTCATATATGAAATTATAGTGTCTATAGCCATGCCGGGTGTCAACAAAATGCAGAGCCGTACAGAAAACTGCGTTGGGGGGGAATTTATATGAAGATCTTATGACCCTCGTTTTTTTTACCCGCGTTGAAGAATGAATTTATGTTTTTTTTTTCATTTCTACATACTCATACATAATTTAGATTCAATTTCAGATGCAGAATTCAGATTCAGTTTTCAAATTCAGGATACAGGTTTAGGAATCAGAATTCAGGATTCAGAATTCAAAATTCAGATTCAGAACTCATATTCAGATTCAGAATTTAGATTCAGAATTCATATTCAGAATTCAGATTAAGAATTCAGATTCAGAATTCAGATTCAGAATTCAGATTCAGAATTCAGATTCAGAATTCAGATTCAGAATTCAGATTCAGAATTCAGATTCAGAATTCAGATTCAGAATTCAGATTCAGAATTCAGATTCAGAATTCAGATTCAGAATTCAGATTCAGAATTCAGATTCAGAATTCAGATTCAGAATTCAGATTCAGAATTCAGATTCAGAATTCAGATTCAGAATTCAGATTCAGAATTCAGATTCAGAATTCAGATTCAGAATTCAGATTCAGAATTCAGATTCAGAATTCAGATTCAGAATTCAGATTCAGAATTCAGATTCAGAATTCAGATTCAGAATTCAGATTCAGAATTCAGATTCAGAATTCAGATTCAGAATTCAGATTCAGAATTCAGATTCAGAATTCAGATTCAGAATTCAGATTCAGAATTCAGATTCAGAATTCAGATTCAGAATTCAGATTCAGAATTCAGATTCAGAATTCAGATTCAGAATTCAGATTCAGAATTCAGATTCAGAATTCAGATTCAGAATTCAGATTCAGAATTCAGATTCAGAATTCAGATTCAGAATTCAGATTCAGAATTCAGATTCAGAATTCAGATTCAGAATTCAGATTCAGAATTCAGATTCAGAATTCAGATTCAGAATTCAGATTCAGAATTCAGATTCAGAATTCAGATTCAGAATTCAGATTCAGAATTCAGATTCAGAATTTATGTAAATTTATTTTCGGCATATCGGTGAAAAATTTAGATTCATGGAGAAAGAATATCAGAATTAAAAATTGATGAAGCTGGTTGTTGCGAGGTAAAGTATGGTGTACGTTAATAAATTTTCCTTGCAAAAATGTTCTTTCGCTCTTTTCATCATCCGTAAAATTTCTCCTCACTTTATCAATTTTCAATTCTGGAATTGTTTCTCCAAGAATACCAATTTTCACAGTTTTTGATAAATTTGCGATGACTTAAAGATCATTACGCATGAAAACACGATTTTGTTTTGTGAAAACCTTTTTTCACATTTTTTCTGAAATTAAGTTTGCTGCATACTTTTAGGGGTAAAACCATACTACTAAAAGTTGTAAAATCCGAAATCATAAAAAAAAATTTTGGATGAAAGAAATTTCAATGTTGAAAACCGCGTGATGCAAAACAATCAAAATGAGATTCAGATTCAGAATTCAGATTCAGAATTCAGATTCAGAATTCAGATTCAGAATTCAGATTCAGAATTCAGATTCAGAATTCAGATTCAGAATTCAGGTTCAGAATTCAGATTCAGAATTCAGATACAGAATTCAGATTCAGAATTCAGATTCAGAATTCAGATTCAGAATTCAGATTCAGAATTCAGAATTCAGATTCAGAATTCAGATTCAGAATTCAGATTCAGAATTCAGATTCAGAATTCAGATTCAGAATTCAGATTCAGAATTCAGATTCAGAATTCAGATTCAGAATTTAGATTCAGAATTCAGATTCAGAATTCAGATTCAGAATTCAGATTCAGAATTCAGATTCAGAATTCAGATTCAGAATTCAGATTCAGAATTCAGATTCAGAATTCAGATTCAGAATTCAGATTCAGAATTCAGATTCAGAATTCAGATTCAGAATTCAGATTCAGAATTCAGATTCAGAATTCAGATTCAGAATTCAGATTCAGAATTCAGATTCAGAATTCAGATTCAGAATTCAGATTCAGAATTCAGATTCAGAATTCAGATTCAGAATTCAGATTCAGAATTCAGATTCAGAATACAGATTTAGAATTCAAATTCAGAGTTCAAATTCAGAATTCAGATTGAGAATTCAGATTTAGAATTCTGATTAAGAATTCGGATTAAAGATCAACCTGGAATTTGAATATATTCAAATATTAGACTAAGTGTTGTAACTCAAAATTCAAACTTTAGAATCAGAATAAGATTTCAGATTTAGTTTCCAGAATGAGATTAATCATTTAATAGTCATATTACTTTCCCCTCCTTTTGTGGGAATTTTTCCTCTATGCATGGTTGAGCTCTAAAAAAGGTATCATGCTAGGGCACGCGTCACGGCTATCCATCAATATTGTAGTTGGTTTTACTTATTCAGTAAAAAAAAGCATAAAAAAACAGTAAGATTCGAACCGTGACCAGCAACGTGAAAGTTCTGGTTGCTACCACGGCACCATTTCAGCGTGTTATAAATCTTGGAAATTCTACTGTTTAAATACCATTCTTTCCATACATAAAATGAGCTCCTTACATACCAGTTCGCTTTTCCCCAAAAAAACGTACCAGGCATCATTTTTGCCTTTCTAACAGAAAGGTTTGGTTATCGGTCGATTGGGGAGATCATTAATTATGGGTCTTAGGCATACCTTTATAGGTACCTATCGACTCAGCTCGACGAGTTCTGTTGATGTCCGTGGATTTGTATGTGCCATTTTAAAAATGTCAAGAACGTTTTTGCGAAACTGGGCTGCGCAATTAAAATGATTTTAGTCTCAAAAGAATGCATTTTTTTTCCTACACAACCCTTTCAAAAACGGGAAAAAAACAAAATAGTTGAAACCGTTTTCTTTACGAAATACATATCATACTTATTATGGCATAAAAAAAAGTTGCTAGTGGCGCCTCGAAGCAGCAGCACCAGCAATCATTTATAAATTAGAGATAATCAAAATAAAAAAATAAATTCACTGACTCGAGAATTGAACCGAAACCCTTCAGATCCAAAGTTGCAAGCGCTATCCAATAAACCATCGGCACGCTTGATAAAGAGCGGCTCAAACTCAAATAGGTAAAAGGCATTACTAAGACGCACCGTGGTCTGGGCAGTTTCTCAGTCTGCTGGGGCAAATACGGCAACAGTGTTTATATCTTACACTTCTTGCTTTTCAATGCAGCAAATGGCGGATGGGCGTTTCCTTCAGAGTCCGCCATGCCTATTAGACACTATAATTTCATATATGAAATTATAGTGTCTATAGCCATGCCGGGTGTCAACAAAATGCAGAGCCGTACAGAAAACTGCGTTGGGGGGGAATTTATATGAAGATCTTATGACCCTCGTTTTTTTTACCCGCGTTGAAGAATGAATTTATGTTTTTTTTTTCATTTCTACATACTCATACATAATTTAGATTCAATTTCAGATGCAGAATTCAGATTCAGTTTTCAAATTCAGGATACAGGTTTAGGAATCAGAATTCAGGATTCAGAATTCAAAATTCAGATTCAGAACTCATATTCAGATTCAGAATTTAGATTCAGAATTCATATTCAGAATTCAGATTAAGAATTCAGATTCAGAATTCAGATTCAGAATTCAGATTCAGAATTCAGATTCAGAATTCAGATTCAGAATTCAGATTCAGAATTCAGATTCAGAATTCAGATTCAGAATTCAGATTCAGAATTCAGATTCAGAATTCAGATTCAGAATTCAGATTCAGAATTCAGATTCAGAATTCAGATTCAGAATTCAGATTCAGAATTCAGATTCAGAATTCAGATTCAGAATTCAGATTCAGAATTCAGATTCAGAATTCAGATTCAGAATTCAGATTCAGAATTCAGATTCAGAATTCAGATTCAGAATTCAGATTCAGAATTCAGACTCAGAATTCAGATTCAGAATTCAGATTCAGAATTCAGATTCAGAATTCAGATTCAGAATTCAGATTCAGAATTTATGTAAATTTATTTTCGGCATATCGGTGAAAAATTTAGATTCATGGAGAAAGAATATCAGAATTAAAAATTGATGAAGCTGGTTGTTGCGAGGTAAAGTATGGTGTACGTTAATAAATTTTCCTTGCAAAAATGTTCTTTCGCTCTTTTCATCATCCGTAAAATTTCTCCTCACTTTATCAATTTTCAATTCTGGAATTGTTTCTCCAAGAATACCAATTTTCACAGTTTTTGATAAATTTGCGATGACTTAAAGATCATTACGCATGAAAACACGATTTTGTTTTGTGAAAACCTTTTTTCACATTTTTTCTGAAATTAAGTTTGCTGCATACTTTTAGGGGTAAAACCATACTACTAAAAGTTGTAAAATCCGAAATCATAAAAAAAAAATTTGGATGAAAGAAATTTCAATGTTGAAAACCGCGTGATGCAAAACAATCAAAATGAGATTCAGATTCAGATTCAGAATTCAGATTCAGAATTCAGATTCAGAATTCAGATTCAGAATTCAGGTTCAGAATTCAGATTCAGAATTCAGATACAGAATTCAGATTCAGAATTCAGATTCAGAATTCAGATTCAGAATTCAGAATTCAGATTCAGAATTCAGATTCAGAATTCAGATTTAGAATTCAGATTCAGAATTCAGATTCAGAATTCAGATTCAGAATTCAGATTCAGAATTTAGATTCAGAATTCAGATTCAGAATTCAGATTCAGAATTCAGATTCAGAATTCAGATTCAGAATTCAGATTCAGAATTCAGATTCAGAATTCAGATTCAGAATTCAGATTCAGAATTCAGATTCAGAATTCAGATTCAGAATTCAGATTCAGAATTCAGATTCAGAATTCAGATTCAGAATTCAGATTCAGAATTCAGATTCAGAATTCAGATTCAGAATTCAGATTCAGAATTCAGATTCAGAATTCAGATTCAGAATTCAGATTCAGAATTCAGATTCAGAATTCAGATTCAGAATTCAGATTCAGAATTCAGATTCAGAATTCAGATTCAGAATTCAGATTCAGAATTCAGATTCAGAATTCAGATTCAGAATTCAGATTCAGATTCAGAATTCAGATTCAGAATTCAGATTCAGAATTCAGATTCAGAATTCAGATTCAGAATTCAGATTCAGAATTCAGATTCAGAATACAGATTTAGAATTCAAATTCAGAGTTCAAATTCAGAATTCAGATTGAGAATTCAGATTTAGAATTCTGATTAAGAATTCGGATTAAAGATCAACCTGGAATTTGAATATATTCAAATATTAGACTAAGTGTTGTAACTCAAAATTCAAACTTTAGAATCAGAATAAGATTTCAGATTTAGTTTCCAGAATGAGATTAATCATTTAATAGTCATATTACTTTCCCCTCCTTTTGTGGGAATTTTTCCTCTATGCATGGTTGAGCTCTAAAAAAGGTATCATGCTAGGGCACGCGTCACGGCTATCCATCAATATTGTAGTTGGTTTTACTTATTCAGTAAAAAAAAGCATAAAAAAACAGTAAGATTCGAACCGTGACCAGCAACGTGAAAGTTCTGGTTGCTACCACGGCACCATTTCAGCGTGTTATAAATCTTGGAAATTCTACTGTTTAAATACCATTCTTTCCATACATAAAATGAGCTCCTTACATACCAGTTCGCTTTTCCCCAAAAAAACGTACCAGGCATCATTTTTTTATATTGAGATTGGAATTTTTCGTGTTTGAATATCTGAAATCATTCTTATATGATTCAGAGGGAAGGAATCTATCATGTATATTCTATATTATTTTATATATTTCCAAATATAATTTAAACTCTGTTAGAAAGGCTCCAATCCACTGTTAAGTGTATTAAATCGGGTTTTTTAATCTATAGATCTTCGTGTATAAATTCGTCTTCCCTTTTTCTTTATTCTTGTTTCTTCAACTATACAATGTATGAATTGTAAATACAAAAACAAGCGTTTAAAACCTTCGGTATGAGCCGTTTCAAATAAACCAAATTTAAAAAAAAACATAGTTGAACAGAATGTACTTTTATCCGACGATATTTTCGCTTAAATGCACTTGCAGAAATTCATTGGATTTATTATTTTTGTGTGCAGTTTTTGAGTGACGTGCTCAGAAATTTGGTCAAAAGTGAGCACTTTTAATGATTAATCCTTCAGTTTCCCAATAGCTTGGTATTTAAAATCACAGTGTTGAATTCCTATGAAATATTGTACACAAGTTTTTTACTGCATGCAAGTTTGGCGAAAAGAATTCATTTGAAAGCTTCATTTTGTGCTTACACCGAAGCAAAAACTACTATCAGTTTTACTTGCAGATGTTTGCTTATCGTGAATTAAGTAGTGAAGTGATTTTTTTGTTAATCCTATTTAAGACAACATTTTATATATTTAATATGGTTTTCCCTATTAAAAAAACTATACATTATAAAAATGACAATTGAAATTTTTGAACATTGGGTGACAATGAGTATGCACACGCCGGAATAATGTGTTAGATTAATCTTTGAGCAAGTCTACCACATGTATATAACCTGATAAAATATTTCTAATCACTATCGCCAGTTCTAGTTTTTCTGATAACTTTTGTTTTTTACAAATAATTGTAGGGAAGTGCGCCTGAAATCAACTTATTCTCTTATTTATTACATGGATAATTTTGAGATTTATCGCTACGCTGTATAAGGGAAATTTATGATTTTTCTTAGAAACAACTTCCATAAAAGTTTCTCCATTCAAATAAATGTACGTTTAAACAAAACAAAATATTTAGCTTATCTTAAAACTGTATGTTATTCATTTGGTTTCTATGCGAATAAAACTAAAGTAAATTAAAAATTTGTGTCATCTATTTCTTATTATTCCTAAACAAATTTGCATATTTCGTTAATCTTATTCCAAAGTTTCAAGCTTTATAATATAAAGCATGAAATATATTATATTGTTACAAATGATTTGAATTTCGATTTTGCTTTTGTTTTTGCCATACCGACTCTTCTAGTTTTTTCTTTATAGCCATTTTAAGAAATTCTTTGTTATCATTGTTATCTCTGTTATCTTTGTTATCTTTGTTTTCTGTTTTCTGTTTTCTGTTTTCTGTTTTCTGTTTTCTGTTTTTTGTTTTCTGTTTTCTGTTTTCTGTTTTCTGTTTTCTGTTTTCTGTTTTCTGTTTTCTGTTTTCTGTTTTCTGTTTTCTGTTTTCTGTTTTCTGTTTTCTGTTTTCTGTTTTCTGTTTTCTGTTTTCTGTTTTCTGTTTTCTGTTTTCTGTTTTCTGTTTTCTGTTTTCTGTTTTCTGTTTTCTGTTTTCTGTTTTCTGTTTTCTGTTTTCTGTTTTCTGTTTTCTGTTTTCTGTTTTCTGTTTTCTGTTTTCTGTTTTCTGTTTTCTGTTTTCTGTTTTCTGTTTTCTGTTTTCTGTTTTCTGTTTTCTGTTTTCTGTTTTCTGTTTTCTGTTTTCTGTTTTCTGTTTTCTGTTTTCTGTTTTCTGTTTTCTGTTTTCTGTTTTCTGTTTTCTGTTTTCTGTTTTCTGTTTTCTGTTTTCTGTTTTCTGTTTTCTGTTTTCTGTTTTCTGTTTTCTGTTTTCTGTTTTCTGTTTTCTGTTTTCTGTTTTCTGTTTTCTGTTTTCTGTTTTCTGTTTTCTGTTTTCTGTTTTCTGTTTTCTGTTTTCTGTTTTCTGTTTTCTGTTTTCTGTTTTCTGTTTTCTGTTTTCTGTTTTCTGTTTTCTGTTTTCTGTTTTCTGTTTTCTGTTTTCTGTTTTCTGTTTTCTGTTTTCTGTTTTCTGTTTTCTGTTTTCTGTTTTCTGTTTTCTGTTTTCTGTTTTCTGTTTTCTGTTTTCTGTTTTCTGTTTTCTGTTTTCTGTTTTCTGTTTTCTGTTTTCTGTTTTCTGTTTTCTGTTTTCTGTTTTCTGTTTTCTGTTTTCTGTTTTCTGTTTTCTGTTTTCTGTTTTCTGTTTTCTGTTTTCTGTTTTCTGTTTTCTGTTTTCTGTTTTCTGTTTTCTGTTTTCTGTTTTCTGTTTTCTGTTTTCTGTTTTCTGTTTTCTGTTTTCTGTTTTCTGTTTTCTGTTTTCTGTTTTCTGTTTTCTGTTTTCTGTTTTCTGTTTTCTGTTTTCTGTTTTCTGTTTTCTGTTTTCTGTTTTCTGTTTTCTGTTTTCTGTTTTCTGTTTTCTGTTTTCTGTTTTCTGTTTTCTGTTTTCTGTTTTCTGTTTTCTGTTTTCTGTTTTCTGTTTTCTGTTTTCTGTTTTCTGTTTTCTGTTTTCTGTTTTCTGTTTTCTGTTTTCTGTTTTCTGTTTTCTGTTTTCTGTTTTCTGTTTTCTGTTTTCTGTTTTCTGTTTTCTGTTTTCTGTTTTCTGTTTTCTGTTTTCTGTTTTCTGTTTTCTGTTTTCTGTTTTCTGTTTTCTGTTTTCTGTTTTCTGTTTTCTGTTTTCTGTTTTCTGTTTTCTGTTTTCTGTTTTCTGTTTTCTGTTTTCTGTTTTCTGTTTTCTGTTTTCTGTTTTCTGTTTTCTGTTTTCTGTTTTCTGTTTTCTGTTTTCTGTTTTCTGTTTTCTGTTTTCTGTTTTCTGTTTTCTGTTTTCTGTTTTCTGTTTTCTGTTTTCTGTTTTCTGTTTTCTGTTTTCTGTTTTCTGTTTTCTGTTTTCTGTTTTCTGTTTTCTGTTTTCTGTTTTCTGTTTTCTGTTTTCTGTTTTCTGTTTTCTGTTTTCTGTTTTCTGTTTTCTGTTTTCTGTTTTCTGTTTTCTGTTTTCTGTTTTCTGTTTTCTGTTTTCTGTTTTCTGTTTTCTGTTTTCTGTTTTCTGTTTTCTGTTTAAGAATTTAAGAATTTAAGAATTTAAGAATTTAAGAATTTAAGAATTTAAGAATTTAAGAATTTAAGATTTTAAGAATTTAAGAATTTAAGAATTTAAGAATTTAAATATTTAAGAATTTAAGAATTTAAGAATTTAAGAATTTAAGAATTTAAGAATTTAAGAATTTAAGAATTTAAGAATTTAAGAATTTAAGAATTTAAGAATTTAAGAATTTAAGAATTTAAGAATTTAAGAATTTAAGAATTTAAGAATTTAAGAATTGAAGAATTTAAGAATTTAAGAATTTAAGAATTTAAGAATTTAAGAATTTAAGAATTTAAGAATTTAAGAATTTAAGAATTTAAGAATTTAAGAATTTAAGAATTTAAGAATTTAAGAATTTAAGAATTTAAGAATTTAAGAATTTAAGAATTTAAGAATTTAAGAATTTATGAATTTATGAATTTATGAATTTAAGAATTAAAGAATTTAAGAATATAGAATTTAAGAATTTTAAAATTACCAAATGCCATGTAAAAAGCTTCTTTAATTCTCTTTACACAAATTTTTAAATTTTAGAAGTTAAGAATTTTAGAATTTTCTAAAAATTCAAAAAAATATTTTAGAAGAATTAAAGAAGCTTTGAGTTTTGAATTTTGAAACTAAGGATTCTAGATCTTCGGAAATATGAATTATTAACAACACTAAACTATTTTATTATAGAAGGATTAAATTTATTCTATTTTTTTCAACATTTTCTAAGCTTTTAATCAAAAATGTTACTTTTATATTCAAGTACGCACTTATGAATATAACCCTAAATACATGCATAGTTTCTATAAAATCAACTCTTTTTAGTTTCCTGTGAAATCTGGTGCATGTGTTTCAAATTTTATATTTTTTTAGAACCCTTTTACACATTCATTAAATAATGGTTTCTTAGTTGCTTATTATATAAATCCACGTCGTGAAACATGAAATTCCAGCATGAGCACTTTTTTTCAGTGAATTCACAGTTTGCTGGGTTCATCTGATCTGCAATGTCAAAATTTTTTTTTTTGGGTTTCATTGAGTTCATCGAATTGTTGATTCCATGGAAAGAATATATTTTTTAGCAACTTTAAAAGAATATTAAATATTATATTTTAATTTTTCAAAAAATATACTTACATCTAAAGTTAACGATGAGCTGCATGAGGTTCCGAGCGATAACCGATATAAACAATTGTTTGTTTGCGATCTACGAGAGCTGTCTGCTATGGTAAGTGAATTTTGATTGCAATTTAATAGTGTTACTTGCTCAAAGAACTTACCTACTTTCTTTTTATTTCTAGCTTGTTGTAAAAACCTTGATCGTCAAAATCGTGTTCTAGAGCTGCAGCCGATCTACCCATATTTTGAAAAATGCGCTGAGAATAGTGAATTCTTGTGTCCGAAATTTTAATGAAAAAAAACCTACTTGCAGCACATAGGGCCGAAATAGCCACCAAAGAAAAGATCATTAAATTATTTCAAATGTGAAAGTTGTTGTATGTTTAAAAAATGAGAAATTGTAAAATATTCAGTGGAAATACATCTCTAAAATCTACAGAAATTAGTATGTATTATTATTCTTTTGATAATTTTCGTACATGAAGTCCTTTTTCTGAAATTTGTTTCATGTTATGGTAAATTACCCTTCTATAATAAGTTGGAAATTGTGAATCATTTAAGTCTTGTTTTCTTAACGTTATGAATAGTTCCCGATAGCTGAAAGATTGAAAATCGTTCTTAATGAAACAACTTATTGAGCCGAAAGTAATAAATGTTTATATTGATCAATTTTTGAAGAAAAAAATTTAAGTTTAGATAATTTATCTCACAATCACAAATAACAGTTTCCAACTGATTAAGGATTAAGTATTTATAGTTCATAATTTCTTTAAAAACTGTAATGGATATTTTCGATACGAAATTCGCTATTTTAAAACGTAAACAAACGGAATGAATTAATGAACGATTTGTTTACAATCTATCGAATTGAGACGATTGAGAGGCTTCTTACGCTCTCTTTGCTAGCAATTTTTACTCTGGTCACTCATTGTGAGTTCTTGAAGACATCGAACGGCGTCGTTGCTGGAAAAAGTTAAAAAAAACATCCAGGCGTTTAAATAAGTGCCTGTATTGGGGCGTTTAATATTGAGTGTCTTTTGAAGTGCGCAGCTTTTTTGTAGACAAAAAACTAAGAATGAACATTTAGAATAGTAAAGAAATTACACAATTTAAAATCTTGAATTACGGCAATGGTCGGAATCGTTGGTATTGTGAGAAGTTCTTTCTCATAACAGTTTTGCTTGAAAAATTCATGCATAAAGAGTATAAAAAATATGTAGATTGTAATTATTTAGCTTTGAAATATTTTACTATAATAATAAGGTATTTATTTTGAATCCTAACTTTCGAAGTTGAGTCCTTGAAATGCAATATTTTCAGTAAGATTAAAAAAAAGGATTTCAAAGAAAAACTTGTTGAATCTTCTTAAATTAGCAAATAATAAACTTATTTTTTTGAACCACAAAATGTTTAGAAATAAAAGTGAGAGATTACGTTTGCGGTTCAAGTCAGATTCATTTTCTACTCTTGTAAACTCGATTAAAATTTAAGATTTTAGTTTTAAACATTGTTTTTCAATAAAGCAATTATTTATTCAGTCTGTTAAGCCAAAATCGGCCAAGAGGGCGTATGTCATTAATTTGCTGTATGGAAATTTTTGAGCCTTTTTCGGAACAATCATTCATTCTCAGATCACTGTTGTCCGGGAAAAAAATATCCTTACAGCTAAGGAAACCGGAAATTAGATAAATGGGTCAAGAATTGATTTTGTTGAAAATCAAAGAACATAAAAGTTATCTAAGAGTGAAGTACTAGGAGCTCGAATGTCGCAAAAAGGCTTTCTTTTTGAAAAGGTTAAAATTCAAATACATATAAAAAAAAATCTTCAAAATGAGTCCATATTTTATTTTTTTGTTTGTGGTTTCTGCTGGTTTATATTTCCAACAGGACTCTGATTAAATATAAAATTTAAATTTTGAATCCAAGATTAAAACTTTGAAACAGCAATCACCGGCAATTTGAATCCTTAATGAAATTCTCACATTGATATGTTTATCTTGATTATAAAACTTAACTTCGAGCTAACTCTGAATTTGAATTTTTTTATTCGAATTCCAGATCTGAATCCTGCCGTTTGCACCTGAGTTCAAAATCTGAATTCCGAATCTGACAACGATTTTTCTCTCTGCGTTACGGATAATATTTTTTTTTAAGTTATGAGCTAAAAAGCGAAATTTTCATGAAATTTGTATTAGGATGTATTTAATGCAAACTTTTTTTTTAGTTATTTGACAACTAGACTAGACAAGTTTTCGCTATAACAGCACCATTATAATTTAGACAAACACCGAAAATACGTTTTTACGTTCTGAAATGGTGGTAATATACAACAAAAAATCAAAAGTTATTTTTTTAAACTATAAAATACTAAAAAATGACAAAAGATGAATACATAAAAAAATTAAAAAAACAAATACAAACAAAAGACTACAACTGACTAAATACAACTGAAAAATGATGAAAAATGACAAAAACAGTGAATAAGACAAAACACAAAAAGATTATAAATAAAACAAGAATAGTGCAAAATGCATAAAAAACATGAGAAAAAATAAAAAAAAACTAAAAATGGTCAGAAATCGACTAAAATAAATTTTATGATAATAAAAATAGTTATTTTGTAAAAATAAAAGAACAAAATTTTAGAAAAAAAACCGTTCTATTTTGGCAACATTTGATTTTGGCAACATTCGATTTTGGCAACACAAAATGTTCGGGCATATTGCCAAAAAAGACCGGAGTCTGTACTACAATAAATTCTACTAGCTAAAATCTTAAAAATAAATTTTTGAATGGTTGGAATTTTTATGTTAACAAACGCGTGATGGTAAACAATCATATGTCCATGAATCAATATGATTTGAATTTGTTTGCATCTTAACCTAGACTGGTAAGTGAATTATAATTTATTTTCAATATTGGTGACTGTCTGAAAAATATTTTTACACCAACAGTGAAAGTAATGGATAATAAAACCAATAGAAAGTTTGTTGGTGATATCATTAAGCCAATTCTCATACGCGGTAAAGTTTTTTACGGCATTGAGAAATGTTTAAATTTCTTTATCTTTTTCTCGATTTTTTTAATTTTCTATGAGAACCAAAAACTTTAAAAACCAGCTTAACATGTAAAAGATTATGTCATAATCATTTTGTAACCATTAAATGACAACTCGATTGCATTATTATTGGAATAAAAATTGTGTAAGAGCTGTGATATACAAATGTTGGTTGTACTCCATTTACCCGAAAACCATTGCCCAGAATGAAAAATCCCCAGAATTTCAATCGCCAGAAAGAACCATTCCCCAGAATTTATTTCCCCAGACGAACCTATCCCCAGAAAATTTTATTGCCAGAATGTACCATTTCCCAGAAATTTTTTCATCAGAATGAACCATTTACCAGAAATTTTTTCGCCAGAAGAACCATTTCCCAGAAAATTGAAAACATTTATCCTTACTAGAAATTAATAAAAAATAAGGAATTGTTACAAAAAAATGGGGTTTCATAAATTAATTCTTTTGCGGCAAAGCCGCAACCAACGAGGATGAAGGGGCTGAGGCGACACAAAGCCGCCGAAGCTCCCAAATCCGAGGTGGCCACCGACCCACCGTCGGAAGCGGCGGCCCCATTATATTGGTCTAGGTCTGCCGGGGCTTCCTAGGTCTGCGTGAAAGCTGGGGGTGATCCCTTAGCCCCGTCCGCCACGCGACAGCTTTAAGGACAAAACGACTTTCAAGTTCGAACGCGCAGCGTGAGGAGTCGGATACCAAAACGGTTTTTTAAAGGACCATGGTAAGCATTGAATCAATTAAAGTACCATAAACCATAAACAAAGCACAATATTGGTTCTAAAATAAATTTAGTTGGAAAATTTAAAAGTTGCAGTTTCATTTAAAAAAATCATTTTGAAAAATTTATTTTCGGATCATAGGAAATTTACAGGAATTCATTAGAAAAAAAAACAAATAAAAATACAACAGGAAAAAATCTGGGATTTGTGCCGTTCTGGGAAATGTTCAATTCTGGGTAAAAAAATTCTGGGAAATGGTCCATTCTGAGAAAAAAATTTCCGGTAAATGGTGCATTCTGGGGAATTTTTTTCTGGGAAATGGTTAATTCTGGGGTTTGATTTTGGGTATTTGTCATTCTGGGAAAAATTCATTCTGGGCAATGGTTTTCGGGTAAATGGGATACAATCACAAATGTTGCATCTAACCTATAGGCATCATTATAATGATGCCTGTTTAACGGTATTGTGAAAAAATACGCTTTTAGACATGTAAACTCGAATGGCAGAAATTAAAAAAAACAACAACAACAAAACGAAAATGAGTTCCAATTTAATTTTGATTGTGTTGTAAGGTGCACAATGTTATGAAATGTTTTGGTCGTTTGAAAATTGCATATTTTTTTTTTTTGATTTTATTATTGAATGCAATGTCATCTTCAAGCTAAAACGTGCAAAAAAGAAGAAAAATTCAGCTTTAGAAAGGTCTAGCTGGTAGTTATTGAGAGTTGGACTGATTGTCATGATTTTTTTCAACCGGTATACTACATTCAATTCTTATGTAGAACAATTAACATCAATAAATGATTGTTAACTCGATTTACTTAAATGCCAATAAATGATTGTGATTTTGTATAAAAATTTTTGGTTGTTTTATTACATTATTGTAATAAGGATCTTAAACTGCATGGACTTGAACATTTCCATGGAAGACTTTGAACTAATTTTAAAGTTTTGCAAATTTGAGTAGGGAAAACCCATTATATTTCGAACTTTGATGGCCTATTTTATATTAAAATTACCCGAAAATCCAACTTTTTTGTACCGATCTTGAAGAGCAAGAATTCTTCTCGACAAACAAGTTTTAAAAGTGAAATGTTTCTCGCAAATTCTTCGAATTATCAACGAAAAAGGAAAATTTCCCAGTAATTTGACAGATTTATCGTGATTATGACGACACAGTCTGTACCAATACTAGAGCAGGGCTGCCTTGGCACTACCTTCTTGAAATATTCCTTGGATTTTTTCTTCATGTTTCATTTTTTCATCATTTTGGAGCATAATTCATTTATTGACATTTTGGAAAAGTAAACAAACATTAGCAAAGAATGAACCACTTGCGTTCAAGTAAGCGAAAAGAGACATTTGAGAGGCAGTTAACGCTCTCTTAGCCTGCTCAATCAACAAACACCACTCACCCTGAGTTCCTCGGGCGTCGCGGCATGGGAAAATCAAAACATTCCACCCACTTTTGTGAAAATTTCGGAAAAGTTTCAGGTTAAGGAAAAATTCTGATATCAAAGTTTTCTCAAAAGATTCGAAATCAACACAGTTGCTTATTGCGAATTTTTGTTGTTGAGCTAACTTTTCAAATTATGCTGGAATGTTGAAAAATCTAACATTTCGTTCACTATGCATTGGGAAATTCCGATCATAAGATATCACGTGGACAGAAAACTGAATTTTTTTACCCCCTCCTCACCCAACGTGGACAAGCGTGGACATTTTGAAAACTTCTACCCCCTCCCCGGATGTCCACGTGGATAGATTTGAAATTGTTTTTATTTTCTAAATCTAATTAGACAGAAAACACTACTTCTTGCCTTTTTGTTGTTGAAATGGATGATTTAAAAAAAAAACGAAAAAGCATTTCCTGATATCAAATAATTTTATAAATTTTAAATTTCTTAACTTTCATATACATATATCATTTGCCTTCGAGTGGCTACTAGTTGTTTAAACTTAAACTGGAAAGCTGTGCAATTTAAGATTTTGATATAAACATCTTAACATTTTTTCACCTTTAGAAAATATTTTGGAAGTATGTATGTCCAAGTGGACATGACCAAAACTCCTACTCCCCTCTCCGTGGACAAGCGTGAACATTTCCATACACCCTCCTTTTCATAAGTTGTCCACGTGGTATGTGAACGGCCCCATATCGGTTTAAACAATTCGTGCCACATTTGATTTTGTTGGAAATTTTTTTTTTGTACGCATGCACTTCGGTAGTAATTTTGGAACAAGTTTTATTGCCAGAAGCCTTGCTTAAATATACTTTTGATGAGTAAGTGTTGTATTTTGTTTCTTTGAACAGATGTTTGGTTCAAATTTTAAAGTGTTTAATAGTAAAATAACAGATTATTTATATAGATATAAATAAAAAAATCACAAATGCTGAAGTTTTAAAACAAATGCTTTCATACAGCATTTGAAATTCTTAATTAATTTATGGAATGATATGATAACCAGAGTATTAAGGATCATTTTTTACATCAGCAACGTTTTAATTTAAGAATATGACATGTTTGTTCCCTTGCATGTTTATGTTATGTAGATTATCAGCGAATTTTTACATTATAACTTTATTTGCTAACTCAAATTATGCAATTATTAACTTTAAATTTCCCAATTATGAGTATAACAAGTTAGACGTGAGCCAAAATTGCTTGCAAGTATTCTTTAAGCCGTGCTGCCAAAGAGACAAAATTGGTCACTCATTTTGCTTGCGCGAATCACTCACTGCTTGCGCATTTAACAGCAGTCCCGAAAACATAAAAAAAAACGGAGCAGTTGAGCGAGAACGAGCATCGTCATACCCTTGCCTTGCCTGTTCCCAGTAGGAAGTAGCGGAGTGTCGAATGGGCAATAGAAGAGATGTTTTGGGATACCACAACACTAGAGATAGATAGCACTTGTCTCAACTCGGTTCGGCTGGTGGATGTGAATGGACCGAGTGTGGTTGAGTTTTCCCCCATTTAGGAGCATAGCCGTTGTTATTTGTTAGGCGAATACGGGTCAATCGCGCATTCCAGCCGACGACGACGACATCAGTCAGCAAACAGGGCATCCCCCGGTAGCCGTTCCAGAGTGCCAACCAGTATCGTCGTGAACGTTCTCGGAGAAACATTACGGAGCAGTCCCGGTTTTTAAAGTATTCGGACGTTCCGCGCGCGCATTCTCTGCCTTCTATTTTCTCGATACTTGAACTTTGGTGTGTTGTTGTGTGTGCTGACGCCTCGAGTGAGTGAAAGTATTTCCGCAACGGGGGTTTGGGAGCGATTTGCCATTTTGGCAAAATGTTGTTGCCCTTTTCGTTATCCTTTCTGTTTTCGTTTGGTAGCGCGTAAGGAATCTGGGTGAGGACTTTCCACAAGGCTTCAATCGGTGGTTCATCTCCCGGGGGACGGGTTCTCGATGCAAAATGCAATTTTGGTAGCCCAGCCAGGCGAGATAATTGAGTTTTGCTGTTTGGCGCCTATGTTTTTTTTCTGTTGGTTTGTGAAGTTCAACGTTCGGCTGCTGTCTTTTAGAGTCGAATTTGTGAAGCTAGTGATGGTTTGTTGAGGATTGTGGATAATTTCCTCTAGTCAACGTCCGGAAATTGAATTCGGTTCCGGGCAGAAAAAATTGGCAAATTGGATCTCGATCGGTTCGGGACCTGATCACTTTTTCTCGAGGAGAAGGTGTGGCAAAGGGTCGGGGTGAATGTAAGGCGGTGGCTAAAGTGTAATGTAGTACAACGCAACGATGTGACGAAGGTTTCTATATCGGCATTTTTGCACGAAACTCGTGCGCTGGAGCCTTTCGAAGGCGTGAGTAAGTGAGCAAGTGAATGTGGGAAGTGGAGCAAACAGGCAAAATTTGCCAATGTGTTAGTGTTATTGATGCTGTGATAACCGACCCCCCAGCCTCAGTGCAAAAAACACACACCAGCCTGATTCCCGAAAACTACGGTTCGTGAACGGTCTTCTTCCTTACTCTGAACGTGAGTGAAAACAACAACCAGGAAGTAAATTGCTACTCTAAACTCTCACTTGAGTGAAAGTGTTCCGGTACGTTCTCACGTACCGTTCATTGACTGGGCCCTCCTCACGAAGCCTTTTTTTCCTAGTATCAGCAAAAACACCTATTCCACCAGATACAAGATGGACAGTTCCCCGGATTTGTCCCTAAAGCTGCGGCGAGGTTCTAGTGATTCCCGAGATTCCTTCTACATGGACTTTGCCCAAGGAATCGACTCGGACATAGACGATGTGGGAACTGGGGCAGTGCCTCCAGCAGTTGAAACGCCATCGACAGCCGGTGGCAGTATTGCCACTCCCAGCACCCTGGGTCCGGTAACGGCTAGCAGTACGGCAAGCATTCCGGATGTGACGGTCATGTCTGCCTGTGGCACTTCCCATCATTCCGGTGCCGGCATCATACCGGAAGATCCCGAGGATCTGGAGGAGGATCAGGACGATTCCGGGGAGCTGGAACCGGTTCCGCCGCCCATGCCGGATCTGGCAGATCATCCGTCGATGAGTGCTGGATTTACGCTACCGATTTTACCCCCTCTACCCACGTTAGATATAGATGAAAGGTAAGTTAAAAATTTTGTTATAATATATTCTTTGACTTGCAATGACGTACTCATTTCAATAAAATAAAACCTATAATTTCAACAAACGAAAATGACTTTCCACACACAGATGTGTATAATGTGTCTTAAAATTCCGCCTTCCTAGCATATGATTTGTATCTTGGTTGCATTGGCTTTGTGGTATTGTTTCGTATTTCAGTAGCACATAACAACAAATTAAAAATGTTATTTTAATTTTATCAATAAAATCTGGTGAAATGACAAACCAGTCCAATGTCAAATGACAATGTAAAAAAAAGTTTTTGAAATCAAGAAAAAAAAATCAAGGAATGTATCTCGACGAACTTTGGGCTGTAAAATTCTGAAATATTGAAATACTTTTTTAAATCAAAGAATATTTTGAACTTTTTTATATGTTTACTAGCTGACCCGGTGTGCTTTGCTACAACTTCTAAAAAAAAAAAATGGAAAATGTTTTTGTTTCAAATGAATTTTCGATATCTTGACAATGAAAACTTTCACATCAAATTTTTATTGGAATACAAAGATGATTAGATTCTCTGAAATGATTTTTTAAAAAACTTGATCTGAAATTGTTTTTCAATAATTTTCTCAAATTTGATATTAAGTACTCGGTTTTATTTGCCTTTCTCCCTTGCAGTTTTCGTACTCGAATACCACTTCTTTCAAATTTGATCCCATTTGTTGGATAAGTTCTCGAATTATACCAGAAATTGTGCGAAACTGTTTTTCCTCGCTCTTATCCCTCACTGGAAGGTGACAATAGGGTGTTTTTTAATAACCGTAGAACTATTTTTCGTACCATTTTCCTCTCCCCTGTAAAATTTGGTCAAATTTATTTGAAGAGCTCTTGAATTTATCAAAACAAACGTATGGCACCTCTCTTCTCTTTTTTCTATCCAGTGAGGAAACAAATTCACCTAAGTAATATTTTTTTGAATTCAAATACTTTTCTTAATTTGTTACCATCTACTGGATTAGCACTCGAGTTATTACAAAAATTGTATGGGAGCTCTCCTTCCCCCCTATCGAATTAGCGAACGGAGGAAGAAGCCTTAAACAATCCTCGAAAAAGAAAAAAATCTATTGAAATACCCTCTGCTGTTAAATTTGAATAATACGTTCTCGAGTGATAAAAAGTATAGTAAAAAACCTCCCTCCTCCTTCCACTCTTTCCGTTGAAGTGCGAGAGCAGTCTCGAAACATAAAAAAATATATTTCTCGCACTCCAATACTTCCATGATAAGTTTGTTTTTTGTTCGATTAGTTATGTAAAAACTTAACTCGTAGCCGTTTATCTTCCTTTGTTAAATTTGGGTTCATTTGCATGATTAGTTATCGAATAATGCATCAAATTGTAAGTAAGACCCCCTTTCACTCCTTTTTATCTCCCCAATCGAAGAGGGTGGAGTCCCAAATAATAATATTTCTTAGATATTTCTTATACCCAAATAACCCCCCTGTAAAATTTGGTTCTATTTGCTTTATTAATTTTCGAATTTTGCAAAAAATAAAGAGAAGGGAGGTCCCTCCTCTTTCCCTGGAAGGAGGGAAGAGCCTCAAACCATCTTTAAAATATTCTTCCTACTCATGTACCCTCACTTGCCAAATTTAGTTCCGTTTGCTTGATAAGTTTTCGAATTGTGCGGAAAATTGTATAGAAGACCCCCTCTCCATTTCCTATTTCCCCAGTGGAAGAAAGGAGAGGTCTCAAACCATCATAGAAACTTTCCTCGTACCGAAATACACTCCCATAAAAAATTTGGTTCCATTTGCATGATCAGTTCTCGAGTAATGGAAACTTATTAAATTTATTGTAGAGACCCCCTCATCCCTTCCAGGGATAGGGAGGGGTTCCAAACCATTATAGAAACCTTCCCCGGCCTCCAATACTCTTATCTGCCAAGTTTCAGGCAAATCGGTCCATTAGTTTTCGATTCTATAGGGAACAGACAGGCAGACAGACAGACAGACAGAAATCCATTTATATATATATATAGACTAACTGACCCGGTGTGCTTTGCTACACCCTTCAAAGAATTATATTTTCAGAAATTATTCAAATTTTCATTGTTTTGTTAGTATTATTTTAGAACAAATTATTTCATAATTCAAAAGCAACCGTTATACAATAGTAGCTAAAGCTGAAGTTTCGAATTGAAACACAAATATGACTTAAATCCTTTCTTTCCCTCTCTACACTGTAAAACGTGAGGGTCTATAACAATCGTAGAAAAATATCTCGTAACCAAATACCTTTCCATGCCATATTTGTTTCCATTTGTTGGCTTCGTCAGCATTTATTGAGAAATTATGCTAACCTAATTGTATTTGGCTCACCTCCCTTCCCCTAAGTACCTACTCACTGAAAGGAGGATGGTGTGTCAGATAATCATAGAATCATAGTTTTGTCCATTCCTCGGATTTTACCCAAATATCGTTACCCAAATATCGTTACCCAAATTCGGTTCCATTTGCTGTTGAAGTTCTCAAGTTATGCAGAAAAACTGTATGAAACTCCCCTTCCTCTTTCCTTTTTCTCCACTGGAAGAAGGAAAGGGTCTCAAACAATCATTAGAACATATCACGTTCCCAAATACCCGCCCATGTCAAATTTGGTTCCATTTGCTTAATTAGTTTTGGAGTTATTTAAAAAATTATGAATTATCCCCATTTATATCACCTGGAAAGAGGGAGGGGTCTCAAATAACCATTGAAATTTTTTTGGTATCTAAATACTTTCCCATTTAAAATTTGGTTCCAATATCTTGATTAGTTTTCAAGTTAAATGAAAAATTCTAAGGTAGCCCTTCTCCCCCATGCCTATAAGCCCTCTGAGAAGAGGTAGGGGTACCTTATATTCATGGAAATATTCGTCGCTCCCAAATACCACCCCATGCCAAATTTGATACCATCTGCTTGATTGGTTTTCGAGTTATGCAAAAAATTCTTTTTTTATTTGGGAGCTATCTCCCCCCCTTCATGAGAGAGGAACCTTCACCCTGCCTCCAATACCTTCACCTGCCAAGTTTCACGCAAATCGGTTCAGTAGTTTCCGAGTCTATAGGGAATAGACAGACAGACAGACAGAAATCCATTTTTATACATATATATAGATTTGCTTTTTTAATGTGTTCAATACTTTGCAAGTCAACTGACAGATCCACAATTTCTTTCACGTTCTACATTATTGATATTTGTTTTTAAATTGAATTCGATTTCATAAATTTTCAACTTAAAACTGCATGATTTACTTTTGTTTAATTCATTCGCAGGTCTGGGTTGCTATCATGGATTTTCTATTTTTCAGTATAATCTAAAAACGTTTATTTCATTTGTCGTAGTTAATGAACTTGAGAGTAAGATTTGATTTTCGCATTTAATGATTGAACTCTTGTATCCAAACAAGATAAAAAACTGAAACCAGAATCCAGATCTGTCATAACACATTTTTTACTGATAACATTTTTACATTTCAAAAATGTATTCTTAACATGTATAAGTTGATTTTTTTATGTTAAACTCTTAAACTTCAATGTAGTTTTATAACTTTTCTTTGAACAATGTTAAATTATTTACTGTTTTAAAGTGCTTTCACGAAAGCTAAATTTCACATATTTTTTTTTATTTGTTAATAAAACCTATATATAAATGGATGTATATCTGTACGTCTGTTCCCTATAGACTCGGAAACTTCTGAACTGATTTGCTTGAAACTTGGCAAGAGGGTGCCTTCGAGGCCGGGGCAAGTTCTTATTATAGTTTAAAGCCTCTCCTTCATACTGAAATTGACCAAGATAATTTTTTTCATAACTTGAGAACCATTCAAGCAAGTGGTACCAAATTTGGCATGGAAGAGTATTTGAATATGAGAAATATTTCTATGAATATTAGGTTCCTTTCAATCTTTCGATTAAAAAGATAGCAAGGGTAGAGGTTATATGCTTTAACATATCATATTAACTCGAGAGTAAATCAATCAAAAGGTACCAGATTTGGCATGCGAGGGTTTTTGGGTACGACAAATGTTTCAAAGATTTTTTGAGACCACTCGCTTCTTCCAGTGGAGAGAAAGAAAGGGGGAGGAGAGCTTCCAAACAATTTCATTGCATTATGCGATAACTATTCGATCAAATGGAACTAATTTGGCAAGTAAGGATTTTGGGATATGAAGAAAAGTTAAATGATTGTTTGAGTCCCCTCCTTACTTGCATTGAAGGGGTAGGAAGAGGGGAGAAGGGCCATACATTTTTTTGAAAATAATCGATAACGGATCAATCGAGGGGATTAAAATTTGGAAAGCGAGTGTATTTGTGTGAACGAAATGTTCCCAAGATGGTTTTGAACTGAAAGGGGGAGGAGGCTCCTATATTATTTTGTGCATAGCTGGAGAAATAATCTAGCAAATTGAACTAAATTTGGCATGGGAGGATATTTGGAATGGTTCTTTGAGACCCCTCCCTGATCCCAGTTTTCAAATAAGATGAGATCAAGTTTTAAAATAAAAGATTGATAAGGTACCTTTTCGATTTTGGAATACTCGCGTACACTTTAGGTTAACAAAATCGAGTTGGGGCGAAATCAAACTGGTTTTGTAATTTTGTTCTTTTACTGTGGAGAAATTAATCCAACTGTGTTAGTTGAAATTTCAGGGAATAGATTAGATAAAAAATGTTGTTGAAAAACATGCGCCATGTCTCCCATTTGACCGGGGACACACATTTAATTTAAAAAAAAATTATAATTGTACTTGAAAGCATAGAAGTTTATATATTTTTTGTAAATGTTTTTATTATGTGAAATAATTTCAATATCTTAGATTTTTTTTTGTAAATTTTCGACAATTTTCTTTGTTTTCCAAGCCATATTTGTCTTCTTGTATATTTTTCATGTTTGTCATTCTTTATTATCACATTCGTTATTGGTGTGAGTTGAAATCATTTTTTAAAAATATTTTTATAATTATCAGGCTTTTATAACGTTCATAGCTTTTGAATCATCATTAATCATAATTCTTTCATTATTATTTTTGTAACTGTTGTTACAAATAAACAACATTGAAGGGCTCTGGAATTAAAAACTAGAAATTTTTATTTAAAAAAAAATTGTTATTTTTCCAGAATTTTTTTTCAGATGTTTACAGGAATATCTTTATATAAATAGAAATCGAATATCATAATGAAGAATGAGAAATTTAAGGATTGAATATCGAACTAGATAACTAAAATAGTGGTTGAAATATTTTGGAAATGAGAACTAAGAATTGAAATTTGATAAGTGAAAACTAGAATAGAGGATGAAAAACTTCTATTCAGAAGATGAGAACTCGAAATTGCCAATTGAAAACAAATAATTCATAAAAACATATTCAGATTAGAACATTTAGATTGAAAAATTGAGAGTGAAAAATGTTGAAATTGAAAATTTCAAATTCAGCACTAATAACTGAAAGTACGACATCGAGAATTAGTAATAAGAATGAAGAATTGAAAATTCTAAAATAAGAATTATGAATTAAAAGTTAAGAATTGAGAATAGAGTATAGAGAAACGAGATGTACGATTCGAGAGTTCAGATAAAATTTTTAAAATTGTAAACTGGGATTGGAGGGCTAGGAACTAATAAAAATTAAATGAAAATGTAACATTAATTAGCGAGTTAATTATTAAGAATTGAGAACCGAGGATTTAAAACGAATTGAAAGTAGAGAAGGTGAGAAAAAAAGGGAATCTAAATATAGTAGGGAATCGATCATTTAAAATTGATTTTTCAAGATTTTTTCTCAATTTTCATCTCCCAATACTCAATTCGAGAGAGAGAATAAAAGATTGACATCTGCAAATTGAGAATGAAGTTTCAAAATTTGAGTATAACGAATTGAAAGTTAATAAAAAAATGAATTGATAATTCAGAATAAAGAAACAAAACTGATTGAAATATCTAGAGAGTTCATAACTGAGAATTGATTATTTTGAATTGAGAATTGATATTTAAGGGTTTAAATCTGAGTAGGGTGAGTGCTCCTACTTAGGACCTAGAACCTTCTTAAGTCCTAAAATGCCGAAAATTGTAAATAGTTCATTTTGCTAGCATTGGATTGCATAAAGATACTCCTATGTACACAATGAACTCTTATTCTACCATACCGCTTTTTGCCATAAAAGTCTTTCTGATAAAATTTTCAAAGTTTTTAAAAATGTACCTTCTCTCAGTGGTAAATCGAACAACCTCATTGGTGGGATGTTTTTTAAGAAATTAGAGTGAATAAGGAAAAATAACTTTCTTTGACTGTTCAAGCCAAAGTTTAAAGGGGAAATATTTTCAATGTGACGAATATGAACCATTCTCCCTAATTTTCCTAAAATAAATGAAAATCCAACGCAACCCCGGAAAATTTGTAAGGAGCGAACTATAGGAAACTTTCGACTTTGATGTACCATTTTTCGACCTAACATCACCAAAACTTCAATAACAAACAAATAAACAAAAGTGCGAATTTTGAATTGGAACATAATTCAGAACCAAAATTAAATATTCTCACATTTTTTGTCGACTTAACCCAAATAAACTACAAGTAACATACAAAAGTTTCAGCTCTTGTTTCGCTGATAGAGCTGACGGGGAATTAAAGTATTTGAGATATTCATAACAGAAATTTAAGTTTTATTTTATATTTTTCATGATATTATTTGATTGAAGATTACATTTTTAATGATTTTTATATATATTTTCGAAAAATCATACTTTTTATAGGAATTTTAGTTATAGGTCCAATGAAAGGCACAGGTTCAGTATCAAAATAGGAACAGTAGGTTCAAAGATGAAAATTTTGATCATCCATATCTTTGCAAATCTTTCAATAACGGCGAACCCTATGTTGAAAATTTTCATAGGAACTTGCATATAAGACACTATAAATTACTTTCTTGAAAGATATAAACCTTCAGTAAATTTATGAGAAAAATAAGAGTATCTAAACAACACCGCTTAAAGGGTCCAAAGTAGGGGAAACTAACCCTACTTAGCATTTCACACACGTATCTAACTTTTCTTTTCTTGAAAAGAAAAAAATAAAATAACCTAAACTCCAAAGCAAGTAAAAACAGTAGTGTTTAATCAAGCATGAACCTATTTTTGTGTTTTTTTTTGTGGGAATGAAGTCCAAACAACCGGTCTGAATATATTTTGAAATGTCAATGTGAACTTAATCATGCTAGATTTTTTTTTTATAAAAAATACTTGTTGAAATAATGTTTCAAAGTAACATCCACAAAGATGCTTTGACAGGTTGTTGGGAAATATATAACTATGAACACAATTTCCGCTTGAATGCTTACATCCTGGGGTGAACAGGTTATCACCGAACAAACGCTGTTTCGATATGGCGTTGGAAAACTTCTTCATATTTTTAAATATTTACATTGCAGTACAAACTTTATGAATAAAACAGTTTATTTTAAATTAGCTTCCCTAATGAACCATCAGTTTTTTTTAAAAATATTTTTGAGCGTTACCATACCACTCAAAAGTCTGCATGCATCGTCAAATATGAAACGATTGAATCGGAGACTAGCGTGTATGTTTAGGCAATTGTTTTAAATTGACTTCAGTCCGAATGCAGTAAGGGGGGATGAATCGGCCACCGGTAGTTATTCGCAATGTTTTTTGGTTGGGTTTGACCCAAATAACAACGAGCAATGCGAAACTACTCGCCAGAAGGGGATTCAAACGATCTTATTAAATGATAAAGTTAGTCCAGGTTGGACTTTTATTTCCCTATTTTTACCTGAAGAATACCGAAGGATTTCATTAGGATCCTCTTTTGATCCCTCGTTAAAGCTGGCGTCAGACGCCAGTGTTCGAAAAAAAGGCAACCGAAAGTGGGACTCGACAACGAAATACGTGGCTTGAATAAGATATAAACCAACCGTATTAAGAAAATTGACTTTCTACCTTTTCAGGGGATGGTTTTTGGTCCGAATTCCCATTGACTGATCATTCCCCGGTGTATCGTTTAATTTTACGAGAACAGTTAGATTGCTGCCGGTTGCCAGTATCTAGTGTCGGTAAGGGGGGATGAGTTTGACAGATGTTTATATCTCATTACGGCCACGGCACTGTCTGGTGCATATTCAATAGGTGAGGCTATTCCGATGAGATAAGGGCAACACTTTTGGGTGTTTTTTTTTATTGGAGCAATATTTCGGGGCTACATTTGCGTGGAGTTTTGCATTTCGACATCAACTTGGGAAAAGTATCGAAGAGCACGGAACGTTTTTATCTAGCGTGTACCAAATTTTACGGGGTTGAACATTTAACTCAACAAATTATTACACAACATTGTAGAACAGACCGGTTAAACCTTTTTTTTTTTTAAGGGATAAAGCTAAGCTTTCCAGATTGCTCAGTTTAATACGAGTTTGCCCGGATATTTAAGGAAAAGCTGCCCACATTTTATCCGGATTTCTTTTTAGATTATTTGCAAAACTAAGCGTAATAAAATATGTTGAGTTGTTAAATCTTTTGGGTGCAAAAACAAATTATTCAGAACTATTTATTTCCTGTTTCAACAAGAAGTTATTTTTCAAGTGCATGTCTTATTTAATTTTTTTGATTTCTTCTCTCTTAATATTGTTAAATTTTGCCAGATTTTTCAAAAATAATGATCGGAATTGTCCGGCCTATATACGTTTTGAAAAAAAAAAAATGGAATGTTTAGGTCTAGCACTTGTGAATGTTGCCGAATTTATCCACGACTGCTCCTCCATCCTGTACTACAGCAATTCATTTATAGTACTGAGTTGAAAAAAAAAAACGGAAAAATGCTATATTCTTAAGATCAACCTTTCCAAAGTCCTCTCCTCTTCAACTCATCAGCAGCCAGACAAGCGGAAGCACTTGTCGTATTTCTTTTGGTTTTTCTTGGCTAGAAGCTTTTTCCAACTTTAAACCACCAGCACGACATCGAAAACAGAAGAGTAAAAATTAATAGCAATGTTCGCATTACGTATCTTATACCTAAGAGCAATATGGAGGGAAAAGAGGGAGCTTTTGGAGAACTGTTTTTTTTTCGTTCTTTAGAACCAGGCTCGAAACAAGACACAAAAAGTCGAAAACATGGAACCATAAAAATCTAATTACTGGAACCTTGCGGCTATGAAATGGGTATAATAGATTATCAGGTCTCAAGCTGTATTTTTCAGATGTATCTTTTTCAAGAAAAATATGTTCAGAGGATAAATAAACAGGAATTGAATGGTTTAAAATTGAGAGCTCTTAATTTCAGTTCAGTCGACTACGACAAAGAATAACTTGAACCTGAATTACAACAAATGATATTTTATCAAGTGAAAAATTTTATGTTTGATTGTAACAAAACCAAACAACAGAAGTTTTATTAATAGAACTGGGAGTGTAATAAATATCAACAAGATGGATTGGAATCTTCAAATAGCAATGAACTTACTCGTAAAAAGTCCTACAATGATATCACCGGTTTATTTCCTTCACTAAAGAAGCCGATTCACTGAATATTTTTGCCGTGAGCGCTAACTTTGTGCCGGAATCGTAAAAGTGACAGCGTGCTTGGAATAAATTATGCTAACCATTTTTGAATAATTTACTTCTTACTCGAAACCAGCGGAAGATACCGATAGCTGAATAATGCAGATTATGAAATATGGAGAAACGTTCAGATTAGTTTCTTCTTCGAATTCAATTATTAAGTTCCTTATAGCCTTTCATTGTTTCTGGAAGGAGTTTTTAAGTATTGTCCTTTTTTGGATGAGAAAATCTCATTACATGTTTACTTTCAACACTGATTAAAACCAAACTTTTGTTACGTTCAGTCAATAAAAACAACATAGAAAGACTCATGAAATAAATTCATATATTTGCTGTTGTGTATTGATTTAAAATTTCACACCATTCCATACCGTTTGGAATGTTCAGAGAATTTTTTTTCCAAGAATTTATTTATTTTGGGCCACATTTCATCTCCCATTGGATTTAAACTCAATCGAAGCAGAGCGCTCGGAAAACTCGAACACGACAACCTGTCAGCGGCCCAATCAGACCGAGCGATGCCCTGAAATAGGGTCTGTGATTCATTGGAATCCGTGTACACATGACAGCGGCTTGAGCAGGGATGAGTAATTAACTTCTGGCTGCCAGATCAAATTGATGGAAATCGTGAAGAAGGGTAAAGAAGTTAGAAGACATTTTTTCATCATCTTTCATAATCACAAACGGATGTAGTAAAAAACCTTAAAGTTTTCTCACTACATCGAACTGGGAGAACTTGAAATAACAAAACCAAATTTCAAAAGACAAAAAAGACAAAAAAGACAAAAAAGACAAAAAAGACAAAAAAGACAAAAAAGACAAAAAAGACAAAAAAGACAAAAAAGACAAAAAAGACAAAAAAGACAAAAAAGACAAAAAAGACAAAAAAGACAAAAAAGACAAAAAAGACAAAAAAGACAAAAAAGACAAAAAAGACAAAAAAGACAAAAAAGACAAAAAAGACAAAAAAGACAAAAAAGACAAAAAAGACAAAAAAGACAAAAAAGACAAAAAAGACAAAAAAGACAAAAAAGACAAAAACGACAAAAAAGACAAAAAAGACAAAAAAGACAAAAAAGACAAAAAAGACAAAAAAGACAAAAAAGACAAAAAAGACAAAAAAGACAAAAAAGACAAAAAAGACAAAAAAGACAAAAAAGACAAAAAAGACAAAAAAGACAAAAAAGACAAAAAAGACAAAAAAGACAAAAAAGACAAAAAAGACAAAAAAGACAAAAAAGACAAAAAAGACAAAAAAGACAAAAAAGACAAAAAAGACAAAAAAGACAAAAAAGACAAAAAAGACAAAAAAGACAAAAAAGACAAAAAAGACAAAAAAGACAAAAAAGACAAAAAAGACAAAAAAGACAAAAAAGACAAAAAAGACAAAAAAGACAAAAAAGACAAAAAAGACAAAAAAGACAAAAACGACAAAAAAGACAAAAAAGACAAAAAAGACAAAAAAGACAAAAAAGACAAAAAAGACAAAAAAGACAAAAAAGACAAAAAAGACAAAAAAGACAAAAAAGACAAAAAAGACAAAAAAGACAAAAAAAAACAAAAAAGACAAAAAAGACCAAAAAGACAAAAAAGACAAAAAAGACAAAAAAGACAAAAAAGACAAAAAAGACAAAAAAGACAAAAAAGACAAAAAAGACAAAAAAGACAAAAAAGACAAAAAAGACAAAAAAGACAAAAAAGACAAAAAAGACAAAAAAGACAAAAAAGACAAAAAAGACAAAAAAGACAAAAAAGACAAAAAAGACAAAAAAGACAAAAAAGACAAAAAAGACAAAAAAGACAAAAAAGACAAAAAAGACAAAAAAGACAAAAAAGACAAAAAAGACAAAAAAGACAAAAAAGACAAAAAAGACAAAAAAGACAAAAAAGACAAAAAAGACAAAAAAGACAAAAAAGACAAAAAAGACAAAAAAGACAAAAAAGACAAAAAAGACAAAAAAGACAAAAAAGACAAAAAAGACAAAAAAGACAAAAAAGACAAAAAAGACAAAAAAGACAAAAAAGACAAAAAAGACAAAAAAGACAAAAAAGACAAAAAAGACAAAAAAGACAAAAAAGACAAAAAAGACAAAAAAGACAAAAAAGACAAAAAAGACAAAAAAGACAAAAAAGACAAAAAAGACAAAAAAGACAAAAAAGACAAAAAAGACAAAAAAGACAAAAAAGACAAAAAAGACAAAAAAGACAAAAAAGACAAAAAAGACAAAAAAGACAAAAAAGATAAAAAAGACAAAAAAGACAAAAAAGACAAAAAAGACAAAAAAGACAAAAAAGACAAAAAAGACAAAAAAGACAAAAAAGACAAAAAAGACAAAAAAGACAAAAAAGACAAAAAAGACAAAAAAGACAAAACAGACAAAAAAGACAAAAAAGACAAAAAAGACAAAAAAGACAAAAAAGACAAAAAAGACAAAAAAGACAAAAAAGACAAAAAAGACAAAAAAGACAAAAAAGACAAAAAAGACAAAAAAGACAAAAAAGACAAAAAAGACAAAAAAGACAAAAAAGACAAAAAAGACAAAAAAGACAAAAAAGACAAAAAAGACAAAAAAGACAAAAAAGACAAAAAAGACAAAAAAGACAAAAAAGACAAAAAAGACAAAAAAGACAAAAAAGACAAAAAAGACAAAAAAGACAAAAAAGACAAAAAAGACAAAAAAGAAAAAAAAGACAAAAAAGACAAAAAAGTCAAAAAAGACAAAAAAGAAAAAAAAGACAAAAAAGACAAAAAAGACAAAAGAGACAAAAGAGGCAAAAAAGACAAAAAAGACAATAAAGACAATAAAGACAAAAAATACAAAAAGACAAAAAAGACAAAAAAGACAAAAAAGACGAAAAAAAAACAAAAAAGACAAAATAGAAAAAAAAAGTCAAAAAAAGGCAAAAAAAGACAAAAAAGACAAAAAAATGTTTTTAAAAAGTATGTATGTATGTATGTATGGTTCCCCCATCGGTAGCAAGGTCCTGCCTATGTCTGTGTGGCTTGGCCTTCGAATTAAATTCTAGGGCTTCCACGGCCGATGGTTCGTCGAAGGAAGGCATCCAACCCTCAGAAACGTACAATGGTTGGCAACCCACTCCGCTTGCAATAGTTTCTTCAGGTTATCCCCAGATGCATTCCCTCTAAAAAATCCCTACCCCAAACGATAGAATATGGCCGTAAGGAAAATTACTCACAAAGTCTGATTAATATGATTATATGAATGAATTATAAAAATTTGAATGGTGTTTTGTTTAAAAAGGATACGTATCTGAAAGGATAAAAGTTAATATGCATGTATGTATAACTAAACCAGTATGTATACAAAAAGATTCAGAGCTTTGGAACTATGAAAAGAAATAAATAATCATTTGAACATGATATCAGAAATAGACAGCAACTAATACTTATCCAATTCAATTAGATGTTCTCTGACTGGAAATAATCAAGAAAAACATAGGTTGAATTATCAACCATAGTCAAAACACAAAAGTCAATTAGTCAATTCGAATACTTATTTTTGTCAAATTTTGAATCAAATAAAGAACTTAAAATAATAATTTAAATTATTTGTAATTGAGATTGCACAAATCAATGCTAATTTTGTCTAGTGAAAAAAACTTGATAACATTGTTAGTCGATCGATTATCGTGTTAACTGGCACCGCTGAAACAAATTGTCGCGTTGCTAGTTCTGCTACTCGCCACCGTGGTATTTATAGCAGTAACAACGTTTTTTAAACCAGCAGCAGAGAGAAAGAGATGGAAAAATAAATAAATCGGAAAGATCTCACCCAGGCGTCCTCCAAAATTGTCGTTCTCAGTAAGTGGTATCCTTCTCGAACTGGTTGCCCCCCACAACTCGGAACAAACGAATTTCGGTGATGAACCTTCTCCAACGCCAAAACAAACCTTCTCCTACCAAACAGGAAATGATCATGTGAACTTCTTTCAATGGTGCAGGTATACCCTCTCACTTGCACTTATCATAATCACTTGGAGAGAATCCACGCAAAATTTCACTACGAAGACGGCCATTTTTCTTCCAAACAGAGTTTCGACGCTTCACTCTATATTCTGTTTTCAACCCCGGTGGCACAGATTTTCACAAAATTACTTCTTTGCATTTAAATAAAAATAAAATTAGCCACATTTAGACTTTCTCACTACATTTCATCATCTGATCACACCCCAATCCAACAGACCCAGCACTATAAAAACTTCTCTGGCGCCTCACGCAATTCAGTTTAAACGCTTGGCTTGTATGAGCCAAATTTCTGGTTTTTTACTGATAGAACACTTTTCAATTACAACCTCAGACACTCCACTAGCCCAATTATGCACCATTTAACTAATATACAACCCGTCGCTCCAATGAAAAACCGCTCAAAATATCCTCGCTTACCGCGCATGAAAACCAACTGAACCGTACCGCACGAAGTCCCCGACGCGAATGACAAAAAAATGTTTTTAAAAAGTGAAGAAAAAACATTTGGAATATGTAAAAAAAGATACTTTTAGTCTGTCACATTGACAAGGATAATTCTTAAAATATTATCTGATCTCAAGCTTTCTCCAGTAAATCCACACAATAAAAGCGAAATTGCTACGAATCAAATATTTTTTATTTCTCTTTTGAAAACTGTTTTCTAAAACCATTTTTCATCAAATGTTTTAAAATATTTTTCGGTTGGTTTAAGCTCTACCATCTGCCACCCAATTCAAACTGAGTGCGGTGGAATGAAACATTGAAATGTCCAAAACGAAATCACAAAATCGAGCTGAACTTGTCAGGTTTTCTTCTATATAAGCTTAAAGAACTGAGATGATGTTGTTTGACAGATCTGTGCTCCTCGACTGACTGAAAATCTTCGCATCTGCATCGTTTCAAGAGCATTTTTCCCGAGACAGCAATACTACCGGACTTATAGAATGCCTTTTATCGACACAAGTGGAGAAGTGTTTATTTTAGAGGGTGTAAAAATTTTACGGCTTTTTCGAACCCAACTGTTGATTTTGTACTTTGTTGAAGTGGTTTATTGAATTGACGTTTTAACTGGTAGCAAAGAAAGCGAAATATGAAGTTGAATATCGACAATTTAGTTGATTCGTTTTTTCAATATTTACAAGCATAACAATAAGGTTCGATATGAATAAATCTTCAAATTATGAAGAACTTTCAGGTTAGTCATCACCTGTTTGAATCTGATTGGTGAATATTTTCAAAATGGTTTCAAATCTTCAGGTCGAACTTCAGCTCGAACGTTAAAAACTAAGCTTCCATATAATGGAAGAAACATGTGATAACAGTGATAATAACCCACCCCCACGTATTTTTTTTCTACAACCGGCAATCATTCAACCAAATCAGCTGACAATCCTACCCCAATACAGAGAGCGGGAGTTAACAGATATAAAATAGAGGGGAGAAAAATAATCCCGCAGGTCAGCACTTTGTCCAATCCACTTAACTCTAACCGGACCAAGAGCACTTTCATCATAACATTGCCATGGCATCGCTCTTTTTTTTTGCTTCCATTTCCATCAATGATGTTGCTGATGGACCAAAATCATTCACGGTCGAGTGACTTTGGTAATCCGGCGACACATTTGACATCCAGCAGAGAAATAAAAAAGATGACTTGCCTCTAAACAGCAGGACAAAAATGATGGATTTCTATTCCCGAAACTAAAATGGTACCTACTACAGTTATTTTTTCCTTCTTCGGACGTTTCTATGCTTAAGGAGCAAACAATGGTCGGCTGAGCTTGATCTTTGAATGATTGGGGAGCAAATTTTTGGGGGAAGGGGTCAAAACACGAAATATATGCAATAATTTGATGACAATCAGTGTCGGTGTCCGCTCAGGCGCTAAGAGGTAGGCATAGGCGTCTGATGATAAATAGTAATGTAATTTTGTACTTTATCATATTTGAAATATGAACATGTACGAATTATGATTCGCAGTTGAAGATTTTTAGTCTCATTATCTGAAGCTAGAATTTAGGGATTTTATTTTGATTCTGAGGTTAGAATACCCAAGTAACAATAAGCACTAAAAAATAGCAACACTATATTCCCATATATTAATAACTCTAATTAATGCTTGTTTTGCACTACATGCTTATATAGGGGAGATAAGGGCATAATGAGCACCCGAGGCATAATGAGAACCCCTCTTTTCTCAGAAAATACGCATTTTGTAAAATAAAATTTAGTATGATATAGTTCTGTTTTTAACAGGGAATTAATTTTTCAAAGAAAAAGTAATCTCTTTTAAAAATACACAAAGTTATGTTTTAAAAAGTAGCTTGATTGTCTGGTGACGAAAATATTATAATTTTAGAGCACCACCCGCATAGCAGAAAACCATACTATGAATCTTTCGAATTATTCGGTTCTGATTACATTAATAGTTAGAATTTATTTAGGGTCATCGCTAATGTGCCTTCGCTAGAAACGAGTAAAAACTATTTCTAAAAGATACGATTAATCTTTCAAGAAACTAAATGAGTAATTTAGCAACGCGCCGATAAGATAAAATATTGTTCCTGGAAGATAAAACTAATAATCATGAAATAAAATTGATTATTTTAGCAACGCGCCCAAAATTTTTCTGCTGTCATATCACACGTGGCCGAATTTGTGCCGCAAAAAATTCTCTCCCGGCACAGTTTTCGTAAATATAACTGTTTTAAGCCGGTCTGGCAGCCAACAGCACCAGTTCCGAGGTAGCAAGGGATCAGTAGCCGACAGCGCTGGTTCCGGTTGTGCGAGGGTGAGTACACCGACTTATTTATTGTTAGTAGCTAATTTTTCTAAATATGAATAATTTTATGTCAGGCGCAGGTAGACGGGTGTCTCGCAGGCCTGCCTTCTTAGGCAAAGTCGATGAAACGTTGCTGGCTGGAGAGCAGCGGTCAAAGGCGTCTCTAAAATCATGGAGCAGACAAAAAAATGGAGCTGGAGGACAAAACCTGGCAGAAGCACTCGGCTGCTCCAAACCTGAAATTTCGGTTGTGAAAGTTATATGTGAACAACAATATTGTGTGAAAAATGTTTAATAAACAGTTGTGAAAAAATCCTGATGTTTTGAATTTATTCGGAATATTAATAATCGAAGATAGAAGGTACCTTTTATAATTTTTAATTGTTAAAAGATCTTTAGAAGATCAGCTGTAGCGTCAGCAAAATATGAAATTGAAGATTAAATAACGATAACATCTATCGTTTAGTTACAATTTTGATAAAGAAAAAAGCCAAAAAAAATGAATGGTTACTCTACTTAACGACCCGTTCGCTGTATCGTAAAGTGCGCCCAAACGATTCCATCTCATGGAAAAAAGACTACCTTAATCGTACATTAATAATCCAAAACTATAAAGCTAATCTTTCGTGTGTCTTAGGAAGAAGATAATGACAATCGTTATTTTATAATACTGATTTATGCGGGCAGAAATTAAGCTTTTATGATCGATTTAACATCTCAACCGATAATACGTTTACTGAAACGTAATGTTTGGATTGTTTCTCACATTTTGCAATCGTTAAAGTTTTAATTTTACACTTAAATTGTCTTAAAAATATTTTATTACTTCAATTTGTTGACTAGAGGCGAAAAGAGCACTTCTCGTGAAGGCATATTGGGCGCACTGTCTAGCACAATATCATCTCGTCGACGTCAACAGTTTGTTTGTTTTTCTCGTCGGTACTTGATGTGAGTGATGGTACGAACATACAAAAAAAACCGGGAGGCAGAGTAGGTCAAAAGAGGCCTTGGAAGCGGCTCTTACCACAATAAGGCGAGACGGAACATCCATCAAACAAGCCGCCAAGAGCCTTCATGTGTCCCACACATCGACAGATTTCCAGTTTAAGAATTTGTTCACTATAATCTTTGCTGTTCACTTCCCACTCGATTTTGAAATATTTGTACTCCTTTTGTGTTTGAATACGTAACGATGAAATTCTTTGCTTCATTCTACGACAGAAAATGCTCATCTTGCCTCGATTAATGGTGCTCATACTGCCTCAGGGGGGGGTTCTCATTATGCTTCTATAGGGACCGATTTTCAGCTTTCGACAAAAATTTTTAAAATGCATTTTCAAACGATTTTTTCTACTTTTTCAAGTTTCAGCCAGTCATCAAATAGACTCTTTCAGTGACTGAACACGAAACAGTGATGAAACTCACATAATGTAGTTCTTTTCTATGGTTAAATAAGCGCTCTCCTTAAGGTGGCCATTATGCCCCCATCTCCCCTATTGCAGAATTAATGTTGAAAAGGCGAAATAGCGGGCTGAATAAATGCTATCACAACATAGCCTTTAATAAGCATTACAAATGCTGAATTAGAGCACCATCAATACGTCATTTTTCGCAAGCCGTATAAAAGCATTAACAATGTATACCTACTTAGAACACCTTTTAATTATTCAATTGATTGATCATGATTGATGTGAAACGGAAATTCAAAATGGAAATTAATCTTTGATTAATTAAAATGAACAAAAATTTAAAAATAAAGTAAATCAACCTGCTAAATGAAGGATTATGCCTGCTTAATGAAGGGTTCTATGAAATAAGAAGTGTTTATAATTGAATTATGAATTCCTTTGATGAGTCTCGAACCGAGGATCCCGCAGCAGCCTTTCTTCCCTTGAGCCTTTACCATTCCGACCACTCTTGATGCTTATAAGGTAGGTGAAAAACATGTACTTCAAGTACTGTTTGGGTCACACATTAGATTTAAAGTTTTATAAAAGCTTTATATAAGCATTAACCAGAAGATTTAGTGCTACAGTCTTGATGCTTGTTAACTTTATATAGTAGCTATATATGCATATCGTGCTATCATTAGTGCTATTTTTTTTATAGCTTCTATAATAGTAGCCTACTAAAGGGTGATACGGTCGAAATTTGGTCAAGGGAAAATGCGTGTAAATCGGTGAAATCGTTTATTTAAAAATTCAAATTAAATTTCTTCTTCGAGTTTAATTACTATAAAATTCAGCAAAAATATTCAGTTAGGCTTCCGCTTTTCCAAATCCGATTTGCCGGGCCTTACGCTTCACCCCTGCCATCAGATTGTGTACAGCCACCTTGTCCACCTTCTTCGCCGCAGAAAGCCAGTTTGCCTTGAACTGCTGCTCGTCCTTAGCAGGTTTTTTGGTCTTCTTTAGGTTCCGCTTGACAATAGCCCAGTATTTCTCAATTGGGCGGAGATCTGGCGTGTTGGGAGGGTTCTTGTCCTTGGGAACCACCTGCACGTTGTTGGCGGCGTACCACTTCAAGGCCTTTTAACCGTAATGGCAAGATGCCAAATCCGGTCAAAACAGTACGGAACAACCGTGTTTCTTCAGGAAAGGCAGCAGACGTTTATTCAAACACTCTTTCACGTAAATTTCTTAGTTGACAGTCCCGGAAGCTAGAAAATGCTGCTTTTCAAGCCACAGGTACAGATGGCTTGCCAAACCAGATATTTCTTCGCGAACTTTGACAGTTTCATGTGCTTGAAAATATCTGCTACCTTTCCCCTTCCTTTTGCCGTATAAAACTGCTGTCCCGGAAGCTGCTTGTAGTCGGCTTTGACGAAGGTTTCGTCGTCCATTACCACGCAGTCAAACTTCGTCAGCATCATCGTGTACAGCCTCCGGGATCGCGCTTTGGCCGTCGTATTTTGTTTATCATCGCGATTTGGAGTCACTACCTTCTTGTAAGTCGATAGTCCGGCTCGTTTTGTAGACGATACACCCAGCTTATTTGCGGCATCTCGGAGAGAGGGGTTAGGGTTTCGCTTGAAACTACCGGCAACTCTCTTTGTCGTCTCAGCGGCTTCCGGTTTTCGATTTCCCCCCGTTCCAGACTTCCTGGCTGTCGACAAACGTTCCCCAAACACTTTAAATACATTTGTAACGGTTGATTTGGCAACTTTTATCGATTTTGCCAGCTTTAAAAACGAACACACACATATAGGATCTCAGTGAAACTTCATGTTTCTTTGAAGAGATCTAATTTTACTTAACTCTAAGGCGTACATCTTTCGAGGATATTATGGCTAGCATCTTACAAATGCTAAAACCATCAGACCACAGAAAGAGTACTATATGTGCCGTGATCGGGATTCGATCTCATGGACTCTGGCTTAGAAGACTGGAACGCTATCCTCTAGGCCACGACCGGCGGCTTTGCGTGCGAAAAGCTTGGATTTTAGCGATGCGCGAGCAAAATTTTGATACGCTGCTCTTCTTCCTTGGACGGCATTTTGACAACTGATTCGAAAATTTTGAGCACAATAATCTTACTGAAAAATATATAAATATCTCGTTGAGATATTTTCGAGTTCTTATTTTGATATGCTCTCCTGATCGGCAAGACTTACTATACCAACTTTTATGTTGTTTTCTCGCTCTTCTTCTTGTTTTGAGTTTTTCGCTGTCCGATGCCTCTGCAACCAGATATTGTTCGTAAGCTGCTTTCCGCAGAGCACGCCAGTTATGTAGCAGCGTCTCAAAGTCTTTCAGAGAGAGAGAGTATCTCCTTCTACAGGGATCTCCACCAGGTGCCGCAAGGTCTACAGCAGAGGTGCCAGGTGTCCTGATTTATCAGGATTTGTCCTGATTTTCGAGAGACCGTCCTGATTTTTCAGAAACTTTCAAGTTGTCCTGATTTTTGAAAATTGATCCCTAAAATGTCCTGATTTGTCCTGATTTTCATAAAAACCTCTCAAATATAATAGAATTTGAAGTTAAACTATGAGAATATCTAATAAATTTGTTATAAAATAGTTCAACCCATGTAACATTTGGTAATTTTTGATTCAGATGATATTAAAATGGTGTTTTTCGATATGAACTGCAGGCCAGCCAAGAAGCTGCGTACTGTTGTTGCATAAATCAAGGCGTTTAAAGCACTTGTATTGCGCCTTTACTTATGCAATCTAAGCAGAGCTGCTTAATATTTTCATGAATCAAGAGGTGTCCTGAAAAATCCTGATTTTTAGCTTCGCGTTGTCCTGATTTTTGATGAAACCACCTGGTACCCCTGGTCTACAGACCCTTTTTGGACCTGGGAGTTTTAGTTTCATTGCGGCCTTTGAGAGATGGTTTTCTCCCCTTCTTGTGATGTTCCCCTTGTACAGAATCCGATATATTTTTACTTTTTTGTTATGGTTTTATTATTTAGGAGATTTCTAGTGGTATATTTCTTGACACCTCCGCAGGCTCTGTGCCACTCTTGCACAGAGGCAGGCTCTGTGCCACTTCTTATCTTCCGCTCATAATTCCTCAAGCTTTTCCGGTTCCGAACGGTCAGAGCCATAGTGTTTAGACCAAAAACGATTGTCGAAACAATAACTGTAGTGTAGATGCTCCTTACTAAATCCCACGGAGGCTTATTCTTTCTGATAGAGGGGAGGAGCATCTTTCTCGCATTCCTTTTAGGCAGCGTTTCCTTATGTTATCTGGCCTGTTGAGAGTTGCAGTGATGTTGGTTCCTAGGTATTTCATTTTGGAGCTGGATAAAATACTCATTTCACCCACTTTGAAAGCCTCTTCCCTTGCGTTTGTGGTTGAGTAAGGCTCTCTGACTAACATTTCAGATTTTTCTGGATGGAGAACTAGCCCGACTTTTTCGAGTAAGGGTTCTAGAGCCGTGACGATTGTGTTCAGTTTTACAAGGTACTTGCAAATAATAAGGATATCATCTGCATAGGCCAAGATTATTGGTGGTGTGATTTGTTCGTTTTGTCCTATTGATAGTTCCGGAAATGCTTCTTTTAGCTGGCATAGCATCAAGTGTAGCACAAATGTAAACAGTCTTGGCGACAGGGGGCAAACTTGTTTGACCCCTTTTCATTTTCCATGGTCTGCATTTTCAGAGAGACCCATCGTAGGTGTGTCATCTCCAGTGATGGTAAATTTCGCCCGTCACGCTTGACCCGGCTAGTTTTGTTTCTTCAATCGACTGGCACTGTTCTCAATTGACGGAGCCTCACTACTCGCATGGCGGATAAAGCACGACAACAATCAACATTTCTCCATCATCGACTGGCGAAGCTCCTACACAAGGTCAAAATTTCTCCTGAGAGTGACTGGCAAATCTCTTCAAACTTCGATCGGCTGCGTACGGCAGGTACAACTAATTGAACGACTTGCTCGCAGAGAGCAACAATAGCAATAAAAAACCGAAAATTGCTTGCTGGCAGAAGCAACAATAATAATAAATTCTTTTCTTTTTCGTCTTCGGCTTGCTAGCAGGAGCAACAATAATAATAAATGCTTTTCTTTTTCGTCATCGGTCGTTTGAATGCGATTGCTTATAGGTCATTCTTTTAGCTTCAACTGACTGGGGAATGAATGACTGGCAAACGAAGTGACTGGTCGTTAAGGAACAGTCAACTGAGTTTGACGGACCAAGAGGCTTCACAGTCACAGCTTCACGCCTCATGACGATGAATTTTGCCAAGCATGGTCATCTCTTTCAACCCCAAATTGATAATGCGATTGATGAGATATTTCGGGATTTGGAAGAATATGAGAGCTTCAACCAGGGCAGCTTGGTTCACTGAATCAAAGGCTTGTTTTATATCCAACGAAAAAACTGACAGTGGTATTCCGTGATTCCAGTACTTATCTAGGACCCTTTTTGAGGAAAAGATGTGGTCTTCAACAGACCGGTTTGCAGAAAAGCTAGTTGATAGGAAAGGATTTCCGTCAGATGCTTATCAAGTTGCTGTAACATGTAGGTAGCAAAGATTTTGGATAACATGCACATCGTGATCCTACGAAAGTCTTCGACAGCTTTTGGTGACACTACTTTCGGAATAGGAATTTGGACTGTGTCCAGCAAATCTGCGGGAGCTCTTTTCTCTGTCCAAATCCGACAGATTAGATCGTGAATAGCATCTAAGTATTCATCAGGGGCGTTATTTTAAAAGTTCTACGGTCACATCTTCAGTTTCAGGGGATGTGCCGTTTTCGTAACTCTTCATTATAGTTTCCGTGGCAGCTCCCGACGGTGGATTATTCCTTAATCCGGATTCCTCCAACAAGTTGATCCTTGATTCAGTGCTTGATTTGTGTAGGGCTTCTGTCCATTTGAATTGATTTTTGTTGCTGTAATTTGTCTTTCGGTTCGCACAATTTTTGTTTGATTTGAGGAATTCGTATTTCTTTTTTTTTCCGCAGGCTTGGGTCAATTTTGTCAATGTTTCTGAAGAAACTTCGCCAGGTTCTCCAAGTATGTTGCTTTTTAGTTATTTCAAATTCTTTTATTGCCCATTTCAGCGCGGATTCAAATCGATCAATGTCTGGGAATTTGTTGTGAAGTTTTGCAGGGATTTAAATGCTCGGTTGGTCTTAGGAGACATTGGTTCTTTTTTTGAGATAGGAATGCTTTCAATAGCGGCTTCTTTGACTATGTTTTGGATCAAGCTCCATTGATTATCAATATCATCGCTCTGATGGTGTTGTTGTAAACGCTGACGATCTGCGTTTTCAAATCGCTTCCTTTTCTTAGGATTGTTGAGCAGTTTCACATTCCATTTTGGGTTCCGTTCACACTCTGCAACTGGGTGGTTCTGAATACTGAGAGTTCCGTATTGTGGCTAAGAGCATTCTGTGGTCCGTTAAAAAAATCAAGGTGTTTGTGTTTTTATGGAATTTGACGACACTTTCATTTTGCTGGCACTTGGTAACAGGATATGATTTATATGAGATCAAGATTCTTCATTGCACCACGTTTCCAGAACAGATTTAGAACTCGCAAATGTGTTGCAAATTTTCATATTGAACTGTAAGGCGAGATGGGTTAGGAAAATACCATTTTCGTTACTGTTTTCATGTTTAAGCATTTTACCTATTAGGTTAACTGATTCTTTAGTCATGTCTTTATGACCTACGTGAGTATTAAAATCACCAACTATGAGGTAGTCATTACCCTTGGCTATACCCAAACTTGCTTTTCTCATCTCATCTTTAAACCAGAACCCTATTATACCGTTTACAATTTCTCCTCCAATGGAGTGTTATTATGTGATAAGAGATTCGTTGACTGCCGGTTCGACCATCATAAACCGTTCCGTTAAGCGGAAGACACTTTTATTTTTCTTAAGCTGTTTCCCAAGGTTCATTTGGACGACCGATGTCTGACGACGGGCGGCAATCCAACTCAAATTTGCCATTCAAGTCATTCGGTGCCAGTTGTTCATTTTGACAAATTGTCGGCAGCTCCTCATGGGAGTTTATCATATCATGCACAAAGTTCAACCAATCCGGAATGAAGCAATTTCAAGACTGCTTATTTACGGGTCTGGAAGATGATTGATGTTGATTTTTTTAAAATATCTATAACTAATTTCATCAAATTTCATTTTTTTTTCAGGGAAATGGATCTGCCAAATCAACCGATAATGCCATCACCTTCGGTTCCTCAGAACGCCATCGTGTCGCCAGAGACCTTCAGCAATCATTCGTCTCCAGCGCAATCTTCTCAACACCTGGTGGCTTCTAGCTCAATACCAAATGTAGCCCATCAAATAGAAGCACAATCACACCCCCAACTGGCCCAGGATTTCACCGCCCTCAACCTGGACGATTCCCGCGTCAGTTCCTCTATCAGCACTCAACCTAACCTAGGGTCCTCTTCGACTTCATCGGCATTCCAACGAATTCACACTCCAACGACGATTAGCGCCAAAACCAATCAGGTGATGATTGCTCCCGGATTCGGAGGCAGTGGAACCTCCCCTTCGCTGGGGAGTCATCCGGGCGTCCTGCCGTCGCCATCCAATGTCACCCGGCATCAGCCGACGTCCTCCCATCATCACCAGCAGAGTCCAACGGGAGCAACGACAGCCACGACCCAACATCTGGCGGTGCTGTATCATTCCTCGCACCATCACCATCTGCATCCGATTCTCAACACCACCAGGAGGCCGTCCAGACTGCCGGATCCGATTTACTACCAGCAACCGCGGGAAATCAAACCGTAAGAGGCCACTCGATTTCATTTTTAATTTTTTTTTTCATTTTCTGCTTACTTTTCAACCTAAAACGAGACATTCCATTTGCAGACAGTTTTCAAAGTGATGAGTAACGAGTTTTTACGTATTTTTTTTCCAGCGGTGAAGCATTGGCTACAACCCTATCGGCACTCTACGGGAAATTACTGGTGGTGATGGGAATCGCTTTTCCCATGGCCGAAGTCATCTCCACTTACATTCCGCCTTCGTTTTATGAGGTGAGTGTCCTGGCCCTTGAGCTATCCTCTTCAAAACGTTCAATCTGAACGGCTACTGTTGTTTATTTTAGGGTTTCTATCTCTATCTCTATATTGGAAGTATGATGTTCCTGTTCTTCATGTATACCACCTTGATTTGGGGTCGACCGAAAACACCTGTCGCTTCACCTGTGGAAAGTAAGTTATCACATAAAACATTACTTTTTTTTATAACACAAAACAAACATTCCTCAACAAATCAACAGAACCTACTGGGAAGAAGATTATACGAAGAACGAGTACGGGCTGTTCGACTACCGACAGTGGAGAACGATCGGATAGCGAAAACGATACAACTGCCAGTTCGGAGCCGAAGGTGATGATCCCGATGCGGAGGATGTCGTTGGCGTCGGCCATGGCTCAGTCTCGGATACAGCATTTCGGAAGTTTCTACCTAAGGATGGGGGCAGTCGGCAAGTATTTACCAATGAGACATTTTGTAAAACTCAAACATAAAATTGAAAAATCTGAGATTTTTAATCATATTCTGCAACAGTAGGTTTGTTGCCTGTGTTATGAAACTTAACTTAGTTTTTTTGACTACTCACATCCACCTCAAATCGTTGAACTCGAAATGCTTAGCATTTGTTTAAAATGACAGATTCAATTTTTATACATCAATGAAAAAAAACTTAATTTCGAAACATACAATCGTTGTTGTTCGGTAGAACGAGTACCACGTCACCATTGATTGCAACTCCGTGATTGACCGAGGTCACAATTTTGTTTTATTAATTTACCAACTCAAAAAAAAAATAAAATAGAAAACATTCAAAATTTTGTACCTTTTGAAGAAATATTTTGACTTTTAAAAGCAATTCGTAGAGAAGCTCAATACCAAAACTCGGGTGGTTTATGTTCCTTATTGAAATAAACTTAAAAAAGTAAAACCAATTTAAGCATTTATAAAGGTTTCAAAATGATTGGAAAGTTAAATAACAGAGTGTAGTTTTACGCCCCATCATGTTTGTAAAAATATATAACATTAATCATTTAAACTTCGTATCTAAGCTATAAGGCTGGAACAAATATCAATTTCTTCTTTTGTCACCCCCCCCCCCCCCCCCCCCCCTTTGGAAATTTCCAAAAATCCGAAGGGGGAAATAAATAAAGTTTGAAGTATTTTATGTAAATTTCGAAAAAAAATCAAATATCCGGAAGATTACAAGACTAAAAAACAAATATTCAAAGATGGGAGTAATTTCACCTTTTATTTTCTTTATTTTATTGAATTTTTCGATAAAAAATTACTTGATTAATAGATTTTGTGAAATTATATTGTATCCAATGTTGTTGCATGCAAGCTTTCTTGCAATTTATTTAAACTAATTTGTTTTTCGCATTTTCGCACTCGCGATGTTCCAACTCCGAGTGACAAAAGAAGGATTTGATATTTTTTCCGGCCTAATTAACAGCTTAACCCTCATCCGCATTAGATTTCATTACCCTAATCAGCACTTGTGGTGTCAATTTGACACCACAAGCTCAAATCGTTATAACTTTTGGCGTGTTAGACCGATTTAAACAAAACTTACATTGAAAGAAACCTTGTAATGTCAGTAAAATATGTTTAGAACATTATATACAGCTAAAGTTACAAGTTTTCTCGTTCAGCATGAAAGAAAAAAAATCTGAAAAAACATGCCTCACGAAAACTGCTGTAGTTCATATATTACACGTCCAAAAAAATATTTGCCTTATGCATATGAAAGCTGAAGTTAATGTCTACATCATGAAGATAAGAAATATTTTTAAAATTTTTTTTTTAATGAAATGGTCACAAAAAGTTCAAAAAAGTGGTCTAAAAAACCTACTTTTCATTCGATTGCTAGTAAATACTGTTTGAGCGATAGTAGAGTTTTAGAAAAAATATGACAACAAACTTTATTCTAATTCTGACATTTTGCTGTCTTTAGATTTTTGATGCAACAAAAATTGAATTTACTGGAATTTTTCAAAGTTAACTACTTTGCGCAATTTTTTTACAAATTGAAATTTCCTCTGTTTTTGTGATCCACCGTCAGGTTGTACCCGGATTTTCAGTGCTTTTACTTAGTTTGGACCAATCAAAAGTATATTCATTGGAAAGCTAATTTAATCTACATTCTAGTGAGGTGCAACAAATCACGCTGTGAGATTTCACAAAAATATGAAAATTATAAACGTAAAATCATTCCTGAATTTCTAGAACTACAAGCACCGCGTCCAGCAAAACGTGTTTGTTTGCTCTCCGAGTAGGTACGGTGGGTGGTTATTTGGGCAGAGAGCGAAGCGATCAACGACCAGGCTTGTAATTGGTCACCATCGTTTGAATTTTTCCGGAGACAATCACCACACATCGTTCGTGACAATCGTGGAGAGTGCAATCGTTTGATCGGAGAGCAAAAAAATGTCAAACGAAATTTTGATCTTTTTTGTGGTTAGTAGTTTGACTGTCATCCCTCTTGCGTAGATAATCGAGATAATCATTCCACATTGTTCGACCAACACATCCAAACATCACCCGGCGCTGCAGAGTGACGAATTTTTTTTCAACAGGAGGGAGTGAATAGAAAAGATTGCATTTGCTTATTGAGTCTGTAAGTTCTGCTGCGTGAAAGAGATAGGCGATGTCGTAAACTGTCGGGAATGATGGTCGTTTGACCATCAAATTATCCCTCTCGTGTACCAAGACACGAAATTTTGTTCGACAATCACACAAAGAAGAATGAATGTCGTTTCGTTTGATGGTAGTCAACTGTTCGGCAAGTTTTCGGTCGCATTCGTTTGATGGCACGAACAATGATACTGATAAAAGCAGGCTGTGCGACTGTCAGAGAAAATGTCGATGGTTTACAAGTCTGAAGCCGACAGACGAAATAATGATGCGTGTCGTACGTTTCTTGGTTGGAAATTTTCGTTTGATAGTAGTTCGCGTTTGCTTGTCACGACACGCATAATTATTTCGTCTGTCGGCTTCGCTCTCTGCCCAAATCACCACCCATCCGCAACAATTATAATTTTCCCCATGGACGTTTTTAATTCAATTCCAATTGTTTCAAAGACTTTTGTATTGCAAGAAAGAAGAAGTCTAAATTTGAGACGATTATTGATGACAATAGATACACCCACACTAGGGTGTCCCAAAATAACATAACTTCTGGGAATCTCACATAATGAGTACATTTTACTCATTGCGTTTAACAGGACAATTTGTGACCAAAATACAATTTTCGAACAGCCATTACTTTTTTGTTTTAAGTCCAATCGAGTTGCAGTCTTGAGGTGAAATGTTAGTCTTGGTTGAAATTTTAGTAAAATTAACATAATCAAGCAATCGATTGGTAAAGAAAAAAAAAGTATGTTGAAAAACCATTTTTTATGCTTCTTTAGAACACCATGTCTCAGAATCCCTTTCACACTTGAGATTCAGTGGAACCCCTTCCTGTTGTCCGATTCCGCTCAAATTTGGCATATGGCCTGATGACTTCCTTAAACCATTGAAGTCTATTTTTCCAAGTATTTTGATTTTAAAGTAGGTATTTATGAAGACAAATTTGATAAATTAAATAAAATTTATCCTAAATCGTGATTTTTATTAAGGATTAAACCGTGAATGGGGGCAAACAACATGTTTTGTTCAGCAAAGTTCAAGTGCACAAAAATCCGCATCTTTTGATGGCATTGGTATCAAAAATATTTTACGCTTGGTACACATTTTGGTCAGTTGAATACAAAATTTTTGGACCAACAATTTTTTTTTCGTGGAAACAGCTTGCTTGTTTCACATTTTGATACAAATTTGGTTCATTTTTCATTTTTTACGTGTAGTATTAAACTCAAACAAAATTAAAAAAAAATAAAATAAACAAATTTTATGAAAATTCATGTACCAGAATTTATTTAAAATCAATTTTTTTTTGAAAGTGGACTTTTTTCAAAGATCGCGCTTGCAGAACCTCTAAACATGATTTTTTTTAGTCGGCCTCATACAAAAGTTTGTTCTGCACATCTTAATCTACCATTTGGAGGGTGAGCTCCCAGATTTCCAGAAGTTATGCAATTTTGGGACACCCTAACTCACACCTTGTCGATCAAGTCGATCATTTCGTAAAAAATTAAAGAAAGCATTGCTTTTCAAGTTATTGTCTGGCTTTAAAAAAGTTTCAGTGATGGCAGCAATATGTATGTTTTGAGTTTTCAAAAATAAAAAGAACTCATCTAGGTTAGCCAGAAAAGATCTAGCGTTCCAATTCATAATATTTAAACACCTATTTGGATCCATGAGGGAATCGTAAAGTCATAATAATTTTGTTAGCATAATTGAAGGAAGTTTGAAAAGCTTCAAACATTGAATTTGCTTTTAACATAAGTTGCATCATTTCCATTAAATTTTGGTGCGAAAATTTTAATTTTTCCTCAGTAATGAATAATAATAATAGAGGAGTATGCGTGGACTCGTGGTAAGCGCACGCGTTTTTTTCGCTTGTCGGAAGGAAATGTGAATTTTTGTTTTCAAGCTTTGGAGAAGGGGGCTGGTCCTTTGCCCTCCGGACAAGCACCGGTGTGCTCTACTAGCAAGATAGCCAGGGCCTTGATGGATGTGCTCCAGATAATATCCAAGCTAAGTCGATTTTTTATATCTTGCCTTTGAATCACATTGATTTGAATGTAATCATTATTGCTGTTGTGAATGTTTATTTTAAAATTTGTGTATACCTAACCTCAATTTAGAAAAGCAGAACATGAAATGTTTCCAGCCATCATTTTTCCATGGAAACGTTTCAACTAATCTAATGCAATTCGAGCTTGCATGCAAGTAGATTTAGAAAAAAGTTTGGATTAAACGATAGGTTTAAAAATATTTGATTGAATATAAAGAATGAAATGGACTCTTCAAAATTTTTGAAAATTTTAAGTTCATCCATATTTTTTTAGTAGTACAAATGATTTGAAAGTTGAGCTTGAACATGTTAAAAGTTATGAAACCGGATGGTTTTAGGTAGAAACATGCGAAGATCATTGGTTATAGTTATTTGAAAATTGAATGCACATAATTCAAAATTAAACGCTTATAATATATGAAACATCCCAACCAAACGAGAAATGTTCTTGCGATCTGAAAACTGAACAATTGATTTAGGATGATTTCGGCAAACAACAAAGAATATACAAAGAGCCCCGTTTGATTTTTTTTTAGTTTTCTTTTTGGTAAAGCTGTTTTGTTATTTATTCAACTATAGAGGCAATAAAACTTATTTTTTTAATGCTGTTAAAGTAGAAATACACAAGTATCTCCTATGTACTTGGTTGATTTTCAAGTTTTTTTTGATGATTTGTGCAATTGTAGAATCAATATGAGGCAAAAAGTTAAATTGCACAGATGGGTTTCCAAAAACGATCTTATACTGGATAATGGAACTGGTATCACAACCTGCATAACAAGTTAAAAATTAAAAAGAACAGAAAGGAGATTCACTTCATTCATCAATTTTCTTTAAATATTTCAAATATCTGCTCATAAATATTCTTCGAAGTATGATAAAAGTATCTTTACACTGAAGAGTCGTTTTTGAAAACACATTAGTGTATCAGTAACAAGAATTAGGAAAACAAGCTAGTTTAAAGAATTTTTTTACTTCACTATTAAACTTCTTATCACTGCCTCAAAGATAGAAATTAGGAGTTTCCTTAAGAAAAATCTAGAAGCATAGGAGATGTAGGAAAACTCGATCGCACCATTCGCCAAAATGGATCCTGATCTGAAACCTTTCCTCTACTAACACAACCCTTTCCTTGGATATTCAAATATAGATTCGCTGACGTATAGATGGTTTCTATAATTGGAGATATTGACTAACTTTTGTTTCAGAATTTTTCAAAATTAATCTTTGAGATATAAATGAACAAAAAGTTGTTAATTGATCCTATGACGTATCCTACTAACAATCCTTCCTTCATTCCTCTACTAGGACGTGGCCGGCGCCGTTATTGATCATTTTCAAAGCTCATTGTGCATTGTGAATGAATTGCTAGTCGCAAGCACCATTATTTTGGCCCTTGCACAAAGCTGATGGCCTCGATCAATCACGGAGTAGCAACCATTGGCGAGGTAGAACTTGTTCAGCTTAACCACGCCAGCGATCAGTTTGAAGTGCGTAAGTTAAACAAATTCTAATCAAATATGTAATCTGAATTTTAAAATGAATGATCAAATCCAAGCACTTCACGTTCAATGATTTAAGGTGGATATGAGTAGTCAACTAAGCTAAGCTAAGCTACGTAATAAATAATAATAATAATATTTCCTCAGTAATCTCACCCAAATCAAGAAAATTGTAAGGATCAGAAAATGAAGGAGAAGAACAGGTTTTTGAATTTGTATTTCGGGGATTTTCCCAAGCCTCCGCATGGGCTTGTGATATAGCTCAGTTGACAAGTCTGTTGTCTCCTGAGCCGATGTCCGCGAGTTCGAGCCCAAGAGTAAACATCGAACACTGTTGTAACGGATAAGTTTTTCATTAACGATCCGCCAACTGTAACGTTGATAAGTCGTGAATGCCATAAAGATGGTAAAACGACTATAATCGAAAAAAAAACTCTCGTTTGTAACTGTCCGAATTCTACATGATTATATCCTTACGTCCATAATTAAGAACACCCTTATGTTAACATTAGGGACAATTAGTGCCAAATTAGGAATGTTCCTAATCCTGTACACTTAAAAAACATTTTTTTTTCGAAAATTATAGCTTGAAATGATTTTGTCAAACCTTAAGTTCAGAAAAAAAAATGGTAATTTAGGTACTAAATAATTTTGTATCTAGGAATTGAAGATTTGGCCTAGTTATATCAAATCACAGAACCTCTGACAAAATAAAGTGAAATTAGGCTCACCCACCTCAGTCAATAGATATCTACAAAAAAGAGAAAGTAATGAAAGAAATGACTTTGTTCTATAGGACCGAGGCTACCTCTGCATATTATCAAATAATATGGTTTGGGTCCGTTCAAATATTACGAAACGCTATTTTCGAGAATTTTCAACACCCTTATGTGGCACATTCGTCATGAAATTTCACTTTTTCACAAAGCTTAAGAGGGGGGTGGGGGGTGGGGATAGTCTAACGGGTAAAAAAAACATCATTTTCACGATTTTTTTTTCTAGAGCTATCGTTCAAACAAATGTATTCAATTTTTTTGCATTATCCAAAGCATTGTTAAAAGTACATTTAGTAATTTTTTCGTAGAAAAATATTGAAAAATGAGCCGGTGACGGAGCACTTTCGAGGATGCCTTTTAGAAAACTGGACACTGGTGGACACTGTATCTCAGCACAGAATCATCTGAAGTCAAAAAGTCAGAGCAAAATATTTTTAATAGATGTTTTTCTAGACCCCAACGTTTTTATTTAACTTAAAAAAAAATTTGTGAAATTTGTGTGGCTGTTTGAAGTAAAAACTACGATTTTTCACGAAAAAATCCGCCATTTTTTAGCTGTAAAATCTCCCCAAAGTAAAAAAAAAAACGTTGGGGTCTGGTATTTTATATTCAAATGACGATGTCCACGGACTTTGAAAATGTGCTTTCGAGAAAAGCGCGTTTGAAGCAGTGTTCCGAATATCACTCATTTTCAATGAATGTTTCTGATTGCACTTCGCACCTGAACGTACAGCGGTCGGGTTTCGTTATTGATTGCTACTGGACCTACCCGATCATCGATCATTCAATTCATCGCTAAAATACAGATCACCTCGCACGATGCTTGCTGTCAAAACAGTGCAGCACCATCATCAAATTGGAATCTCACCAATGCGCAATGCATATGGCGAATCATGTTGGTCTTCGATCAGGAGCGAATGGATCAGGCAGTGAGTGAGTGATACATGAAGCCGATCATTATCGTATTTTGTTTGATTTGATACATAGCAAATTAATAAATTTATTTGTTGTTATAACGTTTTTTAACATCAGTATGATCAAAATCAAATTGTAGTTGTGTTTGTGAGGGAAAGATGTTCACTTTCGCCGTGTTTTTCAATTTTTACAAGTTCTTTTATTAAACTGTCGTCCGTCACGTTAAAACTACTGAGAATTTATGGTGTCCCGCACAACTGTTTGATTTTTTTCGTCCTGCAAAAAATAATTTTGATTTTCATATAATTCAGACAGATACTGAGTGAGCTACATTCAGAATGGATCAGTTTGTATCTCCCTCATCTCCGATATGCGATGTTTGCTAAACCGATGATTCTGAATGATGCGACTCGGTTTGCATAACTGATAGGAGCGCTGATCGAGATTGCATACCAGCCAGGCGAAGCAGTTACGAGAGGCGCTATCCCATTGTACAATCAGAATGTTTCCAACAGGAAACGCATCCTGAGTGTTTGTTTTGATTGATTTTCAGAACCCTGGTTTGAAGTTTCTGCTCTTGCTTTCTTGCAGTATTAGATAGGAGGAGATAAAGGCCTATAATTTCTACAGTTTTGCTTCAATTGACTTGAAAATTTGACACAACCTTCTTTAAATGTTTTACAATAAGAAAAGTGTTAAACCGTTACGTAATATTTGAATGATCCCTTTGGGATGGTGAGGGGTAAAGGGATAAAATTAGGAGACACTTTTGGCTTAGTATTATTTCTCTAATGAATTTTCACGCAATTTTTTTTATCACCGAATTGAATAAATATAAAACAAAGAATTTTATATGCTTCTTTTGTAGAGAAATGAATCCAACTTAGATGAAATTTCAGGGACTAGATAAGGGAAAATTGATGTTGAAAAACATGCGAAAAAAATTCGCCTTGTCTCCCGGTGAGACTTGAACCCACATCTTGCGCCTCTCCTGGGCCCATGTATTAACATTCTACTACAGGAGACCAACCTGGCGTATTATATACGCCAGGTTGGTCTCCTGTAGTAGAATGTTAATACATGGGCCCAGGAGAGGCGCAAGATGTGGGTTCAAGCAGGCGCGGTCCTATGGGGGGGGGGGGGGTGATCGGGTTGATCACCCCCCCAAGCGGCAAAAAACCGTTACAAAATACCAGCAAAAGCTCGAATTTCTATAAAAAGTTGGAACATTTCTTAGTAGATGTGCTTTTAAATTTTCAAAATTTTCCACTCCGTGGGGGTTTTTATTCAACAAAAAAGTTAATTTATCGCTTTAAAAGCTGAATATTGGAAAAAGTCGGTCCACTAAACTCGAGCAGCTTTAACTTGCGATTTCATGGACATACCAAATAACTTTTGTTGATAAGTAACTCAACAAGAGTGTTTTGTTGAGTGTTGATTTTGAATTGCTTTTAATGAAATGTAGGAACAACTTTTTTTTAAATTGACACTAATTTCCATCATATGCCTAAATTATCATCAGCAAATCGTAATAAATTTTTTATTTGCTTCAAATTAAGAGCTTCGAAATTCTTGATTTTGTTTTTAATTTTAATGAAGGGCAAATTTGAAGTGGTAAAGTCATATAGGGGGGTGAATATGGTTATAACACTGAAATACTTGAAATATTTATTCTGCTGTCATTATACATCTATTGCCTTCAATATGCAGTTTTATTTTTATATGCTCAGATTTAGAAGGAAGCAAGAAAAAAATCATTAAACTATAAACGTATGGAATCATGTTATATTCAATTTTCTTTATTTTTATAAATTTCTACCATGTTTAATGGATTAACATATCTTGGTCGTTCTTTTTAAAAAGTAAAAAAAAACCATTGGCCTCCAAGAGTTAAATTGCCTTTATTGTAAGAAATTTCCATTTTAGTCAAATTATCCATCGGATTGATCAGTTTTCCAGTAGGCGTTTAAGAAACGTATGACTTCAATTGACCGTCTAACTTTCTAATCTTTTTTTGTCTTTTAGTCATCATTATTTCACTAAACAAATTCAATCGCAATAAACAACAAGTGTTGATGCCGCATTAAATTCATTTTTGATGAAGTTTTGAGCAGCAAAAAGCTTCCCATTAGGATTTTTTTGGAATTCATAATATTTTTTACATTGAAGGAAAATTTTCAATTCAGAATCAGGAAAAATCATTCTAATAAAACTTTACTTTAAGAATAAAAAGCTAATACATACATGAAATTTAAATATAAATTTGAATTAAAAATCTGTTTTTTTCTTTTGTTTGCAGCTGGTTTATTGACAATTTCTAAATTTCATAAAGTCATATCAGATGTCTCATGCTAACCTCATTTTAAAATCTAAAGTAGTGCTATTTTCACTTGCGTTTACAAGCAATTCATGACTTATTGCAAAATAAGAATTCAGGTTTTGAATCACAGTAAAGATTCTCTTTCGCGAGTTTTTATTTTCACCCTCAATTTTCCATTATTCAAATGTGAATTATAAACTTAAAATTAATATCTAATCTATATTACAAAATTCGCAAACAAAAATTTAAATTTCAGATCTGATTTTATTTAATTCTGTTTCAAATGTATCACATCAAACGTTCATATTATGGATAACAATGAAAGAAATACATGAACTGCCAAACAGTAATCGGATATAAAATATTCATAGTAAGAGTTTAAATTTAAAAAATCTTCTCAAGAGATTTCAGCAACAATAAATCGAAAAAAGAGATTACTTGTTACGACTTTTGCGTTCCCTATGAGTTTGAAGAGTCGAAAAGGAACAAAAAAGTATTTATAAAAGCTGTTTCAAAATGAAGGAATTAGTTTTGACGATAGAGATTCAAATTCATCTCCAGAACCCAAAATCTGGATTCAAAACTATAACACAAGGAAACAAAATTCACATTTTCCGAGGTGCAAAGAATTTTAAAACTGATTTCAACTTATTTAGGAGCACTAAATGCAAATTTATAATTTTTTTTATCAGCTCTTGTTAAATAATACAAGGTTAAATTTGTGCAGTTTTTATCAAAAGTGTAAAATATCAAAAAGATTTAGAAAACATGTTTTAACTTAATGTTCAATTTTCATGAAGACTGTGAGTAATTTACCATGAGAAAAAAAAGGGAATAATTATCTTTCCCCATTTTGTAAAATAGGAAGATTATCTAGACGAAATCTGCATTGTTTTTTTTCCGGGAACTTGTTACTTTTTGGCATTCTTGCCTCTAACCTGTATCGTTGAATGAATAAAGGATAATGAAAAGATTTTACATATTTACTTATGCTAAGTTTAAAATAACTAAATACCAGAAAATAACAAGGGAGAGAAAAAATCTGACAGTTTGAGACTCAAAAATCTTCAAAATGAGCCTCGGTTTTAATTTTTCTCTTGTGAATTTAAACTATCCCCTTATCATTCCACTATTTTTTTGGCAACAAAGCTTTCTTTATCATGCTAAACAGTTAGAAGTTCTTTAATTGATTTTAAACTCACACTCCTGGATTTCAAGATCTACAGCAATTATGCCATCGATACTGCTTTCAGTTCATCAACACAATAATATTTAAATTTTAAGTTAAAATTTAGCTTAAGGTTTGGTATTCTGAATGTGAAGGCTTGGCTATTTCAATTGCAAATGGTTGAGACTCTTTACAAAAGAAAAGTATTAACATTCAGAATTAACCCTTCATTTCATAATTTTTTTTACAGTTCAAAATTATTTAAAAAATTAGGAATTATGTGAAGGTACCTACATGAACAATAAAAAAGATTAATCACTTTTTGTATGGTTCATTTGTTGTAGTACAGTTGAAATTGAAAATTTTGAATGATAACTTTAAATTCAAGAGCAGATTATATTAAAATAAGGTTCCAGAAGCTTCATGTTCAGAAACTGATTTTGATATTTGGTTTTTTCTACTAAATTTATATTTAAAGTGTTGATTTTATATATTGTGTTTCCAAATTTGAAAATAATTATACTAAATTTCCAAATCACGATTCAGTAAAATAACCTAATGAAGAATTTGATGCCCATTAGTTATGTTTGTCAATAAGTTTATCAGCCTTATCGGTGAAAAGTAAAATATTTCGACAAATTGTAGCATATCAGAGCGCTAATATTTAGAAGCTTGGAGATAGCTTGAAAATTTTTTTTCTACATTTTCATCTCTCAAAAACGTTTGTTTGAAAAAATCACATTTATAACGAGAAAGAGCTCTTAAAGTGACAATTTGAAAATACCACATATACCTACAAATAAAAAAAATTATCAACATTTTTTCGCAGTGAATATTATAGATTCGCTTCATTATTCATCTCTTGTTTCATACTTTAATAAATACATGTTGTTCAGTGAAATTCATGGGGGAAGGAGAAGCAGTGTGCAGCTTATATTGTAGACTCATTTGCAACAGACCATCCCCCCCCCCCCCGCAACCCCTCCCCCTCTTTTCGCTCACTCAAACGATTGGTTTTTCACCAGATATTAACGTTCCTTTATATTGACTAATTTTTGAAAATTGGAAAATCACCCCCCCCCCCCAAGAGCCAGCTCTAGGACCGCCCCTGGGTTCAAGTCTCACCGGGAGACAAGGCGAATTTTTTTTGCATGTTTTTCAACATCAATTTTCCCTTATCTAGTCCCTGAAATTTCATCTAAGTTGGATTCATTTCTCTACAAAAAAAGTTTCGCTGACTGAATGTTTGAGTCAAGACCCATCTTTGGGTCACAGTTTAAAAATTTATATGCTTCAACTTCAATAAGTGAAATAATTTTTATATCAACCATTTAAGGAAATATATTCATTATGAAGTTCATTTGGAAGTTCTTTTGCATTTTCATTCCCAAAAACACGTCTGTCACTTACAGGGACAGCGTAAAGAGTGCTTTGTTGCTTATGCTATGAAACGGTTTTTTTTTCTTTGAAATTATTTTGCAGTGAGAGTTAAAGAGTTGAAATGAGAGACGGATAGAAGATCAGAAGAATATTTTAAGGCGGTGAACAGAGCGAAGAGCATTTGAAATAAAATGCTTTTATTTCAAATGCTCTTCGCTCACATCATCACTTTTCACCACTTTAACCCCCATGATAAAGCTGCAGTAAAATAATTAAAAAAAAATTCACGGGGATTTCTCTTCCAAAAAAATATTATGAAACAAATTTTCCAGTTTGAGCAAGCATAAAAAGCATTTAAATTTTTGTACCTATATTCTTATTTATTGGTTAGAGTACGAACGGACTTTTACTTAAAACAAGGGAATGCTGTTTGATTTTTTAATGACAATATCAAAATTTTGACGTTATTCTATGCAGGTTTTTAAATGCTTTCATTTTTTTTTACTAAAATACCGAATAGTTTTTGAGTGAATTAGAAAAATCGAATGTGACGTTTTAAAGCCGATGTGACTTATATTTGCCGCTGAACATTTTTGTTGAAGTCCGTTACTTTGTAGGGGTAGGTATGTGTTTTTGCGATGAAAAAAAATTAATTCAACCGACATCACTGCTGGTGCTCAGAGGTGCAAAGCATCGCATCATTTTGTAAGCAACGTTTGACTTTTTCCCGACCACATCAAACTAACTTCATCTTCGGAAGCGTCGGCTTGCGAACATAGCACGCCGACTTTTGATTGTAAATGAACGCATCGCAACGACGCTGTGGCACGATTGGTTCAAATCTGAATCTGAATCTGAAAGTCTGAATCTGAAATCTGAATCTGAAATCTGAATCTGAAATCTGAATCTGAAATCTGAATCTGAAATCTGAATCTGAAATCTGAATCTGAAATCTGAATCTGAAATCTGAATCTGAAATCTGAATCTGAAATCTGAATCTGGAATCTGAAATCGGAAATCTGAATCTGAAATCTGAATCTGAAATCTGAATCTCAAATCTGAAATCTGAATCTGAAATCTGAATCTGAAATCTGAATCTGAAATCTGAATCTGAAATCTGAATCTGAAATCTGAATCTGAAATCTGAATCTGAAATCTGAATCTGAAATTTGAATCTGAAATCTGAATCTGAAATGGGAATCTGAAATGGGAATCTGAAATCTGAAAACAGATTTTCATGCATACTGAACCTGAAATTAAATTTCGCGGATAATGATGGTTTGCTTTAGTTTAAGGTTCAGAACTAAAGCAAACAGCCAATATCCGCAAATTGGATTGAAAAAGAATAAACAATCTCTTACAAGCCCAACCGTAGTTGGGCGGTTTGCATTTTATTCAGTAAAATTGGACTTTTAAAGTAAACTGTAACTGCGCCTCATTCTCTTTACCTAGTCATCCGCGCGCTACAAGACACCCGACACCCTCAATCGTCGAGCGACGTCCGAACACCACACGCAAGCAATGCACCATATCGATAATCCATCCCATCCTAACACGGCTCGGCGTCTTGCCTTAGGCTGCCGAACGCATCAGACGAACATACAATTGAACGTTCAAAAGTGAACATTCAATTGAATGTTCAAACGACCCTATCTCGATAAGGTCGTTTGTACTTATCCCCGATAAATTCAAACGAACGGATCCTTCGGTTGACGTCGCCTTAAAATCAGTAGGCGAACTGTTCGCAAAGCATCGGAATGAACTTAAGAGATGCAGTCATTTGAACCAATCGTGCCACAGCGTCGTTGCGATGCGTTCATTTTTTTCAACCACAAGTTAGGCGTCGTAGCTGATCTTAACCTTTTCAAGAAATAATCATTTTATAATTTCGTTGTATTATGGCGATGGCGAACATGGAATGTGATGACGAAGTTATCTGTATAGAGTGTAATAATACTGAAAATAATCTTGATAAAATACTTACTTGTGCATATTGTTTCAAGAGCGTTCATCTTCGGTGCAAAAATTTGATTGGCAGTGCAGCTCGCAAAATGAAAGCGCAGCAATACTTTTGCGATGCCAACTGTGCATGTATTTACGCCAAAATAATAAGTTTACGGAAAGATCATGAAACTATTATCGAAAATATCCATACTAAAATTGAAACGACCGTTTATAATGTGGTTTCACATGAATTGACCTCAATCAAAACAGATATGAGATCAGTTACTACTGCGATAGAGGCTTCGCAGGAATTTTTGTCCACGAAATTCGATGAAATTCAGACTGATTTCAAAGACATAAAACTCCGAAACGATGCTCTTGAAAAAGAAGTAACTGACCTCAAATCTAAGCATTCAAATCTTTCTAATCAGGTCCTTAAATTAGAAGTAAACCTCGACCGATTTAACCGGGAAGCTGTTTCTAAAAACCTCATGATCTTCGGAATGCCATACAAAAATGGAGAAATTGTTGGGGCATTGTTTTTGGATCTCAAAAAAGCTTTCGACACTCTAAATCATGACATATTATTGTCCAAATTGCATAAATACGGGATAAGAGGAACAGCAAATAATATCCTTCGTAGCTACCTAGAAGATCGCAAGCAGTTTGTGGCTATTGAAAATACAAGAAGCGAATTAAGAAATATTGATATCGGTGTACCACAAGGGAGTAATATCGGGCCATTACTTTTCCTCTTATATGTAAATGATTTATGTAACCTTCAACTTAAAGGCACAGCACGTTTATTTGCCGATGATACAGCAATTTTTTATTCAGAAACTTCACCTGATATTATAATTCAGCACATTGAAGACGACCTAAAACTGCTTTCAAAATATTTCAATTCAAACCTACTTTCACTTAATTATACAAAAACCAAATACATGTTGTTTCGTTCTTCACATAAAAAACTGCCTCGTACTAATGACCCAGCTATGAATGGTAATACGATTGAGAGAGTTAGTTGTTTCAAATACTTAGGAATTTACTTAGATGAAACTCTTTCATGGAATCGTCAAATTGAACACCTGGAAAAAAAAATTACTCCTCTTTGCGGTGTTCTTTGGAAACTGAGAAATTTTGTTCCCCAACATGTTCTCTTTAAATTTTATTTTGCGTTTATTCACTCTCATTTGAACTACCTTGTTATGATATGGGGAAGAGCTTCTTTGTCTCACTTACAGAAACTTCAAACGCTCCAGAATAGATGCTTGAAAAACATCTTAAAACTCCCTTTGTTATTCCCTACCTTTCAGCTATACTCTTTAAGAACGCATAACGTTCTTCCAATATCTGAACTCTGTGATTTGCAAACTGTTATATATATCTATGATAATCTACACTCAACTGAAAATATTCAAAACCTCCATTTTACTACGGGGTTGCGAACTCATAACACTCGCCAGTCAGATTTCTTGCAACGAAGCCGATCCACAACATCATTAGGGCAAAAAAGAATTTCGTTTATTGGACCTACTAAATACAACACCTTACCAACTGATATTAAAAACATAACCAATCGTTCCATGTTCAAAACCAAAGTGATACAGCTTTTGAAAGAAAAATTGAACCATTAAAACAGTCGATCATCAACCAGTCTTTGTTTTGCTTACCTTTTGCATATTTGTAGCGTTAATTTCTAATATTATTATTCTTTAAAAAATTGTAGTTTGTATTTTTATCTTATTAAATTATTGAACATAACTTGATAAAATTAGTAAATATAATTAGTGTAATAGTAAATATAGTATAATGAATCTCTTCAAAGGAAATTATTTTCCATTGAGATTCATATTGTTGTCAATTTAGTTAAATAATACATTTCCTCGCACGACATTAAACAATTTTGTGTTCTCAGCATGATTAAAATTTGCTCGCGTTAACTTTTATTATTCATTGCTGCCAGACATGCTGAGAACAGTAGCGTCCATTACCAGGGGGCTCAATTGAGCCTTTTGGTGTGGGGGAGTGTGGTGGGCCGCTACAAAAAAAAAAAAAAAAAAATCAGCTTGCGACTTTTTCTCGACGACGTTTGCGCTGAACGTTCATTTGCACCTCTGCAGTGGTGCTTAGCAAGATATTGCTTGCAAAGTAGCCATACCTTTTTTACTTGATAAGATACGAAGTTGCGGTCTTCAACAAAGTTGTTAAGCAGCAAACTTTCATTCAATAATTCATAAATTGGCATAAAAACTTTTAGCAGGTTTGGTTCCACAGAAATAACAATAAAGATGTTAGTTTTGCAATACAACACATTCAATTTTGTCATGTGAAGGTTGAAATTTTCTTATGTAACCAAAACTAAGCTTTTAAGACCCCAGGGTTTGGGAAATTCAAAAACAAGCCCAAATCGAATCCGTCTTCTAACCAGTTCAAGTTTTCAGCTGCAAGAACGGCAATAAAATTAGCACGTTTGAATTCCAATCTAGAATTCTCTTTCTGTTCGTCTTATATCCTCAAACACAAAACAAAAAATGTTACCTAACGCTTATAGAGTTTTTTGATTTGTAAAGCGGCCCACCACACTTTCCCACACTAAGAGGCTCCGTTCAGTCCCCTGGTAATGGACGCTTTCTGTTTTCAGCATGCCTGACAGCAAAAAATAATTATTAACAACAACTTAACGCGAGCAAAATTTACCAATGCTGAGAACTTACAAAAATATTTACATTAGACCAAGCCCACCGCAAGTTGCTATTTCTGTCGGTATTTTAGATGTTTTGATTGGTTGCGTTTTTATCTAGTTACCTTTTTTCGCACCCATTGTAGCGATCCAGGTTGGAAATTGTGTTTATTTATTTTCTGATAGCAACTACCGGCTGCGTTGCTACCGGGTTGCTACATAAACGCATCCTGTAACAACCTACTGCTCGAATGCTATTTCTCGAATCAAGTTAGTGACTGTTGGTGAGATGATGGGTTGATAAATATGTTGCTGAATGTACTCGATTCGCGGTTTAGCAACCATTGGTGGGCTTGGTCTCATGCGGTGAAATGGTACGATACAATAAACTAAATTTAGACATGAATCTCGGTGGAAAAAGATTTCTTTTTAAGAGATCCATTTTATTTAACAAAAAACTACAAAAATTAAACAAGAATCTATTAAACTAATGCTTTACAAAAAAAAATATATAAAAAAAAAATTAAATTAAAATCAACAGATTAAAAATAAAATTATTGACTAAAACGCAAAAAAAAAACTGGCAAGGTGATTTGGTTAAACACTAAAGAATTCTGTGAGGTGACGAATGAATTGGGATTTGAAAGAGCTGCGGTTGTTAGTGCTTTTAAAGACTTCTGAAAAACTGTTGTAAGATAATGGTCCTATGTAGGAGATACTTAAATTCTTGATCTCCTTTTTCCTTCTCAGCATTCGGAATCGGAAGCATGATATACTCGGGCCTGGAATTCGGTCAGTACTTTGAGCTGGAACGGGATACCAAATGCCACAACGTGCTACTAGCGCTGACACCGGCAACGAGAATGGCATTCATCTTCATCCAGATGTATTTCATCTTTCTCAACAATGAGGTCGGTATTCTGTTCCTTACCAAGGATGTGTGTGCATTTTCTACGTCACCGAAAGGTTATTTTATTTTACTCGTCTTCCTTTCAGCAAATCAAAGTATATCGGCACAAAATTCTGGCCCGCTTTGGACTGATGCATATGATTGGGACCAATCTGTCGGTGTGGTTTTCGGTTTTGATTCAGGAAACGAAGCATGAAATTTTAACTTTCTACAATCCGGAGAACCGAACATTGAAGATCTCGCATCGATTGGGTGAGTTGATTGAAATTTTGGAGAGAAGTTGAGGAGAGTCATTAATATTTTTTTAACGTTTCTAGGAAATCGTCCATCTCTTCCCCATCCGGTCGAAACGGTAGCCCATCTTAGGGTAGCGCGAGGTCTCAAAGGTCCTCACAACATCTTTGAGTGCCGGCGAACGAATATTATTGGTACTTTGGTGCAAGACGCGTCTCCGTTTCTGTTTCCATGTACCATCGAGTACTCGTTGATCTGTGCAGCTATTCTGTACGTGATGTGGCGCAGTATAAGCCGACCTCAAACCGAACAGCCTCAGCGGCAGGAGAGTGTCCATCCGTTGAAGAGATCTCCGCATCACTACTCGGTGGATTGTGCTGGAGCTCATAAAGGACTGTTCATTGGGATTCTCATTCTGGTACTCACGATCATATCGTTGATTCTATTCTTCGTTCTCATCTCTCGGCCTGAGTTTGTTTCTCTGGCCGTTACGGAGGTTAACATCTGCGAATTGCTGCTTTATGGGACTACTACGGCAGCAACTTTGATAGGGATGATCCAGGTGCGGCACATGCAATATGATGCATTCAGGAGTTTCAGCTTGGATGACATTCTTCTTGTGGGAGGTCAAACGGGATCTTTCCTCTACAGTACCTTTACAGTTATTGGTGGCCAGTTCATGATGCGACGAGATACGGTTCTGGTCCTGATAACTGCCCTAGCATCACTAGTCGAAACCGCTTGCCAAACGATGTTCATTCTTGACGCTAGTCGACGTTCAGCTGCCACCCAGGAGCACATCAGGAAGAAACCGGGCAGGGAAATAGTAACGTTCCTTCTGGTCAGTAATTTGGCCATGTGGGCCATCAACACCCTGGAAAAGTCTCGAGCCGAATCGCATCCTATCCAGTTACACTTTTATGGCCTCTGGGCTTGGACAATCATCACCCACGTTTCGATGCCTTTGGCCATCTTCTATCGTTTTCATAGTACGGTGTGTCTCTGTGAAATTTGGAAACGGGCGTACAAAATGAAGCCGGCTTACATGTAATCTAATACCGGACTCGTTGTCAAAGTTCACGGAAGCTGAAATTCTTGTTCTCAAATGTGATTGGAAGTGCTGCGCACTTTGCCGTAAACCAAAAGAAACAAAAAAAAAATACTCGTTAGTTATTCCCTTTTCCCCATTCACTCACTTATCGCATTTAAGACAGGGTGAAAATCCTGGAAACCCGCTCAACTATCGTCATATTATTGCCGTTTACACTTTCTGAAAACTATTTATGCTGATGGGACGCAAAGGACCCACTTTCATACTCAACCAACCAACCAACTAACCATCTCTCGTAATCGTTCCACTAACTGTAGATTGAAACAAATCTCGTACCTATTTAATGTTCACCCAAAAAAAAAAACTAATACAAAATCAAAAAACGCAAATCGAATCAAACATGTTGGATGTAACTGGTGAAAAGTATGAACAAAATGCTGCCATAAACGGAAAACAGACAAACGTCAAACAAATCTATGTAAAAAATGTACCTTTTTGAGGAATTTTACTCCGTTTTCAAGAAATAATGCTCGATAAGGAATTATTCTTTTTAAAGATCACGCTGCAGGACCCACCGGATTACACAAACGCACTTCATTGAACCAATGTTTTGATATGTCAATTTTGACTCACTTTTTAATGCTTCAGTGGTTTTTCTACATCTTTTTGTAAGACAACAATAAAACTGGAACATTTCAGTAGGACCATAATGTTTAACCATAGGAACTTCTCGTTGATTGACCATCGACTAATTGTAGGCAGTGATGTGATGTGATCTAATAGGGAAAGCCAATAGAAAGTTTATTTATCGTATGACCAGAGTACCGGCTCTCTATTGGGTTACTAGTTTAGTTTGAAAATTTTCAATGCTTTAGAATTTTATTTGATTCTGATTCATTATAAATTTAGTGAAATATGTATGTACAGTATGTAGGACACAAAGCGCAGTTTTTTCTCGAGCATAAACCAAAGACTATTTTGTAAAACACCATTTGATGAGATGAACTAGACTATGGAATGCTTTTCACAAACACGGTCATCATACTTAGAGAACTTTCCAATGCGTGGTACCAAAGATATTTAAGTATCAAAATATATAAAAAAAATTTGGAGATGCCAACACGATGTTTATGGTGCTGCCTCTCTGTGAGATGGGCAATGCTTGAGAAGAAAGCTTTGCAGCTTTCTTCTCAAGCATTGCAACTTTTCATCCAAGCAACGCGTAAGTCGTTGATGGGAAAATGCTGGAAAAATCATGGCGTTCAAAAAAAATTCGATTTTTGTTTGGCTCCATTTTCCTGCCATGATACTAAATTTGGCTTTTGTTGATATTCGCTTATGCATGCTTCTCCATAATTTTTTTTTATTTTCCGGGTGAAGATGATCTGGAATCGAACTCATGTCATACCTACATAGATCGGACATTTTTCAGGACCTATTAGATTCGCGTTAAATTTTTGAAAAAAAAACGCCTTATTTGAATCAAATTTCTGGCTACCGGTGCCCTAAATTTACATAAATTCAGCATCAATCAATGCTTACGTGCTTTGGCCCAATGCCACTGTAGTGCGCACATAGTGCTAAAAAGCATTAAAGCAAACTTAAGTGATGCCAATTTAATGCTCAGAAAATATGGCATTTGTCATTCTGATTTAGAGCTATGTTGCATTTCAAAGGCATTGTGCAAAGCTGATAAAATGCTAGTTTTATTCTAAAAGAGTGGTATAAATAATTCTAATATGATGCTGCATAGCATTCGAAGGGCTGTTATAATGCAAAATTACACTCGATGTGTGGATATAGTGTAATTTAGCACTTGAATGCTGGTATTAAGCTATAAAAATGCAAAGCTTTAGTGCTTATGGTTACTTGTGAATTATTCCAGCTGGTTATACCAATCATCAAAGCGTAGTCGATTTTTTTCGCATTTTACTATAAATATAATAGACTCAACTACAAACTGATGATTCACTTGACGCAATCAACTATGAATATTATGGATTCAACTGTAATTGATTCAACTGTAATTGATTCAACTGTAAATATGATAGATTCTACTACATTGTATGATTTATATTGGGCATCAGGCTATAAATATAATAGATTCAACTATACATTCCTGGTTAATCTCTCACATTCAACTATAAATTTGATAGATTCAATTTTAATGGAATAAATTATACCGTTTAATTGATTCAACTGCAAATATAATTAATTCATCTACAACTGTATGATTGATTTTAGATATTCAACAATAAATATAGTAAATTAAACTATATTTTTATGATTGATTGAATAATATAGTGTTTATCCGTGTTCATCAGCAAAAATAAGAAAAATCGTAAATGTGAGACCAATACGTGTTCTCTGCAGCTATCATGGTGCTGTTTTTAGAGCTCAGCCGACAGTTTCTGACATCGGTGGCAAAGCACAAACGCTCTCCGGCGATGTGGAAACATTTTCCTCCAACAGTTCTTGGCGGCGGTCGTGTAGTAGGCCGACAGTTCCTGGAGTTAGGAAAGGTACACCTACTCTTGCTGCCCGCGAAATCGACATGAGTCTCGACGTTCCTTTACGAGATCATGACAGGATCTTACAGGAAATAGTACTTGTATGCAGGCTTGCCATTTCTCTAACGAGAATCACCGACGTGCTCGGTATTCGATTCTCGGTAGAGATTCTCTGAAACGCACCGCAGAGATTTTTAGCCGAACCTCTGTAGAGAATCTGTAAATCAACACGACAAAGCGAACACACACTACAGTGACAAAATTTTTTTCACCACGGAGAGCGACAGCGACGGCAACTGGCTTGGCGTTGCGTTTACCAACACATACGAATCTGATCCACTCGCCCGAAACCAGGACCCTGCAACGCTACACGATTTGTCTATGTATCGTGTGACCAACATCTTTTGAGTAAGTCTTGGTGAATCTCGTTTTTAAGCTTTTTTTCTTTAGATTTAAGCTTTTTTTGCCTTGAGAGCATAGGAGATGAAAGCTCAAATCTGAAGAAAAAAGCTTAAATCTGTCAAAAAAGGGGAAATCTGAGGGGAAATCTGAGAGATGTGCTTCATACGGTTTGAATAGCGTTGCCGCCGTCTGCCCGAAACATTCATCGTTTGTTGATGGTATTATTATGCACACCATCGTGTTTTTTTTGTCTTTACTTTTTCGTGGCTTGAACTAGTCGGTTCTGTGTTTTCACCGGGGTGCTCTACGGCAGGGGTGCCAGGTGGTTTTGATAAAAATCAGGACACCGCAATGATAAAAATCAGGATTTTTCAGGACACCACACGCTCTTTTTTTTTAACTCAAAATTAAGTATGACCGAGGTTCAAAACATAGTTCGATTCTATGAACTTAAAGTTAAGTACCCTTTTTTCCTCCTTGCGATGGATCAAAACGGAGCTCGAACTGCGAACTCAAAATTGATCCTTTTTTTTTTCCTTCGGCGAGGGATCAAAGCTGAGTTCGAACTTATGAACTAAAAATTGAACTCTCTTTGTTGGACTGAAAACACTTAGCGAGTTCAGTCCGAACCGGAACAGCAACCAACGAACACGTCGCAAAATTATGTCGTTCCGGAACAATTACCGGAAGACTATGAAGCAACTTCATAATGAAATGCATGGTCACCGTGTCAGCGTAAAATTTTGTCCGTCATTGTCATCATATGGTGAGCGGCTTGGAATGTCCGGAAACTTCCGGATGTTGTTTACTTCCCGTGGGAAGTAACATCCGGAAGTTTTCTTTGACCGGGAATGTCAAAACTTCCACCGCTCTGTAATTGCAATGCAATGTACCGGAACAGCAACATCCGGGTACAACAAATTTTAATCATCCTTTAATTTCCTGAAAATCAGCTACCCTCGAAAAAAGGATAAATCCGAGTTCGGCTGCCGAACTTAGTATTGAGTATGCCTATCAGAACTTAGTTTTGCTATTGCCCAGTCAAACTCAAAGTTGAGGGAAGCCACCGAAGTGCTGTTTTGAACCAAAAATACTTAATTTTGAGTTTAAAAAGAAGAGCGTGCACTAAATTGATGAAAATAACATGCAGCTCTGCTTAGATTGCATAACTTAAGGCGAAATACAGGTGCTGAAGACGCCTAAAGTTATGCAACTACAGCGAGAAAAACCTTGGATAACCTGAAGATAACATCGAAAAACACTATTTAAATATCATTTGAATCAAAGATTGTCATCGATTAAACTAGTTTAACTATTTTGTAGAAGATTTGTTTGATTTTCTCACCATTTAACAACAAATTTAGTTAAAGTTTAGATATTTTTCAAAAATCAGGACAAATCAGGACATTTTTAACGTCATTTTTCAAAAATCAGGACAATTCAAGCGTTTTTGAAAAATCAGGACGGCCTCTCAAAAATCAGGACGAATCCTGAAAAATCAGGACACCTGACACCCCTGCTCTACGGTGACAAATTGTCGCACGCCGGAGCTATTGAAATCAGGTGTGTGTGGCATCCGAAACCGGGGTGCGAATAATGTGTGGAGAGGAACACAAAATCTCATCCGAGTGATTTGCAGCTATCGCACGGGGGTGTTTTATTCTCCGATCTCCGTTTTTCTCGGTAGAGAATGGCATCTCTGCTAGTAGGTCAGTAAAGTCGGTAAAGCAAATGATAAATTGATGTCATGATATTGAATGAATTTCCCCCCCCACACGGTCAATCTTTGCTGGGTGCAGGACGTCTTCCGGGACCGAGACGCACAATTTGCTGGGCAATCATGCGTCAGGATGCACAAAGAACAATAGCAGAGGAACCAGGACGGGTATGTCGGGATTTCAGGACGGCTATTCTAGCATCGTGGCGGCAATATAAACAGAATTTAAATTCACAAATTTAAAGTTGACCTCATGGAATCAATCATAAAAATAAATTTATATGAATCCATCATATTTATAATTAAATCAATCATATTATCATAGTTTAATCTATCATATTTATAATTAAATCAATCATATTATTATAATTGAATCCATCATATTTTCAATGAAATCAATCATATTATTATTGTTGAATCTACTATAATTATTGTTGAATGTATGATCAATCCATTACAGTTGAATCTATTATTTTTATAGTTGATCGCACAAAATCAATCATTCAATCATGGTTGAATGTACGAATTCAATCAGGTTGTCTGTTTTATGTATTCATGAAATTTCGATAATTATAGTAAGTCGAGAAGCAATCAGATATATCATTGAATATAAGTGGATTATCGTTGGAAATACCATACTTTTTTCTCCTGATAAGAACGATTGAAAATGAGCAGTAAAACACAATTTAGGAGCGAATTTTGTATTTGTTCACGTTTATGCTATCCATAGTATTATTTAACAGTAAATCAATGAAACATTAGATTCCAGTCAATTGTAAGTCAGTGATCCAAATTCTAATAGAAGACAGCTCATTAGACAAAGTCGATTTGGGGTCATTTTTGAATGTCTCATATCCTTGGGAATAAAAAGATTCGAATTTGTTTTCGAAATTACCCATTATTTTTTAGAGTTTTTAAGTAACATTTACATGAGTGAATTTGAACAATTAGTATTGTATGGGGAAATTGAATATGTTGTACTGAAAAATCAACATCATTTTTGTTTCTTCTGTGGTATTGAGGCTGGTCTTGGTTCATGACTATAAATTAAGTTCCATTCTTCTATAAAAAAAATCCACATATTCTTATTCTGTTATAATTTTTGAAACTTAAATCTTCAAATTCAAATCCAAAATTTTGATATTCGAAGGTTCATCAAACCGTGATAAACAAACCTATAAATATACCACAAAAGTGCTGACCCATTACGATTTCAACGCCACAATAATTTGAGGAAGTTGATGCAAATTCATGCTTTGTACGAAAAAAATAGATCTTCTTAAATCTATTGATGTGCTGATGCTTTAAGCATTTTACGAATGCATTTTCATCTGGTAAGCATTTTCCACTTTTTTACCAGAAAAATAACATTTTATTTTTGAAACGGAAGGATATGCTTTTTAAATTTTATAAATGATGTTCTAGCATTTATTATAATAAGTTTCTGAAAATATTTTATTGGTTTATTTCGTTTATTTTTCATTAAATGGAAAACATGTATTTTAGCATATGGCAGTATATAGCTACCGTTTAAATTTGCGAAACGCTATGAGTTCAGAACAACCGCAAAGGAAATCCCGAACATTAAAATTCCCAAACGATCACATCCATTCATGCTGCCTCACTTTAGTTTGTATCAATGTGTAAACAGAGTCTGAAATTGCTCGCCTATCTGGCGAAAAGGTCCGGAAATCGTTCTACCACTGACTGCCAAAAGAAGCAACATAAAACAACAGCAACATTCTTTCTCGACAAATAGCAACAACAACTTTTCATTACACGAATATGGAACATTGAACTGCCACCGATGTGAACAAAAAATGATCAAGTTCTAGAAAAAAATAATGAAATCAACATAACAGTAACTGAAAATGCAAGAAATACAAACAATCAAAGACAGTCACGCACATGAATAAAAACTGTGGGATCATACTATTTTTTATATTGTTCTTAACTAAAAACCGCCGGTAGATAAAATAAAACAAATCTTTTTGAACAACATATTGAATTGGAAACATATATAGAAAAAACATACAACAGTAAACGCGCCAGCCAATTTTTACAACAAAACAAAATACGTCTAATCAACAACCGCCCATAAATGGTCAAAAACAAATGTTGAGAGTTGAAATTGTTCATTCATGGTACATTTTAACATTGAAAAACACAATCAAATATTTTTGTGTGATTAAAACAGAAAAAATGTAAACATCCCCGTCTGCTGTCAGTTTTCGATTCTTAGTAGCAATACCCAGTTTTGTAAATAGATATTTGGTCGGATCCTTTTTGACGTTCTTATAAAGTTCTTAATAGTTTTCGTTGACAGCTTCGTGCAAATCGTTTTCCCCGTTTTCGCCCACATTTTTCTCACTGATGCCAACAAACACGATAAGTTTCCCGTTGTAGTGTTGTTAATTTTCGATCCAAGTATCCGTTGTGCATTACCATTAAGAGCGTTTAGCAAAAGTATGTATAGTTTTAAGTAGGCGTTGAAATAATTGTAAAAATGCAAATGAAAAGGAAAACAACAGAACTAATGCAAAAATACACACACAAATTTTATCGAGAAACAAATCGAACCGGAAGTACAGATTGGGTGGTTAGTCGTAGCTGTCAAAAAACCAAATATATTAACTGTGTAGAGGATAAGTTATTTGAAATTTTTACCGATAAGTATAGTCGAAATCAAACGGGAAGAATTTTTTATTACGAACTTATGCATAAAAATTTAGATATATTATTGCTATACTGAAAGAATTGATGATAAACATAAATAAACGCAACTATTTATAATCGAATCATGATGTTTTTGTTGAATCCGTTCATATCGCTTCGTAGTGTATGCCAAATTCGTGTCCACTTAAGAATTAGTCAATCGGGATAAGATCGAACTTTTCCACACAGATTTTCTATTTTTAGGCTCGATCCTTTGACCAGGAATAAAAAAACATTTGAACTTCGTGTTCTTTTTAGCTTTTTTTTACAATAAATAATTCCCCCTTGTTAAAAACGTTAAATGTATACAACGTTTTGTCGTTAACCTGAATCCGATGTAGACTGCCAGTATGACACTTTTAAAACGTTTTGCATCATTACTTTTTTATTTATATCAAGATTCTTCCTGAAAGTCTTGACCGAAAATTTTCCTTTTGGGTTATAGTATAAATTTGACACTCTTTACTTAAAATCGCTATTTCTCTATTGTTTCTCAAAATTTACATTTTTAAAAATCTCGTTGCTCAATTGAATCTCAAACAGTATTTAGCTTAATCACTCATTTAGTTTTACGTTATCCAAAGTCTTAGGATAGAGAAATCGTAAAAACATGCTTTGGAAAAAAACTGTAGACCAGCCACCAAATGCTGAAAAAAATTCACTTACACCCACAGAAAAGGTTGCTAAATTTCAATGTCGCTCTGCGCTAAAACATGCAATGTACCAAACATATGATTGGAAAAGCACTATTAGCAAAATGACTCGGGCTCCCGTGAAAAAAATATGCATGACCACAGCATTAAAGCAAAACAAGAAAAACATTTTATGGAAATTTCATCCTATTGGATAATTCATCCCAGGAACAAAAAGTAAACAAAATATAAGTACCGTCGGGAAGTGAGAAGAGGACGAGGGATAGTTGTCAAAGTTTTTCTGCTACCGATCAATCCATTCATCGGTGGTTTCCTTCTTTCAAAGGAGTCCTTTGTCTTGTGAAGGAAATGCGAATGGGAACAGATTCCCAACGACTGGGGTTTGAAAATTAAAAACTGTTTATATACACACGCACGGCTGTTTAGAGCCAGGCAGCTTGGCCGGTGGTGGTTTTAAACCCGGATAGCTAGATTTTTTCAAGGTTTGTTTCTATAAACATATTTGTGCCTTCTACTTACTAACTCGTGAACGCGCACAACTGTGCTCACCTGTATGTAGCATCTTGATCTGTCAAGAGTGAACCAGCGCTTTGTTTACGTTTGAAACATTCGTTTCTCCCATAATGTCGCGAATTAAAAAAGAAGTTAAAATTCGTATGTTGGACACTTGCATGCGAGAGAAGGGCATCTAGATGAATGAAGTGGCGAAACGTTTCGGCATTCATCCGGCTAGCGTAAAATCCATCATCCACAAGTTCAGGGAACACTACACGTTCGATGATATGCCAGGAACAGGCAGAAAACCAGGACCATCTGACCCAAATCTTGACCGTGAAGTAATCAACCTCATCAACCGGAATCGATCGATGTCCATACGGGATTTGGCGAAAAAAGCTGGAACATCGATCGGAATGGTACAGCGGATCAAGAACCGGAACAACCTGAAGACATACAAGAAGCAGAAAGTGTCCAAACAAACGGCTGAACATAAATCACGAGTCAAAACCAGAGCCCGGAAGCTGTATCATCGGATTTTGCAGAAGCCAGATGCGTGCATTCTCATGGACGATGAAACTTATGTAAAAGAGGATTCCAGTACTCTTCCTAGACCACAATTCTACACTGCAGCTATTGGGGAGGATGTGAGTGATCACGAGAAGTCGATTGAGGTGGAAAAATTTGGCCAGAAAGCGCTTGTGTGGCAGGCAATCTGCTCCTACGGATTGAAATCGGCGAGTTTCTTTACAAAAGGAACAATAAATGCCGATATCTACCAAAAGGAGTGTTTGCAGAAAAGGTTGCTGCCACTATATAAGAAACATACGACTCCACCATTGTTTTGGCCGGATTTGGCGCCAGCCCACTACGCTGAATCCACTCTTAGATGGTTTGAGGATAACGATGTAGATTTTGTTGAGAAAGATATTAACCCACAAAACTGCCCCCAGCGTCGCCCCATAGAACGATATTGGGCTATCGTCAAGAGAGTTTTCAAGAAGGATGGTAAGGCCAACAGGACCATGGCGGTTTTCAAGAAAAAATGGAATGCTGCGGCCAAGAAGTGTGATCAATCAGCTGTACAAAACCTAATGAAACATGTCAAGTCGAAAGTCCGAGAATATTACCAATATTTAATTACTGAATCAAAGCAATCGTAAGATTCTTTTTAATTCAACCAATTTAAATAATGAAAAGTTCATATATCGGTATTTCGATAGCAACTTACTACCTTCTTCAGTGAGCGTATTCGATTATACTGGTATTTCTTTATTTACTTTTTTACATGTATTTCTTTATAAACTGTAAGAATAAGCTTTTCAAAACACTTCCGAAAAGTTTCTTTGCTTGAATCATCAATAAAATCAATACAATGAAAAAAAAATGTGATTTTATTGTCAATTGCATGAATTTTTAGACTATTGAGAGAATCTGATTTGACAGGTAACAATTCCGCACTCACTAACACCATCACATTCTTTATATAAACTATCATGTGCTAAAAGTTGAAAAGGGACTATATGAAAAAAGGAGCAACATCAGAGTTCAGTTACTTCAAATTATTTCTACCAAAAAATCAACTTTCATTCGCACCGTTGCCGTCTTCAACAAACTGCGCAGATTGCACCTATTTAGACCCCCGTGCAAATAATTTGCGCGCAGTAAAATCTGCTCACAGACCTATACATAGACAATGACACATATCGATATTCTCTACATCTTAGGATAAAATTGATTTAAAAACAATTGCGACTGGTGTGTCAGTAAAAATTGTCAGTGAATCCATAATTTTTTGGCTAATTCTTCAGTAATTCGAAAAACGCCCGAATAATGCATGATTTATTTGTTGTTCCACTTACATTCTTGTACCCGAATGTACAGAATGCATTCTGTTTTCTGTTCGTTTCTTTTCATTTGTTGATCGGTAAATTTTCGTTATTAAACTCCTTGGTTTGCTTTCATAATAATTTTCGCCAAAACAATAACGATTATGCCGTTTGGAAATGTGATTCGAAAATCAGAAGCGAGCAACGGCTGATTTGAAAAACTGACACGGGTTGTCTATGTGTGCGTCAGTGCGAAAATATTTCTGCGTGGAAATTATTTGCACAGGAGTCTAAATAGGTGCAATTTCCGCAATAACTTATTTTCGATACACTCCTTATTGATAGGCCCACCAAAATATACACCCATAGATGAGGTATTTAGCTATTTAGCAAATCTCTGTGCCAAAAATGCGCTGAAAAGTGTACTGTGCCAAAGATGATGTGATTGGAAAAGCATTACTGGCATCAAGAATCGAGCTCCCAAGCTAAATGATGCATGACCGCTACATTCAAGCGAAACAAGAAAAACATTTCATGGGATTTTCCTCCAATTCAATCCAATTCCCAAAATAACTCGGCTTGCCAGTCCAATATCTTAGTGGACCACTTGAGCCGGTTAGCAAAATTACACTGCCTTGGCCGTCTGCCGTTTGTTTGCAGGATAATGTCAGTTATTAGAATGCTGCCCGGCGTAGAATCTTATACCGATAATTCCACCACCAAGGTAGTTCATTATTGGATTAGACTCAGTTTCGTAGAACAAAAAATTTCTTAACAGGCGTCAAGCTGCACCACTTTCAAAATGGCGATACACCAAATTATTAACCATGTTTCGGTTTATACTCGAAAACTATCAAAATGGTTGAAATTGTCGATGGAAAAATTCTTAAAAAATAACCATAAAGGTAGTTTTTAGGCAAAGGCTCAAAATGGTTATTTTTGAACAAAAATGGTTAGAAAAAAATGAGCGTGACTGAATTTAAAAAATGCTTTACGAAATCCAAAAATCTAGATCTAGTTTTGATAAGAAAACCCGAGAAATTAATTGAAACCGAGTGGTATAAAAAAACGATTGCTTCGGGATGTTTTTTGAATTTCCAATCAGCCTGCAACACACGCCTGAAGATCAACACGGCGCTCATCAAGCGTGTTAAAACTTTTTCAACTAATGTTCCTCCCGATGACACAATAAAACTAATATACGAAAACCTCGGGCGGAACAACAACTCATGAGCAAGAGCATTAATCAACAGATTTATCTTTAATACGAACGAGAACTCCATTCATAAAATATGTTTATGCTATTTTTATTATAGAACTTAGAAAAAAAATTGATAGAATTCGAAAAGTCGCACATAGGGGTAAATGCACCTAAAAAGCGATCAAAATTATTTGCGGACAACCGGTAAACGATAGAAATTTGATGGCTTCACAACGTTTTCATATTTTTTGTTAATCTATCAAATTCTTGAAAAAAAGTTTTTTTTTTAAATATCTTTATCATAGAGATTGAAAACTACCCAAAAACAATTTATTGCTGAAAAAATATCGTGGCTTAATTTTAACACGTTCGTCGCCATGTCACCCATATTTGGGTGACGGGTGTATTTCCTGGGAGGCCTCGTCACATCAAAAAGCCTGTGACGCTCTCTCACTCAAGTTAGCCGCTCAGCTTAGCCACACGTTACAAATAGTGGAGTTCTCCCTGGTTGCTTTCTTTCTCCGAGATTTTCTTTGGGCCCGGCAAGTAAAACAACCAAAATGAGCGTGGCGACGAACGTGTTAATCAGCAATCTGGCTGAAAGAAGGCCTCATAAATTCGTGTTTCCGGAACCCTTAAGATGGCATTGCGAACATCGAAAGCCCGCATAGAAGAATTAATGTTCGCGGCAAAGCCCACTTCTTTATCTTGAAGTGACGGTATCTTCGACCTCCGGCTTGTTGGTCGAATGCCGTAGTACGCAGACCCAATCATGAAATCTGCGGTGTGATGATAATATGTCGTTCTTAAGTGACCAAAATGCCTCTGAACCGAAGATTGATTTTATGTTAAGTGTAGGAAAAATGATTTTTTTTAAACTTTGGGCACCAAAACTCCAATCCGTGAATAAATTCACTCTTCATTTTAAAAGCTGAAAACGAAATTATAAAAAAAATGGCATCAAATAAGGACCGCCAAAAATTCCTTTCTCATATTAATCTAGCTGCCATCAAGCATAGCAGCTCACCATACTTCAAAGTCTGTCAAATTTCAAAGGTAGCGAATGATTAAACAACGGCTGGAAAAGTGTATGAGAAAAAAATTTAGAACTTCTCCTATTGGCTGCTCTAAGACTTCTCCAAACGCTGAAACATGGTTTCAGTATGGTCAGTGGTTTCAGGTTGTCTTTATTCAGCCAGTAAGCTGAAACAGCCATTCCGCTTTAGCTCAGCTTTTGTTCTGCAAATAGCCATTCTAAAGCAGCTAAAATGTTTGTAGGGTGTACAATAAGAATCTTCAATCAGTTGCCGGCTGGTCAGGTATTAGGTATATGGATGCCAGAATACCTGTAAGTAAACATTCAGCGTTTGTTGATGCTTTTATTATGCACACCATCGTGTATGTTTTATCTTTGCTTTTTCGTGGCTTGAACGAGTCGGCCCTGTAATTTAACCGTGAGCTCTACGGTGACAAATTGACGCACCCAGAGCTATTGGAATTATTTTTTTTTATTTGTTTGCGCATATATTACACGACTTATGCCTAAGACCACTATGGTCCAACTATGCTCTGTATGTGTTCTATATTACAATGGTATTGTATTCAGATATTGTTTGTTGATCAATCTATTTTTAGAATTCGAGTCTACTTTATCGGTAGCAATTATTTGTAGTCTATTGGTTATGTGCCCTATCTTCTTCTGATTACTCCGTGGAGTTTACAATTTTTTGTCATTCGTTATCATCTTATCGTGAGTATGATTTTTTCTTCACGGTTATTATGGGCGAAGCCCGATTGTGTTCTTGTGTTTATACTCCGAAGGAGTTTACAATTGTCTGTTTTCTTGGCGGAAGCCTTCATCTAATTCTGTTTTTACTCATAAGAGTTTACAATTTCTTGTTTTCGTCCGGAGACATTCATATTCTTGTGGTTTTGTCCGAAGACCTTTATTCTGTTAAGCCTTAAGTTAATTTAACTTAAGGCTAATTATTGGAATTAGGTGTGTGTGGCTCTCGCAACCTGGGTACGAATAAAGGGTAGAAAGAATCTAAAAATCTCACCATAGTATTTTGCAACCATCGCACGGAGAGTTTTGATTCTCCGTTCTCCGACTTTTTCGGTAGAGAATGGCATCTCTGAATGTGAGAAAAAAGTTTAAAAACTGTTTTCAGGGTACACCCGATTTCGTATAGCTAAAAACAAACACAAGTTTATGCTAACCTATTAATATTTATTGAAATTTTATTCTGTTTGAGAACACTACACTTATATTACGCAAACTCATTTAGGAATTCGTTTAGAAATAATTGCATACCACAAACATGCTGACGCTATTCTTGGCCCAACCACAACCAACTGCTTCATTAGATTCGTCTAAAAATGCAGCAGATTCCATGTCCCATTTGTTGATCACTTGTTTTGCTGTAGCGAGCCCCTTTATGGAGTAAAGATCTTCTTTGTATAAGTTTCTCGGCTGTTGTATGACCATGTTGCGATTGGCTAAGTATTTGGCCCACTTCCTGGACCTTGTACTTAACATCGAACTCCATTGAAGTTCATCAAGTGAGTAACGAGACCGGACTCGGTTCAGCTCAGTCAAGAGCTGCATTGGATAATTGCTGAAAATAGTTTGAGATTGCATTGATCAGGCATTAAACATCTAGCTCAAACTAGGATAAGTATTCAATCACCTGAATCCTTGCGCTGCACTACAACTATGGAAACCAATTGCTAAAACCAACAGGAACAAACTAAAAGGATACATTTCGTTGTTCTGGGCCTAATATTCTGCGTTCGAGAGTTAGCCAAACACTGAGTAGCAGTTTCCCACTTTCGGCTTTTATACCATCCGTTCGAAATATAACGGAAATATAATACCTAGAATTTCGTATCAGTGACCAGCTCAACATTCGGTGCATTGATGCTGGTTGTTCAAAGTAGAAAACCGGTTACGAAAAACATATTAGCTTGCGATTTGCAAATTTGCATTTGCATTTGCAAAGTCGTTCGAGTCAATATGAACCGAAGCGTACATGCAAATCATCATAACTTGTTAGAGTCATAGAAACCCTACTTCCCTGCGCTAGCTCAAAGAGGAAGCAATTGTTCTGAACTGATTCTCAAGGAGGACATTTATTTACAACACGACAAAACAAACTGGACATCTGGTTTATGGGCAGACGTTTACTACGAGAATTTGTGAACTTGGGGAATGCACTTTAACAAAACAAATATCACGACAATTTGGATGTAGATAGACCTTACAATTATAACTTAGTATTAAATGAGTGGTGTATTTTGAATTTAAGACAAGGTTTTTTTCAATTTGCACTCTGTTCGAACTATGGGTGGTTTTTAATATAATATTTAAGTACAGTAAGGTTTTTTTTTACACTGATATACGTACCGCGTAAAAAACCGTGCAAAAAAACCGTTTTAATTCCCGAAATGGCTAAAAAAACCGTGCTAATTCCCGAAAACTGAGTAAAAAAAACCGTGTTAATTCCCGAAAACCGTGTAAAAAAAGACCATTCAAATTCTGCAGCTCTGAAGTTCTGACACTTAATACCTGAGACCTGAGACTTGAGACTTGAGTCCCGAGAGTTGCGAATGTAGACTAGAGACATGAGATCTGAGATCTGAGATCTGAGACCTGAGACTTTAGACATGACAACTGAGACCTGAGTCCAGGGACCTGAGACCTGAGACCTGAAGAATGAGACTAAAGACATGGGACCTTAGATCTGAGACCTGAGACCTGAGACCTGAGACCTGAGACTAGAAACCTAAGACATAATACACGAGACCTGAGACCTGAGACATGGGACATGAGACCTGAGACATGAGACATGAGACATGAGACATGAGGCATGAGACATGAGTCATGAAACATTAGAAATTAGACATGAGACCTGAGACTTGAGGCCTGAGACTTGAGACCTGAGACATGAGACATGAGACTTTGCTGTGGGGTAGCGGCATCAGAATACTACCCCGGGGTCACTGACCCATGTCGTAAGAGGCGACTAAATTCAGCAATGCTCCTCCCACTAATTGACCTACGCAAACGAACTCGGACTTTGGACTCGGAATAGATTGGAACCATCCCCCCTTCTAATGATAACACATGCAACGGAAATGGACTATGAAAACGGAACTGAAACCCATCTTAGAAAGACAAATGCAATGGATATGGACTACGCAAACGGAACTGACGGAACCCCTCTATAGATGAAGAAATACGCAATGAACTCGGACTTTTCTATTGGAACTTATTGGATACAACGACCCAAGGTTGCCCAAAGTGTGCCGCTTATGGGGGCGCGAAAACGCCTCCATGCGAAAGACCGTGCTGATGAGGTGGAAGGCTGGCGGGTCGAAAATGTGCCAGTCGCAAACGGTAGCCTGTGGGGCACCAGGACGCACCCCACAGTAATGAAGTCCTTACTGCGCTAAAGCAGGGCACTGGCGCAGTGGATCGTATATTTCCCTAGCTACGCGTGGGAATAAACATGAACCAAAACAACATCAACACCAAAAACAGAAGGAATTTCGAGACAACTGACGTTAGCTCGGACGAAGGAGGAGAAGGTAGAAGAACGCAGACAGAGGTCTTTGCTAAGAGAGGACTCCTTAGGTCTCCTCTACTAAGCAAAGTAGTAAAGGAGCTAGGAAAGGAGATTGGCAGGGAGGTTGCCAAGGAAGCGGGGAGAAGCCCGGCCGCAGATGTGTCCACTGAAAACCTCAGTAGTTCCCAGCAAGAGGAGCAGGTCCCAATCGCTGGAAGAGGTGCACCAAGGGGCATAAAAAAATGTGGCCTTTTGGAGGCAGCCGGCATGGTCGACAAGATGCAGGAGTTTGTGCGAAGTACCAACAACGTGCACACGCATATTAAGAGCTGGGTGCCGAAATTGATGGTGCTTCTGCAGAGTGCCGTCAAGGAACGAACAGAGCTGGTGCGGAAAGCCGAGGCTGCGGAGAAGTGATTGGAGGAAGTAAAATTAGTTGCTTCTCAAGGACCTTCGAAGGAGTCCAAGCCGAGAAGAACCGTGAAAAGAGATCGCGACTCCCCCGTCGTAAACGATTCCTTCAAAAAAAAGGAGGGGTACGGACTACGAGGATGCAGACGGAGAAAGTAGTGCAGGAGGCTAGCGAATGGTTCGTAATAGGAAGGAAAACACGAAAAGAAAGGTCGTCATGAAGCCAGAACCACCCCCAAAACCAAAACCTCAACGGGTGTTGTCCAGGGGTGATGCCCTTATCGTGGAAGCGAAAGAAGGCACATCGTATGCGGACTTGTTCCGGAAGCTACGCGCAGAGCCAAAATTATCTGCTCTTGGCGAGAGCGTCACCAAAACAAGACGCACCCAAAAAGGTGAACTGCTCTTCGAGCTAAAAAAGACCCGACGATAAAGAGCGCCGACTTCAAGGAGCTTGTCGAAAGCACCCTGGGCGAAGAAGCGACTGTTCGCGCGCTATCGCAGGTCGCATATATTGAATGCAAGGACTTGGATGAGTTTACCACTGCAGAGGAGCTCGAGAAAGCACTCTCCAGCATACCTTGTATGAGCAACGAATCAGTAGCTACAAAACTGAGAAAGGCGTATGGTGGAATGCAGATTGCGAAGATTCGTCTCTCGCCAACAGCGGCCAACATTCTACTGACGGCAGGGAGTGTAAGAGTTGGATGGTCAGTGGGGCACTTTAGAACCGCACCCAGGATACCAAAACAAATGCAACGCTTCTTTAATTGCTGGGACTTCGGTCACCAATCCCGAAACTGCAACGGACCCGACCGGTCACGATGTTGCCGAAGATGTGGTGAAGAAGGACACTTCGCTAGAGTTTGCAAAAATCAACCGAAATGCATGCTGTGAAAGCAGGCGGATGACAATGCTCACGAAACTGGTGGCTTAGACTGCCAGGCATACAAAAAGGCAAAGACAAGCCAGTAAAATTGGATGTAATCCAGATAAACCTCAACCATAGCGATGTCGCACAGCTTCTGCTGGAGCAAACGGTAGGCGAAAGAAAGTGCGACGTGGTGCTTTTATCAGAACCATACAGAATTCCGTCTGGAAACGGTAATTGGACAGCGGACAGGTCCGGCTTAGCTGCTATCTACGCCACAGTACGTTTTCCTATCCAGGAGACATTGGTAGATTCTCGGGACGGATTTGTGATTGCTAAAATCAACGGCATCTCCTTTTGCAGCTGCTACGCTCCACCTAGATGGACGATCGGGGAGTTCAACACAATGTTGGATGAACTCACTCACGAGCTGACAGGAAGGGCCCCTGTAGTGATAGCAGGAGACTTCAACGCTTGGGCGGTTAGCTGGGGTAGTAGGGGCAACAATCCTGCTAGGGCAACAGTCTGCTAGAGTCCTTCGCGAGACTGGAGGTTGAGCTTTGCAACACTGGATCTACCAGCACCTATCGCAAGCATGGAATGCCAGACAGAACGTCAGTGATAGATATCACCTTTGCGAGCCCATCACTAAAAACTGACATGAATTGGAGAGTGTGTGACGATTATACGCACAGCGACCACCAGGCGATACGTTATAGCGTAGGAGACCGAAATCCGGTAACAGTAAGGCAACTGCCAGTCCATGAGCGGAGATGGAAGCATCGCAGGTCTGTAATGCTGAGCAGCTGACGAAAATGATGGTAGCGGTGTGCGACATGACCATGCCCAGAAGGAATACACCGAAGTGGTGGCAACGACCAGCTTACTGGTGGACTTCAACCTGAGCTTCGTACTAGCTGTCTAAAAGCCAGGCGACGAGATCAACGGGCGAGAAACGAAGCCGATAGAGAAACGAGAGGTGTCGTTTACCGATCAGCCAGGGTGGCACTTATGCGAGCTATTAAATCAAGCAAAGAAAACTGCTACAGAGCGTTATGCCAGAGCGTAGATGATAATCCATGGGGCCAAGCCTATAGAGTTGCACTGGCGAGATTTGGTGGCCCAAGGTCGCCGACCGAAAAGTGTCCGGAAAAACTGAGAGAGATCGTTGCACATCTTTTCCCGCAGCATGGTCCGACGCAGTGGTCACTTACCCCGTACGACGCGGGTGCCCACGACATCGAGCCAGTAACGAACGAAGAACTTGTGGCTATCGCTAAGAAACTTGCGGTGATTAAGGCCCCTGGTCCGGACGGAATCCCAAATGCAGTGCTGAAGGTGGCGGTACAGACCATTCCGGATACCTTCAGAGTGGTGCTACACTACTAGTGTCTCGACGAGGGATCTTTTCCCAACTCGTGGAAAACGGCGAAGTTGGTGCTACTACCGAATCCTGGGAAACCCCCAGAGCATCCATCATCATATAGACCCATTTGTCTGCTGGACACCCTTGGTAAGCTACTGGAGAGGATAATATTAAACAGACTTATTATCTACAGAAGGCGGAAGTGGACTGTCGGACAGACAGTTCGGTTTTCGGAAAGGGAGATCTACGGTGGACGCCATCCGTATGGTGACAGAGTACGCGAAGCGCGCATATAAAAAGAAGCGGACAGGTGTTCGTCACTGCGCCATCGTGACGATCGACGTTAAGAATGCCTTCAACAATGCCAGCTGGGAAGCGATTGCCAAAGCGCTTCACAGGATGCTTGTTCCCAATACTCTCTGCAGGATAATAGGAAGCTTCTTCGAAAATCGAATCCTAACGTACGAAACCGAAACTGGGTTACGATCTACTGCCCTAACAGCGGGTGTTCCACAGGGTTCCATACTCGGACCTGTGCTTTGGAATGCCATGTATAATGAGGTGTTAACGCTGAAACTACCAGCAGGCGTGCAGATAGTCGGATTTGTTGACGATATCGTGCTCATGATTACTGGCGAAACAATCGAGGAGGTAGAAGACCTTGCAACGGTGTCCGTAGAAAGGGTTGGCATCTGGATGGAGGGAGTTAAGCTTCAGATAGCTCACCATAAAACTGAAGTTCTGCTCGTGACCAATAAAAGAGTTGTGCCGCACATGGAGATCACTGTTGGAGGGCACACGACATCTTCGAAACAGCAGCTGAAATACCTTGGAGTAATGGTCGACCATCGCTTAAGTTTTGGTGCGCATGTCAAATACTGTTGTGAAAGTGCATCGAAAGTCATAGATTCATTGGCCTGGATTATGCCGAACTGCCATGGTCCAATGAGTAGCAAGAGACGTCTCCTTGCGAGCGTAGCACTGTCGAAACTACGATACGGAGGAGCGGCCTGGAGCTCCGCGATAGAGGTAGAGCGCAACAGATCCAAATTACGGAGCACACATCGGTTGATAGCCATGCGAGTTTCCTGTGCGTACAGGACCATATCAGCAAATGCAGCTTTTGTCATCGCGGGCATGATTCCCATCGACATAACTCTGGCGGAGGATATGGAATGTTACAAAGCAAGAACTGCTAGAGGAGTGCATAAAACTCAACGAGCAGCGTCAATGCTCAAGTGGCAGGAGCAATGGGATGCATCGAACAACGCAAGATGGACGCATAGGCTAATCCAGAGACTTTCAGACTGGGTAAATCGGAAGTATGGAGAGGTCAACTTCTACCTGACGCAGTTCCTTTCAGGTCATGGGTGCTTTAAGCAATACCTTCACCGGTTTAAGCTTATCAGCTCGCCTTATTGCCCGGAATGCGTAGAGACGGAGGAATCGGCAGAACATACTATCTTTGTCTGCCCCAGGTTCAATTCAAGGCGACAACAACTTCAAGATTTGAACGCTGAAAACATAGTGAGTGAAATGTGTTGCGACGAACAGTCGTGGCGTGCTATAGTCGACGAAATCTCGCAAATAATGCGCGATCTGATAAGGATCAGGAAAGATGATGAACGGAGAGAGCGAGATCCATCAACCAAATTTGACAAGCTAATGGAAGGTCTTGGGCCTCGTATGACACTTCAATTCAAAAGCAACGCGATCTTAGGGTGCGGTATAACCCTAATCTGGACTCATACGTGTGGTGGGACTTAAAAGGTCTCACGTACTCAGCTACGATCTTTCCTGCAGCAAAAGGAAGCGGAGATACCATTCGGCGTGGTCGTGTCGGGATTCTAGCTTGGTAGTTTCTCAATCGGCCATGCCTTGGTGGTTGAATATCCTGCGGAAGTGGTTGCTGTGACGGGCGCGAGTTACTTTGAAAGCGTTACCTAACCGGCACACGTTTCGGGGTCTTCCGTACCAGTCTGAAGTTGGCGATAGAGGAAAAGGAGAAGAAGGAAAAAAGGATAAAGCCGAACAATGACCAAGGAAAAAATGAGAAAGAGGAAAAGGGTGAGATGTATAAGTGCATGAGCACAGCCTACCCCTTGATGTATGATCATAGGGTGAAACCAAGGGGCACATCTGGCACACGAAGCCCATGGTGGTTTTAGTGGGACGAACCCACTCACGGCAGCAAACACCCGGCTGTTATGGTTTGAAGTCAAATTTCCATCTTGTAAAAAAAAATATGAGACATGAGACCTGAGGCATGAGACAAGAGCCATGAAAGATTAGACCTGAGACAAGCTACTAGTGTGATTACCGCGAAAAATTAGTTAAGCTCCGATTTCAACATGCCACCCCTCTAGTATAAGGGTTTGACTTGTAGGTGACGAAAAATAATCTCGCGAGTTCGCTAGTACAAGCTACTAGTGTTGGTACCGCGAGAAATTAGTTTAGCTCCGATTTCAACTTTCGAACGGTCAAGTGAAAGGGTTTGACTTGTAGGTGACGAAAATAGTCTCACGAGTTCGTTAGTACCAGCTACTAGTGTAAGTACCACGAGAGATTAGTTAAGCTACGATTTTAACTTGCGATCCTTCAAGTGAAAGGGTTTGACTTTAGCTCCGATTTTAACTTGCGACTCCTCTTGTGATACTGTTTGACTTGTAGGTGACGAAAAATAGTGTCGCGATTTCGCTAGTATAAGCTACTAGGGTTAGTACCGCGAGAAACTAGTTAAGCTCCGATTTAAACTTGCGACCCCTCTAGCGAATGGATTTGACTTGTAGGTCTCCGATTTAAACTTGCGATCCTTCTAGTGAAAGGGTTTGACTTGTACATGACAAAAAATAGTGCCTCGATTTCGCTAGTATAAGCTACTAGGGTTAGTACCGCGAGAAACTAGTTAAGCTCCGATTTAAACTTGCGACCCCTCTAGCGAAAGGGTTTGACTTGTAGGTGACGAAAAATAGTGTCGCGACTTCGCAAGTATAAGTTACTAGGGTTAGTACCGCGAGAAATTAGTTAAGCTTCGATTTCAACTAACGGCCCCTCTAGTGAAAGGGCTTGACTTGTAGGTGACAAAAACTAGTGTCGCGGGTTCGCTAGTACAAGCTTCTAGGGTTAATAGCTCGAGAAATTAGTTAAGCTCAGATTTGAACTTTCGACCAGTCAAGTAAAATGTTTTGACTTGTAGATGACGAAAAATAGTGTCACGAGATCGTTAGTGCAAGCTACTAATGTTAGTACCGCGAAAAATTAGTTGAATTCCGATTTCAACTAGCGACCCCTCTAGTGAAAGGGTTTGACTTGTAGGTGACGAAAAATAGCAACGCGAGATAGCTAGTACAAGCTACTAGTGTTAGTACCGCGAGAAATCAGTAAAGCTCCGATTTCAACTTTCGACCGGTCTAGTGAAAGGTTTGACTTTTAGATGACGCAAAATAGTCTCGCGATATCGCTTATACAAGCTACTAGTGTTAGTACCGTGAGAAACTAGATTAGCTCTGATTTCAACACCTACAAGTCGAACCCTTTCACGAGAGGAATCGCAAGTTGAGATCGGAGCTAAACTTATTTCTCGCGGTGCTAACACTAGTAGCTTGTACTAGCGAACTCGCGAGACTTGTTTTCGTCACCTATTAGTTAAACCCTTTCACTTGACCGGTCGAAAGTTGAAATCAGAGCTAATCTTTCACTAGAGGAGTCGCAAGTTAAAATCGTAGCTTACTAAATTCTCGCGGTACTAACACTAGTAGCTTGTACTAGCGAAGTCGCGACACTATTTTTCGTCACCTACAAGTCGAATCCTTTCACTAGAGGGGTCGCAAGTTGAAATCGGAGCTTAACTAATTTCTCGCGGTACTAACCCTAGTAGCTTGTCTCCGGTCTCAGGTTCAAAGTCTCATGTCTTAGGTCTCAGGTCTCATGTTTCATGGCTATGTCTCATGCCTCAGGTCTCATATCTTATGTCTCATGCCTCATGTTTCATGTCTCCGGTCTAAAGTCTCATGTTTCATGGTTCTTGCCTCACGCCTCAGGTCACATAACCTAAATGTCATGTCTCATGCTGAGGTCTTAAGTCTAATATCCCTTGTCTCAGGTTCCTGGTCTCAGGTTCCAGATCTCATGTCTAGTTTCTAATGTTTCATGTCTCTTTTCTCAGGTCTTATGTCTCATGTCTCATGTCTCAGGTCTCAAGTCTCAGGTCTCAAGTCTTGGGTCTCAGGTCTCAGGTCTCAGGTCTCAGGTCCCAGGTCTCAGGTCTCATGTATCATGTTCTTAGTCTCAGAGCTAAGATTTTCCCAACTTCAAAAAGATTTTAAGTGTTTTCCTTTGAAAAGGACTTAGATTATTTTCTCTCAAAAACCGTGTTAATTCGCGAAATCCGTGTAAAAATACCGTGTTAATTCCCGAAAACCGTGTAAAAAAAGGCGTGTAAAAAAAACCGCGTAAAAAAAAACCGTGTAAAAAACCTTGGTGTACTTGCGCTTTTTTTTTCTTCAGGATCTCGTTGCGGTCGTTCTGCGTTGGTGGACTCGTTGGGGGACACCTTGGCTACGACGTAACGGGATTCCGGAATAGAGAGTCAGGAACAGAGCAGCTCACCCCCTTGGGGCAAGCCGAGCGACAACTTGGCCTAAGTGTCGGGTAAAGGCCTAATGTTTCGATGCGGTCCGGGGAGGGTCACTTTTGTCACGTGAGTGTCTGACACTTCCGAGTGGGCACTAGCGGACGCGGTCGGCGGTCGGATACCCAGATGGGGTTCCTCCAGGCCACACTATTGCCGACAGTGCCGTTGGGGTTGTAACGTGGGGGCACTTTTCAATAATAGCACGCCCTTACTGCACTCACGGAACACCGGTGTCTTTTATAAAGCGGCAATAGTGATACCGGCACTGGGGAACCAATAACTTTCTGGTATCCACTACACTTAACCTCACTCGGCCGACCAGCTAGGAAAACGAATCGTGTAGTCCTCTAGCTGATCGTTGATTTCGGTCAAAGAAACGGATGGGGGTCTGATCTCCCGATTGCGGTAGAAACGTGGTCACTTTGGGCACGTGACGTCACTGTCGCTTAGAAAAACCACTCGACCCGAACCGAAACTTTTCATCCAATCAGCCACGAGCTATAGGCGCAGCCCGTATTTATTGATTTGTTGTTATCTTCCTATCCTTTTCTACTTCCCGCTTGTGGTGTTGCTGTCCCCTTCGTTGAATACCTTGAACTCGAACGCTTAACAACTATTTACAATGATGGCTGGTGTCGGACTTACAAACGGTTAACATTTACGCCTACTCTGTACATCCCATATAAAAAAATAACTCTAAGAACAAAATTAACACAAAATTATGAAAAATATAAAAAATTGTTGAGTAGGTCAGACAAAGAAGATAATGTTATAAAATTCATTAAATTATGTAAACTTACGGATAAGCTATGAATTGTAATCTTGAACTGTTTAGACACAAAAGCCATATTAATGGTAAAATCATAAGATTGTATTTTGGTCGAAAATTCTCGTATAAAACGCAATGCGTAAAAAGTACTCATTGAGTGTTGGACAAAATTTGCGGCCTTTGAACTGCAATAACTTTTCTGTTTCAAATCCAATCGAGTTACAGTCTTCGGGTGAAATATTTGTCTCAACTTAGGCTTTAAGAAAATTAATCATATAAAACAATCAGCTAGTGATGGAAGAAGTTATTGATGAAAAACCAGTATTTTTCGTTCCTTCTGGGCAAAATACCTCAAAATTTTATTCACGTTTGAGACTCAAGCAACCCCTCTTTATGGTCAGATCTTCCTGAAACTTGGCATGTGAACTTCTGGTAAGCTAATAAATAATTTTGACTTGGAGCGAGTGAGATTTATCATGTTTCATTCTTCCTATACTATGATAAGTGTACTGCGGTTTGTTAAATTATGAAAAACTACAAAAAATACTGTTATGGTAAAGTAGCCATAACTTCTTCAAATTTCAACCGATTTTGATAAATAACCACTTGAAATCTTTGTTTTAAATTGACATTGAGGCGCAAAAGAAAATCAGATTTTTTAAATGCTACCATCGAGTCTAAAACTTTCGTTGAAATAAAATTTTCTCTAAAAAAATGCGTTTTTTATAAATTTTTTTCTCATAAAGTCACTAATATCAACAATACTGTTGGTCAAACGCAAAAACTGTGTCTAGATGATCGATAGAAAATTTATTCACCTTCAATATGCAAAAGAGGGATTTCAAATTACTGTTATGCCGTCCGAGATATTTTAATCTAAGTACAAGAACATTTTTAATTTTTCCGAAATTTCATATTTGGAGCATAACTCAAAAACGGTTCTACTGAGATTTTTTTGAATTTCATTTTCGGATTCAGCGCCCGATTTTACATTAAAAATGTTGGTCAGTTAATCAGGTTCACGATTTTTTTTAAATTTTGTAAACTAGTGTAATTAACGCTAAAAAATTAAAAAAAAATAAAGGCTAGCTTTGTTCGGCTTGTTTTACGGACTTAATTTATCTTTAAATATTTGAAGCAATTTGACTTTGAAAATGGATCGTGAATTGATTTCTTTTAATTCATTGGATAGGGAATTATATTTTGTTGGTCCAATAAACGATATCCTTTTTTGTCCTAAGGAGGTTTAAGATCGACACCGTTGAAGATGATTAAGGTGACGAGTATTATGTGTTCGTATTCCCGTTGTGAAACGTAGGTTTTGAATAGAAGTTGACGAATGCAGGTTATCAAAAACATACAATACAGTTTGGAGATCACAAAGATCTGATAAGGGTAAGATATTATGGACTCTGGATGAATAAATAAGCCTAGTTGGATGCAGCAAAGGAAGATTGTAAATATTTTTCAAGCATCTATTTTGCAAAGTTTGAAGTTTATGTAAGTGTGAAAGAGATGCTCGTCCCCAAACTGTTATAAGATAGTGAAATAAAGAGTGAATGAATGCATAATAGAATTTTAAAAGAACATGTTGTGGCACGAAGTTCTTCAATATCCAGAGTACACCACAGAGGGGAGAAATTCTTTTTTCTAAATGTTGTATATGACAACTCCAGGAAAGAGTACTATCTAAATGGATACCTAAGTATTTGAAGGTTTCCACCTCTTGTATGGCAAACTGATTCATATGTGGATCCCTGTGTTGTGATATTACTTTCCTGGATGAATAGAATAACATGTATTTAGTTTTTTCGTAGGTTAAAGAGAGCAGATTGCTATTGAAAAATGTAGATAGCAATTTCAAATCATGTTCCAGGTTTTCGATAATTGTATTTGGAGACTTTCCTGTGTAAAATAAAGCAGTATCATCCGCAAAAAGCCGTGCTGTACCAATAAGGGGAAGATTACAAATGTCGTTAATGTAAATTAGAAAAAGTAAAGGACCTATGTTACTGCCCTGTGGAACCCCTATATTAATATTTGTGAATTCGCTCGCTATTCCTTCAACCACAACAAATTGTTTCCTGTTGTTCAAATAACTTCGAATTATGTCATTTGCTTTTCCCCTTATTCCGTATTTGTTCAACTTTTCTAATAAAATTTCATGATTCAGTGTGTCGAACGCTTTTTTCAGGTCCAAAAATAAAGCTCCGACAATATTTTTAGAATCAACCTCTGTTATAATTGAGTCAACTAGTTCAAAAATAGCTATAAGAGTGATGGAGCCTGCTCTGAAACCGTATTGCATTTTGTATAAAATATTATTACTACTAAGAAAACTCATGATTCTGTTTACTAATAATTTTTCGAACACTTTTCTGAAGACACTGAGCGTAGAAAATGGTCGATAGTTGTTGACATCTTCTGGATCACCTGATTTGAATATTGGGGTTACTTTCGCTACTTCAAGGCAATCTGGAAAACATCCTGTTTCAATTATTGAGTTGAAAAACTTTGCAAGAATATGTGAAAAAAGCTGGTTGTTATTTTTAATAACACTTGTTGGGAAACAATCCGGTCCACAACTTTTTTTGCTTTTGAGGCTCAGTATTACTAATTTTACTTCATTTTCAGCTGTTGGTTGAAGGAAGATTGAATTCCTTACCTCTTTTATATTGGACAAAGCATCAAACTCAGGTTCATTTGGTATTTCCTTGGCAAGGTCCAATCCAACTGAAGAGAAAAAATTGTTGAATTTGTTACCAAGCATTTTTTTTTGTCAGTTATAAGGTTTGGACCTTCGGTAAGTTTTTTTGATGGAAAATTGTTGGATCTCCCCAAAAGTTGGTTTATATTTTTCCAAAGTTTAGAGTGTATTGTATTATTGAGTAGTCTTTAATAGTACAACCGTTTGCACGTTTTTTTTTTAAGATACAGTTTTTTGTTTATATGCTGAAGCATTTCTTTAAGGTGAACATCATAGGGATGTTTTTTAACACGTTTCAAATAGTTGTTTTTCATGTTTATTAAAATCCATAGGTCATACGAAATCTATGGACAGTAACTACCTTTCATGTTTATTTTCTTCGATATAGTTTTAGTACACCGTTTGAATAAGCTATTGTATGTGGTTGAGATTTCTTGAATGCCGCTGTTCACGTTGCCTGGGACAAAGGTTCTTAGATAGTTCGAGAATAGTTCATTAAGTTTAGCGTGATCCGTAATCTCTCTTGTCAAGACCGTTTTTTGTCTTTTTTGCAACATTTCAAAAGACGTGAGAATCTGCAAATGATCACTAACGTCTGAAAAGATGGTATCATTTTTTATTCGTTCTAAATCTTATACTTTGCAAATTACATGGTCTAAAAACTAGTATAGACGAAGGCCAGAAGTTTGTAAGATTTTAAATTTTGTTAATTTAGATAAAAATTCATTGTTTCAAATATAATTTTAGTGTCCACTGATTCTAAAATCCGCCGAAAAACGTCGATGATTTAAATCACATTAAAGCGCGGCGATAAACAAAATTCCAATACGAAAACCGGTTACGAAAAACAAATTAGCTTGAGATTTGCAAATTTGCATTTACAAGTATAAGTAGGGAAACCTCTGTTGCCTAGAAATTTCCTTTTTGTCAAAACTAACGTGTGATTATATGAAATTATTTTATCGGCTATATCGGTGAAATTTTATATTCTTTGAGAAAGAATATTTAAGAATTGAAAGATTATATACGGATAGAAGATTAGAATAGGGTGAAAGATGTTGAAAATGAGCGGAAGGGTAATTTTGATTTGAAAAACTTTTCATCACATTTCATCGTTTTGTTCCTCACGGGCCTACTACCTTGCAGTGGTAGATACGGGATAGATTTGTAGCTACCACCACACAATAGTAGGCCTAGCTTGGTATGTCCCACAAGCGGAAGACTTGCAGTACGAACGAACAAAAAGACGGCTAGACCGCACGTAATGATACAATACCGAGAACCGCATCTAAAGGGTGATACGGTCAAAATTTGGTCAATATCAACTTGACGAATTTCCTTCAATTTTGCATTTAAAAAACCTGAACACCCCTCATTTTGAAGGTGTGTGTGTGTAGAATGTTGCTCCTATTTTGATTTTGGAATCCACTCTTAAGTTATCAAAATGCCGTCCAAGGAAGAAGAGCAGCGTATCAAAATTTTGCTCGCACATCGCGAAAATTCGAGCTTCTCGCGCGCAAAGCTGGCAAAATCGCTAAAAGTTGCCAAATCAACCGTTACAAATGTAATTAAAGTGTTTGGGGAACGTTTGTCAACCGCCAGGAAGTCTGGATCGGTGAATAATCGAAAACCGGAAGCCGCTGAGACGACAAAGAGAGTTGCCGATAGTTTCAAGCGAAACCCTAACCTCTCTCTCCGAGATGCCGCAAATAAGCTGGGTGTACCGTCTACAACCGTGCATCGAGCCAAAAACCGAGCCGGACTATCGACTTACAAAAAGGTAGTGACTCCAAAACGCGATGATAAACAAAATACGACGGCCAAAGCGCGATCCCGGAGGCTGTACACGACGATGCTGACGAAGTTTGACTGCGTGGTAATGGACGACGAAACCTACGTCAAAGCCGACTACAAGCAGCTTCCGGGACAGCAGTTTTATACGGCAAAACGAAGGGGAAAGGTAGCAGATATATTCAAGCACATGAAACTGTCAAAGTTCGCGAAAAAATATCTGGTTTGGCAAGCCATCTGTACCTGTGCGTGGCTTGAAAAGCAACATTTTCATAGCTTCCGGGACTGTCAACCAAGAAATTGACGTGAAAGAGTGTTTGAATAAACGTCTGCTGCCTTTGCTGAAGAAACACGGTTGTTCCGTACTGTTTTTGCCGGATTTGGCATCTTGCCATTACGGTAAAATGGCCATGAAGTGGTACGCCGCCAACAACGTGCAGATGGTTCCCAAGGACAAGAACCCTCCCAAAACGCCAGAGCTCCGCCCAATTGAGAAATACTGGGCTATTGTCAAGTGGAACCTAAAGAGGACCAAAAAACTGCTAAGGACGAGTAGCAGTTCAAGGCAAACTGGCTTTCTGCGGCGAAGAAGGTGGACAAGGTGGCTGTACAAAATCTGATGACAGGGATTAGGCGTAAGGCCCGGCGATTCGGATTTGGAAAAGCGGAAGCCTAGCTGAATATTTTTCCTGAATTTTATACTAATTAAAATTGAAAAAGAAATTTAATTTGATTTATTAAATTATCGATTTCACCGATTTACACGCGTTGTCCCTTGACCAAATTTTGACCGTATCACCCATTATCGATAAATGTGTCTCGGTTGTATTTGGAGCTTTTCTGAGCGATCACATTTCATCTTTTTGTTCGTTCGTACTGTAAGTCTTCCGGTGATTAACTCTTCATTTCAATAACGTGTGATTGTTTTATGATTTTTAAAATTAGATTAAGGTAGCGGGCTTTTGTTTAAAATAAGGTTTGGAAAAATGCAAATTTTGTTCGATGGAAGTCTTTAATTTGCACTTAAAAACTATTCACGCTACGTGAAAATGTACATAGATTTTTTCACCTTGAAAATCACGTGGAATCTATGTGAATTTCAGGTAGCAAATAGAGCTCACGTAGCGAACAGAATTCACTTAATTTTCATGTGAGTTTCGCTTGAAGCATACTTGGAAAAGGAATTCGTTCTGCTATATGCAATTCACACACTTTTCATATTTAAATGAACGTAGCGGATGTTTCACGGATAAAAAAGTCTACTAGTTGTTATAAAAATTCGTATGGTTGCCAATTCCATGCCAATGATTTTCAATTCAACATACCGTTTTACTTGATCAACATCGATATCAACGAACAAATCAGCGTAGCTGTGAAGTTGTTTTGGCTATCGAAGATTTCTCATCTGCTCATTGCTAATATGGCGGAACTGGCTATTTTATTCAGGTCAACTAAAAAATTGTTTTAGAATCTCACAAACACAGAAGTTGGTGAAAGTTATTTTTTTTGAGGACACACGTCAGAAAGCGAAAATGTAATGCTAAGAGCCTCACGTAAATCAAGCAATAATTCACGTTTTAAATGCCAGCCTGAAAATCCAGGTGAATTTACATTTCAGTTGAGTGTGGATTTCTTGAATATTTTTTCCATGTACCTAATGCTAATGAAATGAAAATTCTAAGTTTATTGTTGAATTCCTTGGTTACAATTTTCCTGGATACAGAAAAAAAAGTGAAAGCATGTTATGAATCGTAAAATTTTATCCGAAAAGGCAATATCAGTTAAAAAATCTAACAAAAAAATTTGCAATATGTTTTATTTCTAAAACGAAAATTTTTAAGACTACATAGGTTTCGAACCTCAAAATAAAGTTTGAATTCGAAACACCTTATAGTAGTTGTGACGTAAGGCAAACTGTAGTACATGCAGAGGATTAAAAAAAACCCTCGAAAATTCATACATAATTCAAATAGGGATCAATTTTGATCAAATGAATATGCTGCCAAATATGTTATTTACGAATGCTGAATCGAAAAGCTTGATGTAATAAATTTGAGAGCGGGAATTTTTATGGAATGGTAGGTAGGGTAGGGTAGGGTAAGTCGAGTCGGTAAATTACTTGTTGCAATTCTTCAATTCTCGGTAAACTTTTTAACAAAATTATCAAGGCATCTTTTTTACTGTATAATTATCTCTTTTCTACATTAACCAGATAACAGTCAAATGTTTTAACATTCTCGGTTAAGTGTAAAGCATTGCACGAACAGCAATCGTCTCCTCAAACCCCCATGTACCTTAATTTATTCTTATCAGGAGACAAAAGTTACATTTTCGGCAACCGGTTTTTTTTTTAATTATAGTGATAAAATTCGTCTACATATCTCTCCTTTCTTCGGGAAATAACTGAAGCGATGTAAAACCTGTTGTGTAAATTTCTGACCATTCCAATGTCTTTTCAAAAGGAGAATCAGCGAATGCTGGAAGGAACGATTTAAAGATTGACTGAAATTCAGCGAAAACTCGATCGAAACTTCGAGATTTTCTGCTTCAAACTTTATTCTTGACTGAATACTAGAAACAAGTTGTTTTTATATACCTACTGTATGTGTATACCTGTATGGCTCTAAACATCTTTTATCTGCAGGGTCATTCAGCAATATTTCTTCATTTCCTCAACCCTTAAATGCATGGTGTTGTTTAAAAGCAACACTTACTAAAATCCAATCATATGATGATGACAAATTTTCTATAGAGATTGAAATGTTTTGATGGTTTCTCATTCGTCTATAAGAAATTTGAAAACATGTGTAAGGAACTGGCTACACTCCTGTTGAGTTGTGTAATTCGAATTAAAATAATATTTAACTGCATAGCTATACTCATAAAAAAAAGTCATGTATTAAGGGGTTATCTTACAGTACATACTGCAAACAATATACCGTGTAACAGTTTTAGCTATAAGAGCAAGTTCGCTGGTGTTGGGAAAAAGTGGTAGAAATTTTGACATTTTGAAAATTTTAACTTGCAAAAATGTTCTCAAGATCTTTGGGCGTTGTATTTTTTGACAGCACTGTTTCTTTTTCAGCCGTATGTGATAGAAATATTGCTATTTTTGCATCACAGCGAAACTACTGTCGTGATCGACCGGTTTAATTAGCCATTTCGGCATCATTTTTTTCACACCGTTTTTCAAAACCGACATCACTTTTCGAAACTCGTCTTTAAACAGACGTTCTTTTCTATCGGACCCGCTTTCGTCCTCTTCTCTCTCCCTCTTTCTTTAATTTCCTCTCCGTTCAACGACGGTAACGACCAGACCTGTCAGCTGCACACGGTAATTTTCAAATATTCAGAGACTGATTTGTTTTGGTTCAGGAGTCACACCATGTATGAAGATGAAAACAACTGAATTGAAATCAATCAAAATTTTGAGTTGTTTTCATCTAGTGAGTTTCAAAACCTGGTAGTTAGAAAAAAACGCACCCTTTTTTGTGCAAAACAGATGAAAACAACTCAGAGCGTTTAAAGAACGGTTGAAAACAAAAGTTAATTGTCGGACGGTGGCGGGTAAACTTTGAGATTTGTTTTATTTATTTGTGTTAATATATATTTTAATCCTCTCTATAGGATGGTTTCCGACGGGTGCGGGTAGATTTTCGCCACTGGAATAGGCGGAAGTACCGGCCCAGGACCCAGGACCGATTATATAAATGGTGACATATGTCATCGGGAACATTTTCAACATATCGAACGGCAGGAAACGAGCGGCAATCTGCACAAAGGACGACGAACGTTAGCTGCCAAAAATCCAAAATTTTAAAAGAAACTCCAAAATCGAAATGACAGCATGTAAAAATGAACGCTTTCCACGAAGGGCACGAGAAAAGGACAATTTAAGCAGCAGCAAACCACCGTCAGCAGACTATCAAAGAGAAAGAACTATCCCCTGCACCGGTTGCTGAAGCACCAGGTGCCTCAGCGGCTCCAGCAAAATCACACCCCTAATTCAAGCAAGTAAATAAGTTACCAAAAAAATATTTAAAATAGGTATGTATGTATAGTTTTAACCAGTTTTTTTCCCTGAATGCCAGCAAAACGTATCTTTGGCCGCATCGTTGGGTTCGGATAGTGGAACTCATGCTGAACCGGAGCAAAAAGGGTGGCGGTTCAAGGTGGTGGATCTGATGAACGCCAAAACGAAGCAAAGACAACGTTCGCACCGTAGTTGATGTGATGCTAACAAATCACTTCCCCCATGCGACAGGTGATAGTGAAATTTGAGCTTTTTATATGGAATATCTATTTTATTCCTCTTAAGGTTGGTTTTCACCGGATGATACTAATCGGACACACATTGCTCAGCCGGATTTCTCAGGGGATTAATGCTGGCCAGAAACCTAGTTTTCCATCAAAAATTTCGTGCTTCAGTGTTTCATCCATCGCGTCAATATTACAATCGGAACGTTTGATTTGCTCTTATTTTCGGATCGTGTTGTCACCAAACTTGCGCATCAGCCGATTCTCGTCATCTTAGTGTCGTAAAGGATCTACGATCTGGATCATCCGCATCATGCCCGAAATTGGAAAACCAAATAACATCTTCCATCGTTATCAAGGTACGATTTCAAATTACTTCCATTTTATACAATTTTTATTATCGTAGGATGGGTCACTCATCTTTTCTGGTTGGTTTCTTCACGGACGGCAGAAAAACCGGCGTATAATAGTGACTAACGCTTGGTAATGATTGCTATGATCAGCAGGAGGAAAATATTTCAAAATCGATGATTCTTATATCAATGAAATGACAGCGAATTTGTCTATGACAATCGCGCCATCTCTACATAGAAAACAGCGCAGATTGGGATCGAGATGATGACGAATAGGAGGATATCAAGGTATCGAATTACGTGAGCAAGGTTGATATTGAAAAGTTTTTTTTTTTCGGGGGAGAAACCACTAAGACCAGTTGCTAGTTTTTTGTAGCATTACCCCACATTATTTGTTTTTACTATCAGTTTAGTATACTCAGTTTAGATTTGTTGTGCCTTTCGAAGCTTTAAACTACTAATGACTTTCAATCAGTGTTTCAAAACTACCTCAAACTTTGAAATCTTTTTGAGCACTCAAGGTGATCAGCATAATTTGAAGGCTGAGGAAAATAAAGCATTTTAAGTTATTAAAACACCAAAACAGCACAAATCTGTTAACTAATTACGTTTTCATTGACAAAAAAAGTTATCTCCTCCGTTTGCTCCTATTTATGTAGATCACAAGTTAGCTTATTCTTTGCTTGCTAACAAATTGAAAATCGATACCCCGCAAGCGAAGTTTGCCACAGCCGTTATTTTTTAGGTTTTATGGCCATAGATCGAACTACAAAGAGAAGACTACTGGTATAGTTAGTTAACAGTTTTATTAAGACTAACATTTACCAAGGTTATAAGAAACACACCTTGACCTTTACTTTAACTGATCGTTTCTTATATAGCTAAATTTACAAGTTTTTTATTTCAGTATTTCAGTTGTTTATTATTTTCCAAATTTCTCAGTTTTCCACCGTTTCTACCGTCCACCGAAATGTCCTGAAGAAAAGCGCTTCCTCGGTTGACAAAGACGGAGATTCACTGTCATCCGGAATTGGAGTTTGAAGCGTGTCCGTTGGCACCTTGAATCAAGCGGTGAGTTTTCTCTTTCTATCTTAATGAAAAAAAACATATTTAAATTCATTTCCCCTTACAGAGTCACTCTTAGACGGAACTTCTACACGACTGATCATCTACTGGTTAGCCGCGGAGGTGTTCTAAAACCGACCATCAGTTCGCAGAACCAAATCAACAGAACCATTTGTACGAATGGTGGCAAGTACATCAACCTACGCTATTAACCGGCGGTGGTACTTATGCTCTCTCGAATTACTCAAAGAATTCTTCCCATCATAGATTTTATCTTTTAAGTGAGCATCGCTTCGAGCGGTCAGGATGATTCTAGTTCGGAAGAATCTTCCACCAGCACCAGCGTGAATGTACCCATCAAACCCGAGTCCAAACAAAATCGCCCTGCACAACCACAAGCGGAAAGTCGGGAACAATACTAGCTTGAGTCATTTAGAAATGGAAGGTTGCTTTTGAAGGATGGCTATTTTGATAATGTAGTTTGTGAGTCCTTCTTTGAAAACTAGTACTTTAAAAAATCAGAATACTAACACTTCGTTTTTCCTTAATTTACAGTAACCAACCAGTAGTGTTCAAACATCACGAACCAGTTGGTGCAACGCTTAGAAGGCTACGGAGATGAAGAGGATGATGATTTTTCTGATTATAAGGATCTCATGCCCCCACCGAGCGCAACGAAGATGTGGTTTCATGCTGACCAAAATCAACAAGCCCTCTAGTTTGTAGGGTTAAATTCCACAGGATGGGGGTTGGCTACGCTACTGGGATCGATGGAAGTCCCGGCGGAGCAAAAGACCACACTGGACGCTCCCCAGTACACCATCGTAAAATTCGTCTGTCGGCAGAAGGGCAATATGCTACTCGTCAACAGCAGAATATGCTTACTGCCACAAAAAAGCGACGGAAAATAAACTTATTTTCAGAAATTTTTTAAATTTATTTTATTTCATTCGAAATTTAAATTTATTTTCCCAAAAAATTATAATCCCTTTCGAAACCGTGTTAAAATTTTAAAAATTTTGAGTTGTTTTGGCTCAGACCGTTCAGACGCTTCTTTAAAATGCCTGATTGAAAACAACTCAGAATTCGCGAAAACCCCTACAATTCATTTCTGAGTTTTACCGCTCTAATCAAAATTTGAGTTTTCCCAGTTTTGGCGCATTTTGAATTGTTTTCCTTCAAATCTGAGTCGAGGAGAATTAGAGTGCAGGGCCGATTACTTTGACATATGAAAATTTTGCCACATATTCAATTTCTCTAGTTCAATCCATCCACTCAACTAACACTCACCTTAATTCCTTCAATTGTATAATTCAAACTATTTCCTATATATATTTTTTCTATATATTATTTATCCTTATCTTATTCCCTACATTCGCCTCCGCCTCTACACTATTATTTAAGTTCTAAACGATAATGCCCATGTTTGTCTAGAAACTCTTCCAATTTATTAGACGGATAGTTAGGCAAATGTTCATTACTGAATTGATTCATGTCATTCTGTTTCCATTTCCCCTTTTTTATTATCTGTTTTCCGTTATTCTCTCATTTCCATTCTTTATTTTTCGTTTTGCCTTCCATAATAATCCTTTTTTTCATCGCTCATTTACCATTAATATTTGTCACAAACCATTTGTTATGTTTTCGTATTCACATATTTTCTATACATTACTTTAAATTCTCCATTATGCTCATTCTCCGGTTGCATTTTTTTCGAATAATCTCTATTTCTTTGTATTCTACTCTCATCAACCGATTTTTTTCTGTAATTTTTGAATCCATTTTTTTTTATTTCTAATTCTATAAATGTTCTGTTCTCAATTCTTTCTTCTGAATTTTTAGGTACTTTTTTTTATTCATTCACTTTTTCAATACATGATCACCCATATCATTATTTAATTTTTTAAATAACATAATCCTTGTGAAATAATCGTGATTTCCACTCTCAATTTATACGAATTCCATTCTCCTGTTATCCATGTCTGTTCCTCCATTTATAACTCTATATTTCCTATTTATTTAATGTATTTTGTCCTTCTTTTTCTTGTGTTGTTTTTAATACTTCCTTATCCAATATACTTTTTTCCACTCTCCTTTTTCTTTTCTTTGTTTCTCAATTTACATTATTTTCAATGCTCCATTCAGTAGCATTATTTTTTTCGAATAATCTCTATTTCTCTGTATTCTACCTTCAACAGATTTTTTCGGTAATTTTTTATCCATTTTTTTTCTACTTCCAATTTACGTTAATGTTATGTTCTCCATTCTTTCCACTTAATTTTTGGGTAATTTTTTGTTTTGTTCATTCATTTTTTTTTTTTGATACATGATCACCCATTTTCTTAATTTTTTTTTAAATAACATTATCCTTGTGAAACAATCTTGATATCCACCTTCAATTCATCCAAATTCCATTCGCCCTTTTTACGTTATCCATGTCTGTTCCTCCATTTATAACTCTATATTTCCTATTTAATTAATGTATTTTGCTCTTTTTGTCCTTCCTTTTGTTTTTTTTTTTATACTTCCTTATCCAATATACTTTTTTCCACTCTCCCTTTTCTATTCATTTTTTTCACACCGTTTTTCAAAACCGACATCACTTTTCGAAACTCGTCTTTAAACTGACGTTCTTTTCTATCGGACCCGCTTTCGTCCTCTTCTCTCTCCCTCTTTCTTTAATTTCCTCTCCGTTCAACGACGGTAACGACCAGACCTGTCAGCTGCAGGGCCGATTACTTTGACATATGAAAATGTTGCCACATATTCAATTTCTCTAGTTCAATCCATCCACTCAACTAACACTCACCTTAATTCCTTCAATTGTATAATTCAAACTATTTCCTATATATATTTTTTCTATATATTATTTATCCTTATCTTATTCCCTACAACTACAACACGTGTTGTTAAAAACTTGAAGGCCACAAATCTTGAAAATGTTTTTTCATGGCAAAATTTTCAAAATGTGCTAAAAGTGACAAAATTTCTACGACTTTTTCCACACACCAGTGAACTTGCTCTAACTGTTCTAGTTTGTTTTTTTTTTCAGATCAACGTTGATTCATTGAAAAAGAGTAGTTCTACCCGGAGGCACTGGAATTGCTTTTCCTGGTTACTAGATCGATGAAATGATTTTATACAACGGTGCTCGGAATCGATATCGCTTGACAAAAATAATAGATCAGGAACTTGATAAAAGAAAACATTTTCCAACCACATCTCAGTATAATAATTCTTTTGGAAATCTAAAGCTACATACAATTTTGAAAAACAAAACAAGATAATATCAATTCATGAAAGGTTGTCCATTGATTCCTCAAGTAAAAGATTTCTATGTTAAGAAGAAGTTTTTGTAGGTGTGGTATAACACAAAAAATAAAATAAAATCAACTTATCAAACAAACAGCTTTTTAAATGATAAAAACAAAGACATAATTTTGAAAAAAGGTAAAATAAGTAATTGATGTAGCATAACTATGACTCAAAACTTTCCATACGAATGATGGTAAAACAAATTGATTGTTTGAAGGTAGCATATTATAGAATACTTCAAAGGGGATGATTTTGCAACTCAAAGTCTTTATCTTCAAAAAATTCCAAGTGGAATTTAAACTGCTGTAAAAATTAATGACCGTGTAGATTTATGCAAGTGTTTTTTTTGTGGGATTTTATTATCAATATTTTTTTGCAATTCATATAAAAGTAACGATGTTTCTTTTTAAAACCTTGATGCAGGATAAACTTTGGGTAAACAAATAGTATAACTAAAATGTCAGCGTAATAACTGTATAAGTATTTTCTTTGATTTTGAAAATATTAATTTCAACCATAGAACTACAACAGCAAATGGAACCAAATTTGGCATGGAACAATATTTGGGTACGAGAAATGCTTCTATGAATATTTGGAATCCCTCACTCCTTCAAATAGGTGGATGAAAAGGGGGAGAAGAGGTCTCCCTTACAATTTTTAGTATAATTAGAGAGCTGGTCGAGCAAATTAAACCATATTTCGCATGTGAGGGTATTTGGATACAAGAAATGTTTCTATGGTAAATTGAAGCCCCACCTTTTTTCAGCGGAAATATATAAAGAGGGAAAGGGGGCCTTCCATACAATTTTTTTGCATAACTCGAGAAATAATCGAGCAAATGATATAAAATTTGGTATCAAAAAGTATTTGAGTACAAAAACAAAATTCATGAATATTAAGTTCTCACCCCTCCATTCAATGGGGATAATGGAAGAGGGGATGGTACTTCCTTTCAAGTTAATGCATAACTCAAGAATTTGCAAAGCAAATGAAACCAAATTTGGCATGGGATGGTATTTCAATACGAGAAATTTTTCTATGTCAAACAATTCCTTTCTTGCAGTGTATTGATATAATTGGGAATAAAGGAAGGGAAGAGGAAAGCTTACATTTAATTTTTATTTACAAAATCCGAAAAATGGACAAAACTTAACATAGAAAATCATTTTTGTATGATTCTTTGATTATCTTACACACCATCCTCCTTCCAGTGAGTAGATACATAGGAGGAGGGAGGTGAGCCCAATTCAATTTTGTTAGCAGAAGTTCTCAATTTATGCTAACGAAGCCAACAAATGGAAACAAATATGGCATGGAAAGGTACTTGGTTACGAGATATAGTTCTATGGTTGTAATAGACCCTTACGCTCTACAGTGTAGAGAGGAGAAGAAAGGAGGGGGTTCCATATATATATTTTGATGTAAAACTTAAAAACTTATCAACCAATGGATCTTAATTTGATACAAGAGGATTTTTGGGAACGAAAAAAATGGGAATGATTATTAAAGATCTCGATTTCCATTCAGCAGGGGGGGGGGGGGGGGAGGGAAGTACAAGGGGGCAGGGCTCTCTCATCAGTTTTCAGCATAAATCAAAAACATATGAAGCAAAAACAACCATATTGTTGGTACCAATGAAATTCTAAACGAAAAAGATCTTTGAAATGAAACCCTAAGTTCTAGATTATTCATTTTTGTAGTCACCTTAATAGAGCCTACTCACAATCGAAATTGTTTAATTTAAGCTCTGAGTAAAGCTCTCAAATTGTGTACCTTTGTTCAAGGTACAACACAAATGTACAAAGTTCAATAAACTAGTGTATAGTAAGAACCTTATTCTGCTCGGTTGCGCGTTTTTTTGTCCGCCCAAGGCAAATCCTAAAACCCCCCAATAGAAGGTTTTAAACCCTAATAAGTTTCTTCGAAACCCGTTGATATATTCCGGCAAGGTGTGCCGTTGTTGTGCGGTGTTAAGTGCAGTCGCAGATTGCGGAATATCGGTGCTATTGCGGTAAATTTTTATCATCATCCAAGTTGTTGGAAGTGCGATATACGTCTGCTTTTTTTCTGGGCCGTTTTGTCGCATACAGGAGTGTTTAACGGTAGCAAACCCTTCGGAACATCTGGTAAGCCAAACCTATGCCCCAATACATATTTTATAAGTTGGATTGTTTGCGTACGATCAATTTAAGACCCTCCTTTTTTAAGGGCGAAGCTTAAAGAAACAGATCAAAATTATCAGATCTTTAAAACAAATTTATAGGTCAAGATTCAGAATATTAGTTCATGTTAATTTTGGTTTGCAATTTAAAACTCCAGCTGCAGCTCTCATTTTATAGCGGTTTCTTATGAATTATGTAATAATTTGATTTAAGATAATGACAACAAAACAATAAAAAATTGAATAATTTCTGAAAATATCATTTGATTTTGAAAGGTGTAGCAAAGCACACCGGGTCAGCTGTTATTTTTGTTTTTTTTTGTAAAACATCCGTTTTTGTGACGTCACAAAACAAAATCCAATATGGCTCTCGACACTACCTGTCTATTACGGAATCCGAAAAAATCAAAATGATCAGATTTTAGCTTACGACACGTAAATAGAAAGCTCTTGATCTGTATATGATGAAAATTGATAGGAGAAGTGGTTTGGGGACATCTGGTCCTGGCCATGGCCAAACTTGCCGGTTTAAGGATCCGAAAAATCAATATGATTAGATTTTAACTTGCAACACATGAATAGAAAGCTCTTGATCTGTTCATGCTGGGGAAAAACTGCCTCACATCAGTGGCATTTAACTAGGGAACTTTTTAGGCTTATGATTTAATGTCTGGATTTTGAAGATTTTGGTGTCCTGAACTCGAATTATCTACCAGATTTGGTCTATAAGTTCTTGTTCTAGTGATATGGCATGTGGAAATTTTGAAGTTGATAGAACGCTCACGGCTTGAACGGACTTTTTCGTGTATAGGAAATAATTGACTCCAGACGATTGGTTTTGACTTTAAATTTAGAAGAAAAAATGTATTCTGTATGTTGCTTTGAATTTTTCATATTTTCTATGTATTTTTTAAAATTTATTCATTTTCTAGAGCCACAAGTATGGTTTAACGACAAAAATCGTACTGAAAACACAGGTTTCAGTGATGGAATAGAGTTATCTTTATTCATGTTTTGTCAGTCTAGTCATTACATAACTACACAATTCAATAGCGATTGCTATTGTCTCACTCTCCACTTATCGTCTTCCCTAACCGAGTATACTCTTACCCAGAATATCTGGCAACACTATTGTGTTTCCACGAACCCAATTTGAGTAGTCTCGCTTAACCGTGTGATGATGTTAACATTTGTATCGTGTTTATCATCATCACCTGTCATCAGGAATCATTGATCTATTGTTCTAGATTGCTAATTGGACATAGCAAGAGGAAACAAAACAAACAGCTGCAGAAGTCTGCAGCTGTTCCGGACGCCGCGGCGGAGGGAACCGTAAGTTTCAATAAATCGAAACAAAAAAAAAAGCCGCCGACCGTGGCCTAGAGGACAGCGTTCAAGTCTTCTAAGCCAGAAGTCATGAGATCGATTTTCGGTTACGGCATACATAGTACTCTTTCTGCGGGCTGGTGGTGTTAGCATGCTAGCCATTATATCCTTGAAAGATGTACGCTTTAGTGTTAAGTAGAATTTAGATCTCTTCAAAGAAACATGAAGTTTCACTGAGATCCTATATGTGTGTGTTCGTTATATAAAAAAATGTTTTGAAATAATGTATCGATTTTCGGACTTCAACGTAAATATTATCCTGTTCAATTACCGAACGAGTATGTCCACGTCGAAATGACTTCACGGTGTCTCTGGGAGAAAATTTTATTTTTCGAAAATTAGCATCGCTAATTTTTGCACCATTTGAAAGCTGGGATTTCCCCCTTTCATTTGAGCCCAAATTTGAAATAATCAACCGGGGGGTCTAGAACATTTTATTTTTTTGAAGATTTTTTAACCTTTTTAATGGTTTTTCAAAAGCCAAAATCAAATTTATCACTGTGAAAACGCTCGTCTTACTTTTAGCGTAAATCCAAAATTATATGTCAATAACATGATGCAATAGGAAATTTCCCTGGCTACAATTTTGTAGAAGACATCAAAGTGATACAAATTGAGAGAAAAGAGTTGTAATGTTACAAACAAAGTGATTATTATTTCATTTGAAAAATCTAATAAAATTTCTCACCATTGATTGTACTAAGACCAGAAAAGTATTCTACGAGCTTAGTTATTGGTTGTAGAGTATATAAATGTTCAAAATGGTTTATTTTCATTAAAAAATCAATCTTTTACATTAAATTGATCAGGATTATCTGAATTTATGAGCATTTGTAGGGTTTTATTCTGGAAAAAATGTATTCCGCCTTTCTTGAAAATTTAGTTATTTATATTTTGAGCTAAGTTAGATTGAATACTTTATGAACAAACATTTGGGACTAGGAAACAAATTAGATTTACTTCTTGCATTTAAGCTGAAAATTCAAATAATTCACCTGGATTTTAAAATCAAACATTTTTGTTGAAAATCTTTCACCCTTGTTGATGATTTCTGAAGGTTTTCAAACTTTTCACTTTTGATAGATTGTGAAACCTTAGACACGGGTACCATAACCATGATAAAGTGTCATATATAAAATTAAATAAAAATTTCAACCTATTGTTTATCTTTGATTGCATGGATTAGTGTTTTTGGAGGCACTCGTGTATTTAAAAATGTGGTCGAATTTAAGCTTTCCAGCGAAAATTTCAGATTGTTCATTTTTCTCAAAAGTACACGAACTGAACCTAATGTCTTTCAATGATTCTTTTTTTGATAAAAAGGAAAAAGAAGATGAAAAAAAACCACAACATCAACTTTGTTTTCAACAATGTTAAGAGGTTGAATTGATGTAATACTGTTATCTGAAAATATTCTCTCAACTCACTTTAAGTTGTCAGATCTGAAATCATCAGATTTTTGGCGAATTTTTTATTTCGTTTTCTGAAATTTTTGTATTTGTTCAAATTGATGATTTTTTTTTTCAAATTTCCTAGATAAAATAAAAAAACATGTGTTTTTATCTGATAGTATGGAACACTGCAAGCAATTGTCTGTGGATTTCTGCATTTTTGGCTTTCCCCTGGAATACTATTTTCTTACTTCTATGAAATTAAAATATTACATCGTGTCATGAACAGTATTTAAAGCACTGGCTTGAAATGCTTAAAATAATTTATCTACATAAATATATTTGCCAGATTAGGCACTTATTCAAAATGTAACATTGCTCAAAGTATGACATGAGTAACAAAATGTTCAAGTCAAGCAGGAGCCATCTTTTTTTATATGGCCGGAACAAATTTGAAATCTGTCTTTTGTCATTTGGAGTTGAAACATCAAAAGGAGGGGGGGTTCAAAACAAAAATTAGTTTAAATTTTCAATACATTGGTAAAAAAATTCAACCAAAGCTGGCTTGCAACAAACATGTATACAATCTACATTGCACAAAATCAAACAATCGAAAAAAAAAATAAATATGTTTGATACATTTGGAAAAAAAATTATAAACGACAGATGATATTATTCCCATCTTCTACAGTTTGCCTTTCGCTCATTCAACTGTTAGAATTTTCGAAGAATGTATCAAATTTTCGTTTCAAATACCTTAAACTATATTTATTCCCTACTTTGGGGTTTTTGGAAAAATCGGAGTGACAAAAAAATTTTGATATTTGTTCCGGAATAATAAACCTCAAAAATGCTCATAACTTCAGATAATCCTGATCAATTTAATGTAAAAGATTGATTTTTAAATGTGAATAAACCGTTTTGAACATTTATATACTCTACAATTAATAACTAAGCTCGTAGAATACTTTTTCTGGTCTTAGTACAATCAATGGTGAGAAGTTTTATTAGATTTTTCAAATGAAACAATAATCACTCTGTTTGTGACATTCCAACTCATTTCTCTCAATTTGTATCACTTTGAAGTCTTCTACAAAATTGTAGCCAGAGAAATTTCATGTTGAATCATGTTATTGACATATAATGTTGAATTTACGCTGAAGGTAAGACGAGCGTTTTCACAGTGATTAGTATTGGGAAAATCCGTTATAAAGGTTAAAAAATCTTCAAAAAAATAAAATGTTCTAGACCCCCCGGCAGAGACCGACAAAAAACACAAACACAACACAATACATATCGTGCAACACAAATCCTGGAGTGCTGACACATAAATTTTTGTGTGCGACACTTTGGTTTGGCACAGCACTTCAATTGTGTTGTGTTGCATCAAATCAACACGACACAGTTCCCAGTTGTGTCGTGTCGAGGATAACACAGCACGCAACACAGTGTTGTTACGAGCAAGGCTATTTTTTCACCCGTCGCACTTGACTGGACAGCATTTCTCCGTATTTTCAATGGCGAAGCTCTTCACTCACATTGTGTTGAGCAAAAGCAAAAGAAAAAAAAATATCCAGTTCGGCTGCTAGCAAGTAGGCGACGAATTGAAAAAAAAGCTAGCTGGCAGGAGCAACAATGATAATCGTATCGGGACCGGCACACGAACACACTGTGTCGTCAACTGTGTCGCATACTGTGCTGTGTTGCGGCCGACACGCAACAAAAGTAGATTAACACAGACACAGCACAGCTTCGTTTCGGAAGTGCTGTGTCATCAAATTGTGTTGCACTTACTGTGTTCGTGCTGTTTTCGGTCCCTGCCCCCCGGTGGATTATTTCAAATTTGGGCTCAAATGAAAGGGGAAAGTCCCTGCTTTCAAATGGTGCAAAAATTAGCGATGCTAATTTTCGATAAATAAAATCGTTCCATCAGAGACACCGTGGACTTACCCCCTCTCCGATAAAAGTGTGAAAATTTGCAAACCTCCACCTCAATCTGAGTTTTCCACGTGGTGTGTGCATGGCCTCTTCCTAGAATAAGTTGCCGGCACTTTGATTTGACTTTTCACCTGAATCCCCGAACCACTTCTCCTACCAATTCCCATCAAGTACAGATCAAGAGCTTTCTATTCATGTGTCGCAAGTTAAAATCTAATCATTTTGATATTGTCCATGCCCAGCCCACATGGGCAAAGTCTAACTTCCAAAATTCTCCTGAATAAAACTAGCAAGAAACCGTTTTAGCTGTCGCGACGTTCATTTTAATTACATTTCCTGAAAATTTCAATGTATGTTACAATTATGATTTTGTAACATTCAATAGGGTAAATGGCGCCATGACACTTGCTAATATGAAGATCATGGAAGATACGACCGGCTTTCATCTGCTAAGCTTAACATTTTTTTTTTTCCAAATCTCAATGCAAGTTGCGACATTCATCCCAAATGAGTTTTGACATTTTCTCATGGAAATTTCTTTGCGATGACATTCCCAAAATCCAAAAAGGAACGTGACTGTGACTCAGCGTTGTCAGATTGCGAACCGCCTGCCAAAAGGCGCTAACAGCAATAGCAAGGGCTTGGAGGTAATCCAAATCAACCTCAACCACTGTCACGAAGCACAACAGCTTCTGCGACAGATGGCGGTGGAAGAGAAGCAAGACATAACGTTAGTAGCAGACCTCTATTATAGAGCCCTGAATGGCAGTAGGGGTGACAGGAAAGTTTCCCATACAAGAAGTGGATCGGAGGATGGATGGATTCCCATACAAGACGAATGAGGAAGGCTTCGTGATTTCTTGCTCTGCGACGTAGTTCCACCTCCCCGTGGTGCAGAGTGGAAACGTGTCTGCAAGTCCGGCGTATTGCAGATGTAGGAACGGCCAAGAGAACTACACCAAACCCACTAGAGGCTGTCGACGGGTCTGCCAAACCCACGCAGAAGAAGTGGTGCACCCGGGTACCAGTACTTGGGTGTGTGTGTGGTGGTCCAACACGCTTTCGGGGGGTCATGGCCCTGATATGCGGACGTGACCGGAGGGAGAGCGATCGCCAACTCGTTTTGCGCTTCGGTGGGTATAGATCCGACTCGCAAAACGAGTAGATGTGCAAAGTGGTGGCCAATGGTGGGCCGATCACTTGGGACGTGTTATCACGTAAGTGTCTGAGAGGCACATTTTGCCGGAGGTGTCAGGGTTCGACACGCGTTTCGGGAATTGTTGCTCCTGAACCGCGAGTGTGACCTGATGAGGGCGTTCTATAGCTCGATCTGCGCTTCGGGTGGTCATGCGCCCGACTTGAAGATCGAGTAGTTGCGCTGAGTTGTGACTTAAGTCAACACTACTTGAGAGTTCGGAGGAGTCTGAGTCCTACACGTGGCTTAGGGGGCTTACCCCCCCTACCCGCGTGTTTGAACAGAGAAAGTGTCGTCGACAACTCGCTTTGTGTTTCTGGATCTTGGACTGGATTCACAAAGCTAGTAGTTGCGCTGTGTGGGGACCTCATTCACACGATGAGATTGTAACGGATATTATTGTCTCACCATCAATGCCAGCAATTTATTTAAGGGCGCCACTTCCAGAATGGAAGATTGCTGACACGAGTTGAAATGCCGGCCAAGACCCTTTCACAAGGCGGGTGCGGAATAAGTGGCTCGAACAATTGTTTCCCCGGTTTAGGATAGGGTTTTAAAACAAGACGTCAACGCACTCGATCTTGAATCCCGTGAAAATGTAATCTCGTTACGCAGAAGGCCAAAGTACATTTAATTGAATAAATTTTTCGTTATTGACGCGGTCTAATCCAAAAACTTGCACGCAACGACAACAGCTTGAGTAGAAGAAATTGCCTGCCTTTCGGGCGCTTTTGAACTGAAGGCAAAAGACGGACTGTTTATAGTTACTTCTAGTTTATATTATTATCCAATTCGGTTAACTCCTATCTGGTTCCCTACCTCTTATTTACTAATTTACAATCTTTACTTTTGGTGTGTATGCGATTTTTGTGTGGGATTTCAAATACTCACCCACGACCTTTGTAGGCGGGCTTTCAGCGCTGACAGGTAGGTATTACTTTTGACCAAGGAGGAATCGGGCTGCCAGGGCGCGAGATTCCTAAATGCCAACCGAGTTTGGTCCGAGTTTCACACCGTTGCTGACTCGGCTTCTTCTTAGTGCTTTTGGGCCTAGGTGTCGACGAAGAACCGGATGTCGACGGATGGATGGCACGTAGTTCCGTACAAGCGCAGGCACCACTTTCCACAACCCTCTTCTTGCTTTCGATCCTAGGTGTCGACGAAGAACCGGATGTCGACGGATGGATGGCACGTGATTCCGTACAAGCGCAGGCACCGCTTTCCACAACCCGGGGATTCTCAGTCCACAACGAGGATGGTTCCGGCAAGAGTCGCTTGCTTGACCCTAGAACTGAGAAACTGGACGACACGTGGAAATTTACATACGCCGGTGGATGGAGCACACCAGAGGTTCCTCAATCCACAACGAGGATGGATCCGGCGGTTTCCGTTTCTTGACACTGGGCCGAGGGACTGGACGACACGTCGGAAAGGTCAAGCACCGTCCGGCGAGCACAGCCCGGGGGTTTTCAATCCGCAACCGAGTATGAGCCAGACGATAGAAGCCGACTTTCTAGCCGAGAAGCGATGTCACGTGGTAATTAGTGGATGCCGGCTAGGTTCACGACTCGGGGGTTCTCAATCCGCAACCGAGTTTGAGCCAGCCGATTGCCGGTCGCTTACCACTAAGGACGATGGATGCAGTTGTGGCGTGGGTTTTCCAACCCCAGACTAACACCCACGTTGACGCGGGTTACCTGTCAACGGTTATCATGATTATCCCGACTAAATCGCAACAACAGGATTAGTTACCTTTTTTTTTATACGCTTTTTATTTCACGTAGCGTGTTCACTTAACTAGCTTTGAGCCTGCTATCCTGCTAGACTAATGAAACCTTATGTAAGCACATGTAATTTTTATCAATTTGTATTTATAACGATTTTTACACTTACTCAATGCTAGTATCAATTCAATTTACTATCTGATAACGTTTTATTTTTCACTAAATGAAATCGACTAACAAATATCTTTTTAACAATTTTTATGTTAATCTCCAGAATCTCAAATATCACATTCCTAATGGTTTTGATTCTACAAAGCAAGTGTCGAAGCGAGTAGCAAGTGGATCAAGGCCAACCAGGAATCGGCATCGAATTCTTAAAACAATAGGCCACATTTTTGGCGCAAGTTCCTTTCTCACTTGCACACATACGTATGGTGGTTTTACCGGGTCCAAGGGTCAAACTTTTCCGACGTTGCAACCCAAGAGCGATCTTGCTCAAACGGTTGGAGCGGGACCGTTTGAAGTGTTTGTTGAGTCTAGACTTAAGACGCTATCGGCCACCAGATGGCACTACATGTTTGCAAACGGTTAAGATTAGACTAGATCGATTCTATCGTCTTATCTTGAATAAGGTGGTTCATAATATTTTTCCTTTTTATTAGATAAACAGTTCGTTACACTCGTCCATCCATAAAGTTAAAAATTTTGAAATTTTATTAAAATTTCAAAATTTTTAAAAACATAATTGTTTTTGTTTTTGGTTTTCTTAAATTTGCTCCGGACGCATTACACGTTTTAACTCACGGAGGTTTAAATCTTTGCTCCTACCTCTTCAATTTTCTCCCGGGGGTGTTGCCACGTCTGAACATCGCGGAGGCTAAAATTTTCCATTTGTGTTTATAAAAATTTTCTCCGGACGCGTTGCCGCGGTTGAAATCACGGAGGATTAAATTTTCTCCTACCTCTTCAATTTTCTCCCGGGGGTGTTGCCACGTCTGAACATCGCGGAGGTTTAAAATTTTTCTTCGGTATAATTTTTTTTTCATATTTCTTTTTTTTTTTTTTTTACTAATATTATTAAATATACCTTTTTCCCTAAAGTTTCTCCGGACGCGTTGCCACGTTTGAAATCACGGAGGTTTTAAATTTGCTCTCCTACCTCTCAATTTTCTCCCGGGGGTGTTGCCACGTCTGAACATCGCGGAGGATGAAATTTTGATTTTGTTTCTATAAAAATTTTCTCCGGACGCGTTGCCACGGTTAAAATCACGGAGGTTTAAATTTTCTTTTTTTTTCGATTATTTTTCTAAATTTGTTTTTTTTTTCTTCTGTTATTATTATAAATTTTCTCCGGACGCGTTGCCACGTTTAAAATCACGGAGGATTGAATTTTCTCCTACCTCTTCAATTTTCTCCCGGGGGTGTTGCCACGTCTGAACATCGCGGAGGTTTAAAATTTTCCTTTTGTTTTTGTAAAAAATTTCTCCGGACGCGTTGCCGCGGTTGAAATCACGGAGGATTAAATTTTCTCCTGCCTCTTCAATTTTTCTCCCGGGGGTGTTGCCACGTCTGAACATCGCGGAGGATAAAATTTTCTTTCTGGTTTATTTAATTTTTCTCCGGACGCGTTGCCGCGGTTGAAATCACGGAGGGTTAAATTTTCTCCTGCCTCTTCAATTTTTCTCCCGGGGGTGTTGCCACTTCTAAACATCGCGGAGGTTCAAAACAATTATTATTAATATTTTTTTTTCTTTTAATTTGTATATTTATTTCTTTATTTATTTTTTTCTATTGCTCCCTAAAATTTCTCCGGACGCGTTTCCACGTTTTAACTCACGGAGGTTTAAAACTGCTCTCCTACCTCTTCAATTTTCTCCCGGGGGTGTTGCCACGTCTGAACATCGCGGAGGTTGAAATTTTTGCATTGTTTTTATAAAAATTTTCTCCGGACGCGTTGCCGCGGTCAAAATCACGGAGGATTAAATTTGTTCTCCTGCCTCTTCAATTTTCTCCCGGGGGTGTTGCCACGTCTAAACATCGCGGAGGTTGAAATTTTCCCTTTTTATTTAAATTAATTTTTCTCCGGACGCATGACACGTTTGAACTCACGGAGGTTTAAATTTAATCTCCTTCCTCCTCAATTTTCTCGCGGGAGTGTTGCCACGTCCAAACATCGCGAAAGTTGAAATTTTTTTTTTTTTTTAATTGTTCGAGCATTCCGTTTATTATTATTATTATTTTTTTTTTATGAACCGGTCGATTTTCTTATTCTTCTTAAATTTGTTTCACCCTTAAAACATCAGAAATTTCTGACCATACATACTTTTTTTAATCAATACTAACCTCAGATACATCTGTGAGACTTTTAAGTTTTCGAATCAATCCACTTGAATCAGATCCATTGTCTGAACTAATGTCAAGGTAAACAAATTTACCGCTTTAATTTAACGATTTATCGATATTCTATTTAATATCAATTCTTTTAATGTATCCGTTTTCAGACGTTTTCATCTGAACCCTCCTAACAATATCGGTCAGCCCTATTTTTCAAACTGTCATTCGGTGGTCGAAATGAAATATCAAAGAAAAAAGAAAACATATGTAAACAAGATCCCAGAACCGAAAAGAAACTTCGCCAAAAATCAAAGGATTACTCTAATTAAACTTCAGATTAAGGTAATGATTGTTGAGATAACGTGTGCTAACTTTCTTATTTTTCAGGATTCATATTTATATCAGGATAGTTTTAGTTCAGAATGGAATTGTGTAAGAAAGAACAGACCAAAATTATGTACAGCAAGAAAAAATGAAAATAAATGAAGGAATGGATTCAGTTGAGCATCAAATTATTGCCGATTTCGGGTTCAATGAAAATATTAAGAAACTCCCATTGATGAGTTCGTAGCCTTACACCTCGAGTGGAGTGTTTTATGTTGTGATGATTGTTTTTGTGCCGAGGCTATGGGCACCGTCATAGCTTGTTAAATATTGACCAACTACAAACGCTTCAAGAAGGACCCATGGTAGCTTCCGGTTATTTTTTTCCCTTCAAGCGTTTCTAAAGTGTACGAATTTGAACCCAAGACTTCAGCAATTCGAACCTTTGTGAATTTCGGTGCAAATTTTCCGACAAAATTCCGATCCTTATTCGAGAGATGGACGTTTCGCTTATATACGGTTTCACCCTTTTGGAATGTGTGTCTCTCGTTAGAGCGCAGGTTATAGTTAGCGCTGTACTTTTTATATGCTTTTGCAAGATTATCTCTTACAATTTGATCGACGTTTTCCATAAACTGGTGACGATCGATTGCCCCAGGTGATTGATTAAAATTGTTGTCACGCACGGTTTCGAATTGTTGTCCATTTTGGACCATATTTCGCCCAAAATTGACGAAGTACGGTGTGAAACCAGTACTTTCGTGAACCGTCGTGCATATGGCTCTTGCGATTTGTGGGACAGACTCATCCCAGTCACGATGCTCACGTTTCGCGTTCAAGGTGCAACGGATAGCTGTAACGATCACTCTATTTACCCGCTCGGTAGGGTTCGGGCTAGGATGGTACACAGGTAGATTCCAGTGAGTGGTTCCATATTTCCGAAGCATTTGTTCAAATTGATGTGATTTGAACTTCTTCTTCTTCTTCTTGTTTGGTTGTGGTAGCGGGTGCGACCACATTTGGATCGGTGACTGTGACCATATATCCAGCGGTATTCTTGTATGTGTTTATTTTTTGTTACGTGATCGTAAGGATTATTTTACTAGAGTTTCTTTTTGGTAATCTAAGTTACAGTTTAGATGTTCATTTTAGCATTTTTTAAAAATTCTACTACTTCTTTTAGAAGTAATGTATCTTTTGTCTTCAATAGTTCAGCAATATTGGTAAATTTACCATCGAAGCTGAATTTCGTTCGGAGATCTTTGTACATGTGACAATTTAAGATAAGGTGTTCTGCCGTTTCTGGTTGGTTGCAATTTTCGCAATTAGGGTTATCTACTATCCGCATCTTATTTAGCCAGTATTTGCTGTAGTCGTGCCCAGCCATAAGGCGATTGAGGGTTCTGGTTTCGGTGTTTGTTAGATCCATTTTGTGATACCATGGTTTTGCAGAGAATTGTGGTTGAATATTGAAAAATTTAAGACCTTTCGAGAGTTCTTGTGAGTACATTGTATACCAATTGTTTGCTTGATTTTGTTTATGTTTTTCAAAATAGAGGTAAGCGTCCTTGAGCAAAATTGGGTTTCGTATCGATTCGATATCGTTAGTTCCGGTTCCTTCTTTGGCCAACTCATCTGCAATATCGTTCCCTGAAAGATCGATATGACTAGGGATCCACTGAATTTGTATGTTCAATTCTTCACAGGACTTTAGAATTGCGTCAACGATTTTACATCGATTAATTTGGTCAAGATAGTTTCCAAGTAATGTGCAAGATGACAGCGAGTCCGTCAAAATTACTGAGTTTTCGAACCTTTCCTTTCTAATTTCTTCTGTTGCGGTGTTAATTGCTAGAAGTTCAGCTGTCATAATACTTGTTTCTCGGTCGAGCGCCAATATAATTTTTCTTTTTCTAGATTCTATGTAGACTCCAATACCGCATCTATCACCTAATTTCGATGCATCCGTGTAGATTCGATGGCAGTGGTTGTATCGACTGTTAAGGATACCCAGCACTTTTTGTTTCAACACTCTTGGAATGTGATTTGAACACCTGCGCATTATCAGTGATGCACACTGCAGGCGCCCCAAACACATTGAACACAATGTTCTCCACAAACGTACACACTGATGGTGTGGTAGCTGATCGCATGCATTGAACTAAAGTGAATTTGGAAAAGAAGTCACAGACAACGAGAACCCATATGTTTCCACGTTTGGATCGAGGATAAGGCCCAAGGAAATCCATCGAGATGAGTTCCCAAGGACGAGTGCAAAGTTTAGGCTGACCACATCTAGGGGTAACGTTGTAATTTGGTGATTTAGATTCACGACAGACCTCGCATTTCAAACAGAAGCGCTTCACGTCTGTATACATACGCGGCCAGTAGTATCGTTCCCTTAATTTGGCTAAAATCTTAAGCGGACCTAGATGGGCTTCTTCATGGACGGATTTCATTAATCTGTTTCGATCTACAAGTGGAACTACCTGTTTCCACTTTGCTCCAGGGTCTTCTAAACTAGAAACGTTGGATATAAATTTGAATAATCGTTCATCGCGGATTTCAAAGTCTGGATACCGATCGGGATATTTTCGAACCATAGTTTTAAGTTGTTCGACATAACAATCAGCAGGTTCGACCTCTATGGACGTGATTGCTCGGGATAGTGCATCAGCTGGCACGTTTTCGGTTCCCCTTTTATAACGAAGTACAACGTCATACTTTGAAAGTTTAAGTGCCCATCTGGCAATTCTGGCAGATTTACTGTCAATAGACATGCTCCTCAGAAAGGTAAGGCTCATTGCATCGGTTTGGACAACGAACGTGGTTCCTTCCACAAAGTGTTTGAAGTGCTCGATGCTTAAAAGTACCGCAAGACACTCACGCTCTGTTGCACTGTAACGTCTCTGAGTGCTTGATAACGTTTTGGAAAAACACGCAAGTGGTTTTCGTTCACCATTCTGCTCTTGTACTAAAACCGCACCGATGGCTAAGTCAGAGCTGTCGGTCTCTATAATAAACGGAAGTGAAAAATCAGGGTTCGAGAGAACGGGTGCCGACACTAGGGCGGTTTTAAGCTTGTTCAAAGCAAGCTCAGCCTCAGGTGTCCAATTAAACTTTTTTTTATCCTTTTTCAGAAGATTTGTAATAGGAGTGGTTATTTCCGAGTAGTTATGAATGAACTTTTGATGGAAACCTGCCAGTCCCAGTAATCGACGCACATCCTTAACCGTCTTAGGTGCAGGATAATCAAGAACGGGCTGGATCTTACTTACATCCATAGATAACCCCCTTTCTGAGAGAACATAACCCAGGTATCGAATTTCAGTCTGACAAAATTTACTCTTTTGCAGATTTATCGTAAGACCAGCACCGCGAAGTCGTTGAGCTACCTTCCCAATTAGGTCCAGATGTTCTCTGAACGAATTCCCTAGAATGATTATGTCATCTAGGTAAACATAAACGAACGGCTCTAAATCATGTCCCAACACCGAGGACATCAACCGCATCATTCCGGCAGGTGCGTTACGAATACCGTATGGCATCACACAGAACCTGTATACACCACGATTTGTTCGGAACGCGGTTTTGTTTTTGGATGGCTCTGACAAAGGGACTTGGTAATACGCCTCCGACAAATCGATAACGGTGAAGTACTTGGACTTTTCGATTCGCTGTAAAATACCCATCATATTGGGGAAGGGGTATTCGTCCTTTCGAGTGCACTCATTCAGTCTGCGGGAATCTAAACAGATTCTCCACTTACCGTTAGCCTTCTTTACTGGAAGTAAAGGATTAATGAAGTCGACCGCCCCGGGACACTCTTCGATCACACCTAATGTTTTCATCCTTTCGATCTCCGTTTCAATAACCTTTTCTATTGTAGGAGACCAACGGTAATACGGTACTTTTCGAGGTTTTGAATCTGGTAAAAGCTCGATTACGTGTTCCATTAAGTGTGTTCGCCCGAAATTACCATTATAGGTTGCAGGCAGTTTTTTCACAACTTCGAAAAGAGATTGTCGTTCAGTCGAGTCTAACTTATGACCGGTTTCTATTTCTTCAGCGCATTGAATGATACTATCAGGTAGTTCAACGGTCGGTATCTCGAGACTTTCATCAGTTTCTGATTCATTCGGTGGCTCTAGAAACGGTGTTTTTGGTTCGAGCTGAAATTCAGCCCTACCTGGACAGTCGTCCGGTTGACTTTTCACACGAAATATTTCCGAGTGGTTGACTGGACTTACTTCGGAATTCTGGATTGTCACTGGAAAATTCACAGTCTGTCCAGAGCGGTTAATTAGTTCAAATCCAAACTTATTGAGGAAGTCAATTCCTAGGATGAGGTCTTTCGCCAGTTCTGGCACTACGACCGTTGGAATCACATGTGTGACTAGTTCAAATGTAAAGGGTATGTTAACATAACCTAGGCATCGATAGGCAGTCCCATCAGCGGTGGAAATGTTCAGTGAAAGTGGGAGGATTTCGAGACCTAGTTGATCAATTAGTTCGATTGAACTGATAACAGAGATACTCGCACCAGTGTCTGCTAGACCTTCAATATCGTGGGACAAAATCTTTACTTTTAAATGAGGACATCTATGGAAAGTAGTATTAATTCGGAAAACTTGGTTAAAATATCGAAACGGAAAGTTGGGAATCTTACTATTTTCTTTAGGAGGTGAGATATTCCCCGACTCAGCCTCACTTAATCGTTTTTTTGAGTATTGTTTGGCGTTCTAAGCTGATGTTGATTGGGACAATTATGGGTCAGAGTGTTCATGAAACCACATATGTGGCAAAACGTTCGTTTTTCTTCTCTGCAGTCTCGCCACATGTGCGCTGAACTTCCACAGTTCCAGCACTTCCTAGGATTTTCATTTCTACTTGTCCATCGATTTGATTCACGATTATCTACATTAATAGGCGGTCGATTAGCATGGTTTTGGAGCATGTACACTTCCTCCTCATCCCCTTCCAAATAATTGAGTTCTGGGTGACCAACATCAATTTGATTCACACCAGGTTTAGAAATTCCAGGATGGTATAAATGAGTCTCTAAAGCATCCAGTCGGAAACACTTTTGTGCAAGATCTTCGATTGATGTAATTTCCTCCAATGCCAATCGCCTCTTGTAGGAAATTTTCATGTTTTCGACCACTATCTCATATTTTTCGAATTCCGACATTTTTGTGTTTAAACGTGTTGCAAACATCTCCATATCCGTTAGATAAGCGCTGAAGAGCTCTGAAGGACGCTGTTTTCGATTGCGCATTTCTTCGCGGATTAGTCGGTCACGATTAGGGTTCTCGTAACGTAACTTCAAGTACCCTTCGAGCGTTTCCCAGGAATCGAATTTTTCCTCATACGTGGTGTACCACGCATATGCACCATCTTTGAATAAAAGATGTGCGTGCATTCTGAGGTCTTGTTTCGAAATACCGTAGGAGCGACACAGAATGTCAATCTGTCGCAAAAAATCATTGACAGGTACTAAATTATTGTCCCCAGAAAACTTTGGCCACTTCTCAATGATATTGCATTGCTGGTGTGGTAAACGGTGATTGTGGTGGGGTACTGGCGTGGAATAGAACTGTGATTCGAGTCGATTTGGAGGAAATGGAGAATAACTCCCTGGTGGGCAATAAGGGTTTGGGAATGGCTGTTTTACAAGATTTATAATTGGTGTAGCGCGGTTATTATGATCAAAACGGGGTTGGCCCGAGAACTGTAAAGGCACGCCTAAGTCAAATGGTACGGACTTTCGAGTATTGATTAATGGTTCAGGGGTTCTAGGTTCCCTTCTTCGTTGTGTGTAACCCTCACCCATTAAGTTCATTTGGTTAAACTGTCTCGCTAGAACGGGTTCTTCCCTAATAGGTTGGCTATAATCAACACCTGGTTTTAGAAGTTCTCGCACGTAAGCTTGAACATACGCATCGATCTCGGACACGTGTATAAATTCATTCGAACTTGTTTTTGCCATCAAGGGGCTTACTCGAGGTACAGGGCTTGGAGCGGGGTAATCTGGGTTATGAAGGTCTAATTCCGGAAATTTCTCTTTGGGATTATCACCAGCTGGAGTCAAAGAAGGTTCTCGTGAGATCTCTATAAGATCATCAGTGAATTGCTTTCCAGTATTTGGCGAAAATTTAATTTGATCATGTTTAGTTTGGTTCATCTGACTATTAAACGGTTGATGTTCATTTACCCATTCCACTTTTAATGGGGCTGGCTTAGCCAACGTCTCACGGGATACCCCTAGTTCCGCCCACCTCCCTTCGCTAAGGGTATGAACGACGGATTTAAAAATTAGTTTTTTTGGTATTGTACCACAAGAAGGTTTTGGATCCTCAGGATCGGGCTCCACCAGTTTCGATTTATTATTCCGTGAACCTTCAACAGTTTTTTCAAAAAATTCAAATGTTCGATTGCCAATTTGGTTTTCTTGAAGTGGCGTCGAGTACTTTCGATCATCTACCATTCTTGATTGTAAAGTTTTGGAAGGGACCGAAGCAGAGCCGTACAAAGTTTTAAGCTGTTGAACGACCAGATCAAAATCCATACGAAAATATTCTCGCGATAAACGCGAGATCAAATCCAGTAATAGTTGCGAATTGTTTTCTTGGACAGGGTCTTGTGGGACAAGTCGTCTCACTCTCATGTGGTAGTGTACAAGGCGAGAAAGCATTCTAGTTCGAAAATGTTTTGGAGGATTGTTAGCTAGAGCTACTCCTATCTGCTGAAGTTGATATGGCATATTCTCGTAATCATCTATTACTCCCACATGCGAAATCTTTAGGGCATCGTAAGGTTTCTCTGATCGTAATATGTTACGTAAAATTCGGCAGCGACTTTCAACTGAACCTCCAATTGGTTGGTCACGAATGAGGAGCTCATAGTTTAGCTCTTCTTCCTCAAGATCATTTGCATTAATATGATAATGTTCCATAATGTATCTAAATTTAAATGAAAGATAATTCCTAGAAATGTTTTTGTTGAATACTTACTAAATTAACCTATTAAATTGAATTATAAATTAACTGGATGGAAAAAGAAGAATCAACACATGTATCTCAATTTAGACTAAAAAAAAACTAAAATTATATCTTCCAACTAATAAATTCAGTAATCCAAATACTAAGCGTAATTTCAGAAATAATTCACTTTTTCTTTTAAAACCCCCAATATAAACCTTTCGGCCCCACGTTGGGCGCCAAATGTAACGGATATTATTGTCTCACCATCAATGCCAGCAATTTATTTAAGGGCGCCACTTCCAGAATGGAAGATTGCTGACACGAGTTGAAATGCCGGCCAAGACCCTTTCACAAGGCGGGTGCGGAATAAGTGGCTCGAACAATTGTTTCCCCGGTTTAGGATAGGGTTTTAAAACAAGACGTCAACGCACTCGATCTTGAATCCCGTGAAAATGTAATCTCGTTACGCAGAAGGCCAAAGTACATTTAATTGAATAAATTTTTCGTTATTGACGCGGTCTAATCCAAAAACTTGCACGCAACGACAACAGCTTGAGTAGAAGAAATTGCCTGCCTTTCGGGCGCTTTTTAACTGAAGGCAAAAGACGGACTGTTTATAGTTACTTCTAGTTTATATTATTATCCAATTCGGTTAACTCCTATCTGGTTCCCTACCTCTTATTTACTAATTTACAATCTTTACTTTTGGTGTGTATGCGATTTTTGTGTGGGATTTCAAATACTCACCCACGACCTTTGTAGGCGGGCTTTCAGCGCTGACAGGTAGGTATTACTTTTGACCAAGGAGGAATCGGGCTGCCAGGGCGCGAGATTCCTAAATGCCAACCGAGTTTGGTCCGAGTTTCACACCGTTGCTGACTCGGCTTCTTCTTAGTGCTTTTGGGCCTAGGTGTCGACGAAGAACCGGATGTCGACGGATGGATGGCACGTAGTTCCGTACAAGCGCAGGCACCACTTTCCACAACCCTCTTCTTGCTTTCGATCCTAGGTGTCGACGAAGAACCGGATGTCGACGGATGGATGGCACGTGATTCCGTACAAGCGCAGGCACCGCTTTCCACAACCCGGGGATTCTCAGTCCACAACGAGGATGGTTCCGGCAAGAGTCGCTTGCTTGACCCTAGAACTGAGAAACTGGACGACACGTGGAAATTTACATACGCCGGTGGATGGAGCACACCAGAGGTTCCTCAATCCACAACGAGGATGGATCCGGCGGTTTCCGTTTCTTGACACTGGGCCGAGGGACTGGACGACACGTCGGAAAGGTCAAGCACCGTCCGGCGAGCACAGCCCGGGGGTTTTCAATCCGCAACCGAGTATGAGCCAGACGATAGAAGCCGACTTTCTAGCCGAGAAGCGATGTCACGTGGTAATTAGTGGATGCCGGCTAGGTTCACGACTCGGGGGTTCTCAATCCGCAACCGAGTTTGAGCCAGCCGATTGCCGGTCGCTTACCACTAAGGACGATGGATGCAGTTGTGGCGTGGGTTTTCCAACCCCAGACTAACACCCACGTTGACGCGGGTTACCTGTCAACGGTTATCATGATTATCCCGACTAAATCGCAACAACAGGATTAGTTACCTTTTTTTTTATACGCTTTTTATTTCACGTAGCGTGTTCACTTAACTAGCTTTGAGCCTGCTATCCTGCTAGACTAATGAAACCTTATGTAAGCACATGTAATTTTTATCAATTTGTATTTATAACGATTTTTACACTTACTCAATGCTAGTATCAATTCAATTTACTATCTGATAACGTTTTATTTTTCACTAAATGAAATCGACTAACAAATATCTTTTTAACAATTTTTATGTTAATCTCCAGAATCTCAAATATCACATTCCTAATGGTTTTGATTCTACAAAGCAAGTGTCGAAGCGAGTAGCAAGTGGATCAAGGCCAACCAGGAATCGGCATCGAATTCTTAAAACAATAGGCCACATTTTTGGCGCAAGTTCCTTTCTCACTTGCACACATACGTATGGTGGTTTTACCGGGTCCAAGGGTCAAACTTTTCCGACGTTGCAACCCAAGAGCGATCTTGCTCAAACGGTTGGAGCGGGACCGTTTGAAGTGTTTGTTGAGTCTAGACTTAAGACGCTATCGGCCACCAGATGGCACTACATGTTTGCAAACGGTTAAGATTAGACTAGATCGATTCTATCGTCTTATCTTGAATAAGGTGGTTCATAATATTTTTCCTTTTTATTAGATAAACAGTTCGTTACAAGATGTCGGGTCCTAACTCGTCAGAGGAGGGATTGCGCATCGAGTTTTGTTAGAATAAGGTATGCTGATCGAGGATTTGGAAACGAGTATTGCCTTGGAGCGCACTAGCGCGAAATGACCTCCCACTATTGAAGCAAAGTGTGTCAAACAGTTCGAGGTGGGAACAAAGGTCAGTGGCCCCAGGTGGACTTTATGGCGTAGGGGGTACAGTGTTCCTTAGCATTGTATCATGAGTCGTCCAATTGCACCCATGGACCCAGAGTAGCAAACAGGGGGGACGCGGTGGCTCGCCGTGCCTTGGAATGCAATCCGTAAATTGGGTTTACCACCTGGGTTAACAACTAATAAAAAAAAAGGCTTCGTGATAGCCAAAGTCAATGGGATCTTCTTCTGTAGCTGCTACGTTGGATAGGATAGTCGAGTTGCTCACAGGTCGAAGCTCCGTTGTTATCACGGGGGATTTCAATGCGTGGGCCCAGGAATGGGGTAGTTCCCTTTCGAACGCCAGAGGACAGAGTCTACTTGAAGCACTTGCAAGGCTGAATGTGGACCTCGCGAACGTAGGTAATACTAGAACCTACCATAGAGAGGGACGTGAATCCATTAAAGATATCACATTTGCTAGTCCCAGATGGACAAGTAATTGGAGGGTGAGCGAGGACTATACTCATAGCAAAACCTGTCGAACTTGTCGGTGGAAAACCTGACGAAAGTACTCACACGTGCTTGTGACGCAGCAATGACGAGGAGAGCTGATCGTAGAAATCAAGGCAATTAAAAAGAGTTAAAAGGCATGTTTAAGGAAACTTTGCCTTGGGAAATGACGAGAGAGCTGTTCCTTCATCATAATATCAATAGCTAGCCGCAAGTCCTGTACGATTGGGATACGAGCGAGGCGGAGTTAATATATTTGAAAGACCTGCGCGACATCGCCAAATCCCTTCAGCTGGAAAAGGCTCCGGATCCAGATGGTATCCTGAACATTGCAGTTAAGGCCGCAATAAGGCGGCAACAGCAACGGCCGCACTCACGAGGATAATGACGAATAACTCGGGGATCTAAAGTAGTCAGCGAAGGATAATTTCGAGTGTAGTTTCGTCAATCCTTCGGTATGGAGGGGCGGCCTGGAAATCTGGTCTTAACATCCAGTGTAACCAGAAAGAGGAAGGTGGACCCATCGTTTGATTCCAAAAATCAAGGAGTGGATGGCGAGAAAGCATGGCGAAGTGGATTTCTACATGACGCAGTTCCTGGCTGGTCAAGGATGCTTCATGAAGTATCACCTCGCCGGTCTGCCTAACCGCCAGTTGTTGTTATCTTTTTAAGTTGATATTTTTCGGTGATTGTCGAATCAAATAATAACAATCAAATAATAATAACGTAAAAGAATTGTTATTAATTGATTCGACAATCACCGAAAAATATCAATCTAAAAAGATAACAAGATTTGAAGAGAAACGTGCCAACATATTCGCGCCTGTGGACCAGAAACGACAGCGGGCAACATGTTGCAGAAGATGTGTGATGACATCAACACATGGCAGGCAGTCAGTGATGGGCTCGCCCGAATAATGAGACAAAGGAGTTGCAGACTGACGCAAATTTCGATTGACGTAGGATAACGTAAGTTAACTTTACTAAGCTTAAAGAGTCCGAAGTTATCAAATGAACTACGCAAAACAATCACGTTGCGATTGGCTAAGTATTTTTCCCTCTTCCTGGACCTTGTACTCAACATCGAACTCCATTGAAGTTTATCAAGTGAATGAAGAGACCGGACATGGTTTAGCTCAGTCAGGAGCTGAATTGGATAATTCTTGAGTTTGTTTTGATTAGGTCGTATGAGCCACCTGACATGTTTCCAGAAAATCAAGGTTGGAGTTTTGCAAAACGCTTTCAATTCTAGTATTTTAAGTATCGCTCAGAATTATCTGGTAATCGAATATGCGATACAAAAACATGTGAGAAATATGTTAATGTATTCGAAACAAGCATTAGTTTAGTTGTTCGAGAAAACATGCAGATACGAAGTTTTGCATTGCATGTTTAGCACTAACGACGTTTTGCATCTTTGTTAATTTTATACTTTAACTTGATTCTATTTGTAATCCACTCCGTTATTTCTTTTTCATAACTAAATTTAACACTAGCGGTAGTAGAAAGCAGCTGCAGCGATACTTCGAGTGCTCGCTCAGAGATGCTTGCGAAATCGGAGCTACGAGAAGTCCTCTAGGAAACAATCCTGAGCATTGATTGTACATTGCTGATTACTTTCTGATGACTTCGATAACCGTTCAAGGAGAGACCAAAAGGCCAAAATGTGTGAGTTTAGAGTATTCTTTATGCTATTGCTAAACTCACACATTACACCAATTCAAATCCCACTTACCAACTCAGAAAGCTCAACCTCAAACAATACCCACACATTCCACATAAAACAACATCCATTGTTCAAAAAGTTCGTTAAAGTGTAAATCGGATGAAAAATAATCTTTTCTTTCCGGTTAAAATAGTAAGATGATAAAATTATAAATATGATTCAAATGTAAAAAAACAACAATACCCCACACAGAGCTGCAAGTACTGGACACCTAGCCGTTGGAAAAAAACGATATTGACAATAACAGCAGACAGATAAGTGAGTTTACACACTTATAGTCCACTAACAATGCTCAAAACTAATTATACTCAAATATACTTCCAGTTCCCTTGAGAAAGACTACAAAAAACGGTCGAAACGTCGGGTATCTCGAAAAATAAGTTGTTTGATAGAGATCCAAGACCGTAAAAAGCCAAAAATTAAAATTTGAAAACATTTTCCCGGTCTAAAAGTAATGTTTATTTAACTTACCAGCAACACATAGCTAAAATCACTATTTCAAATGGTTTTCGTTAGATATTTTGAAATTTTAAGCTCTTTGCTCCCGCACTTTCTGCAAAAATGCAAAACGACCGATAAACCACCTTGCCGAACTGTTTATTTTGCGTCCTTTTGCATGCACGGCAATGCAAGGCAACGCAAAAGGTCGTTAAAACCAAGTTACACTCAAAAATAAGAATGTCATTATACGTCTTAAATTGAAATCATTATGCAGAATTTATGCATTGACTTAATGAAACCAAGTTTTTATCCAACATAGAATACATAGAATACATGTTTATCAATCGTTTGCACTCAATAACTCAATTTTGTTTATAATGGTTCATACGACCTAATCAAAACAAACTCTAAAATTACTGCAAAGAGTTTGAGATTGCATTGATCAGGAGTTAAACATCTGGCTCAAACTAGGATAAGTATTCAATCACCTGAATCCTTGCGCTACACTACAACTATGGAAACCAATTGTTAAAACCGACAGGAACAAACTAAAAAGATACATTTCGTTGTTCTGGGTCTAATATTCTGCGTTCGAGAATCAGCCAAACACTGAGTAGGAGTTTCCCACTTTCGGCTTTAATACCATCCGTTCCTAAATTCCCGAATTTATCGTGGAAACCGGATTTAAAAGATTCATCCTCTTTCTTACTTGTTACGAAGTATTTATGCTAATTTGGAATTTCGTATCAGTGACCAGCTCAACTTTCGGTGCATTGATGCTGGTCGTTCAAAGTAGAAAACCGGTTACGAAAAACTTATTAACTTGAGATTTGCAAATTTGCATTTGCATTTATAAGTAGGATGTGTCAAATTCACACTGTTTCACAATTTCGATACCTCTGTTGCCTAGAAAAATGCTTTTTGTCAAAACAAACGTGTGATTGTTTTATGATTTTTAAAATAAGATTAAGGTAGCGGGTTTTGGTTTAAAATAAGGATTGGAAAATGCAAATTTTGTTCGATGGAAGTCTTTAATTTGCACTTAAAAACTATTCACGCTTCGTGAAAATGTACATAGATTTTTTCACCAATTTATGCACTTTTCATATTTAAATGAACGTAGCGGATGTTTCACGGATAAAAAAGTCTACCAGTTGTAATAAAAATTCGTATGGTTGCCTCTTGCATGCCAATGATTTTCAATTCAACATACCGTTTTACTTGATCAACATCGATATCTACGAACAAATCAGCGTTGCTGTGAAGTTGTTTTTGTTATCGAAGATTTCTCATCTGCTCATCGCTAATATGGCGGATTTGGCTATTTTATTCAGGTCAACTTAAAGATTCTAAAATATTGTTTTAGAATCTCACAAACACAGATGATGGTGGAAGTTATTTTTTGGAGGACACACGTCAGAGAGCAAAAATGTAAGTCTAATTTGTTGTATAAGTTGATTTGTTCTTCTAACAGTTGTTTTCAGTTTCAGATTCATCCGGTTGGATATATATGTTGCAGCGCGCATACTTGGACCCCGGTAGGCTGTAGCAAATGAAAAAAAAAACAAAATCCCCAAAATTTCTTCAAATCAACTTTACCACGTACCTAAGTCATTTGATGTTTTTTGAATATTAAATATTTAAATATTTAAAAACAATTTTGATTTTGACGATTTTTTGAAATTTTGTTTTAGGCCCAGGATAGCACTTTCCGCACAAGTCTCGAAAATTATCCTTCTGGAAACGGTGGAGCAGCAGCATCAATTGAGTACATTGCATGCATTGGTTCAAATAAAAACATATGCCACTGATGTAATGTATGATTAAATTTAAAAAAAAAAACATTTGTCTTATTAAAAATAAAAAGGAAAAACAATGCAAAAACAAACTGCTCAAATTAATTTTTATTGATATTTGAATCTACAATTTTCGACGTTAATGGGGAGCAGTATTACAGTCAAAACAGCCATACGAATGATTGACTAAAATTCCTGTTGCATTCTCGAAGCTGATGCGATCGCTAAATCACCCATTTATTCTTTCGTGGCATCGTATAAGCTGATGATTGGGTTGAATGTATTTTCGGGTAAGAAACAAACAATCATATTTATGTTCCTGTAGACGCGTAATGTAACTGATAAATCTGTTTAATTTCTCCGTGTTTATTCCGCATCTTAAATAAAAAAAATCATGCAAGGAAGTTTTATTATGCCGAAAGAATTTCATAACACGATGCACATACTTCTTATTTCTACTTTAACACATTAGCTTAGCTTAGCTTAGTTGACTACTCATATCCACCTTAAATCATTGAACTTGAAGTGCTTAGATATGATAATTCATTTAAAACTTAAGATAACATATTTGATAAGACTTAATTCAACTTACGTACTTCATATTCCATGATCGCTGGCGTGGCTAAGCAGAACACCTCGCCAATGGTTGCAACTCCGTGATTGATCGAGACCATTAGCTTTGTGCAAGGGCCAAAAGAATGGTGCTTGGGACTAGCGGTTCATTCTCAATGCACAAAACTCATGCTCTCCCTTTGAAAATGATCAATAACGGCGCCGGCCACGTCCTAGTAGTCAATGAGGAATGAAGGAGGGATTGTTAGTTGGATTCTTCATAGGATCAATAAACAACCTTTTGTCTCTTTGTTTCCAAAGATTAATTTTGAAAAATTTAGAAACAAAGGTAAATCAATATCACCAACTATAGAAACCGTCTATACGTCTGCGAATCTATATTAAAATATCCATGGAAAGGGTTTTGTTAGTAGGGAAAAGGTTATAGATTAGGATCCATTTTGGTTAATGGTGCGATCGGGTTTTCCTACACCTCCTATGCTCCTAGATTTTTCTTAAGGAAACTCCTATTTCTAACTTTGAGGCAGTGAAAAAAAGTTTGATAGTAAAGTAAAAAAAATGTATGAATTTTCTTTAAACTAACTTATTTCCTAACTCATGTTCCTGATACATTAATGTGTTTTCAAAAACGATCCTTTAGATTGGAGATAATCCTATCAAATTTCGAAGAATATTTTTAGGAAATTGTTTAAATTATTAAAGTTTTGTTAATGGATAAAGTGATTCTCTTTTTTGTTCCTTCTTTTTTTTTAACTTGTTATGTAGGTTGTGAAAACTGAATAAGATCGTTTTTGGAAACTCATCAGTGCAAATCAACTCTTTGCCTCAGATTGATTTCGCGATTGCACAAAGAGGAAAAAGCTAGCCATTCATATTAAAAAAATATTTAAAAAATACCAAAAATCAAAAAAATGACAAGAATGTCAAAAAAGTAAAAAAAAAAAAAACACAAATTTGATCAAAATATTAAAAAAAGATAATAGGTCGATAACCACAAAAATGATCAACAGTGCAAAAAATTAAGAAATGGACAATAAACTTTTTTTTTCAAATAGGTTTAGAAATGATAAAAAAATTAAAAAATCAAGGAAGACTTAAATCACAAAACAGTTTTAGCTAAGCTGTTAAAAAAAGGTCCTTTGATATTTGTCACTGAAGTTCCCTAACAAAGTCATTTGAGTCCCTAAGTATTCCACAAGTCAAATGGAATTTTTTTTTGCCAATGCTGCCATTCAAACCGATATAGTAGGCAACTCTGACATACAATTTTTTAAATCTGAAAACAAACAAAATCAAGGAAAATAGCCATATTTCCGTAGAGTGATTTCAAAGCATGATCATTATCGTTACCCGCATACTGAAAAACTGTATCTCAAATAGTCAAAACGATACCTACACTGCTCTAGAAATAGTGATCGTGTGTGTTGACGTAGCTATTATGTAAAACTTTACCTCGACAACGATAAGAACGGAACATGAACGTTCATGTGGAAAAGTGATGGTTTCAGAAACGGTGAAGGAACGGTATGAACGATTTACTTCAATACGTAAAAATGATCTCGAACTGTTTCTCATACCATCCATTTCTTATGTCACATTTACATAACAAAATGGTCAAGGCGCGAGTCATTGATGCCAGATGGTTTTGAAAATAAAACATACAACACATTTATGAAAATATGTTTTTGATATCAGTTCATATATTTATAGGAATCAACAATTTACACACTTGACTGAAATATTATGTATTGAAATAATATGTGGACAAACCATTAACGATTCTGCAGCATCCATACAAAAAACCCCCATTAAATTATAAATGTTAACTCGATGACGTGCAGCATTAAGTTTATGCAGTGTATGTCAAGTTTTTCTTAAGAATCTTTCCTCACACAGTTCAACACATCGGTTTATATACCACTCATTTTTCAAAAAAAAAAATCTCAATTTGGAGAAAAACATTTTTCGTATTCCAAAAATCAGTACATCTGGCAGCACTTTGATTTGTTTATCTAATATGAGAAAAAGAAGAAGAAATTTTTCGTCGCGGCCGAAGTTTTTGACGCGTCGGGAAGGTCCGGTCTGGAATCGTTCCAGGATTTCGTTCCAGAACCTCTACACGATGCACCTGCATTCTTTGCTGCATCTACTTTGGCGACCGCCTCTGGTTCAACAGAAGTTGCCATCGGATACGTCGCCCCAGGAGGAAATAAATCGGATAACAAAGAGCGACGAATACATCGAATATTCGAAAAAAAGGTAAAATAATTCTTTCTTTCTTATCTTTTTTCACAGCTTAAACTAAAGTTGCTTAACTTTAAAACTGGGCATTGAAACATACCAAACGGGATGTTTTAATAATCATATTGTTTTTGTTTTCTCAGCAAAAGCTGTTTCAGCTCAACAAGGCAGCAAAACAACCTCCAAGGATCAGGGTTATTTCCCATACCACGGATGTCGTAGAAGACCCGGACTGTTAGGAAGTTACAGGTAAGTTATGAGTTTTATTGATATGATAGTTTTATGTGTTTAATTGCAATAATTGTGAAAACAATGTTCATCGGACAGACCTGCAAAATTAAATTTGCATTTTTATTTCTCTTATTTTTCTAGGTTTTGGCTGCTAGCCGCAATCAAATCATCGCTAATTGCATGGAAGAAATTTCAAATAAAGTAAGTTAATCAAACAGAATAATAAAATATGAACATTGTGCCCAGAATCTTTTTAAAATCTATTAAAAGTGTTTTTTAAATAAAAGTATGAAATCCGAAAATTCCTTAAATCTAAAAGCTTTTTTTACATGTGTGCGTGCTCTATCCAAGAACGATTTCTAAAATCGTTCAAATAAAGTCGGAATCAAGTAAGGTAAAATTGTTATAGAACCGCTACTGTTAGAGTCTATTTTGGAATGCGCTTCGAGAATAACTGTAACGAGAAAAGTTTGGGTATCTTAATATGTTTCCCAGAAGCAGTTTTTTAACATTAAAGTTACAGTTTGTTGAAAAGTTCCCCCATACATCTGTTTTAACAGTTTTTAACAATTACATAACCTAACGACATATTCAAAATACAATCAATTTGGAATTCACGATTCCAGGAATGTTTTTTACGATTTCAATAATCGTTTGCTAAACGTCTTTCTACGCTTCATCAAATCGTCGTTTGACTATTTGTAAAATCGTTTGATTACAATCCTCATTTATGCGGGTAGAATTCACAATTCAACAATGAGCAACACTTTTACAGTCCATAAAAATCTATATATGATAAACAATTATGAAAACTTTGAAATAACTTTCGAACTAAAAATAAAATTATTCGAAAACTCTATCATCCATTAAAGCTAAAGTCGTTCTTTTTTTTTTATTGTGTGTCTAATTTGGGCTAAAAATATTATTCTTTGTCGATTTAAAATTTAACTATAAATATGATAGATTCAATAGTAGTGGTTTAATTGATTGAACTGTAAATATGATAAATTTCACTACAATTGTATGATTGATTTTAGTTATTCAACTATAAATATAATAGATTCAACTATACATTTCTGGTTTACCTCTAAAATTTAACTATAAATATGATAGATTCGACTGTAAATATGATAGATTCAACTACAAATGTATGATTGATTCTAGGTATTGAACTATAAATAAAGTAAATTAAACTATATTTTTATGCTCGATTGTGTGATACTTAAATACTATAGTGTTCATTCGTGTTCGTCAGGGGTTTAAGGGCTCAGCCGACAGTTCCCGACATCGGTGACAAAGCGCAAGCGCTCTCCGCCGCTGGGGCAGCGGTTGTGTAGTAGGCGGACAGTTCCTGGAATTGGGAAAGATACAACTACTATGCCTGCCCGCGAAATCGACGAGGGTTTCGACGTTCCTTTACGTGATCCTGGTAGGATCCCACAGTAAACTAGCATTGGTAAGTCAGCGTAGGTCAATCTTCGCTGGGTGCAGAAGCACAGACTTCTAAGAACGTTTTCCGGAACCGATTAGTTTAGACGAACAATTTGCTGGGCAACCATGCATCAAGATGCAAAAAGAAAAACAGCGGAGGAACCAGGACTTGGATATCGGGATTTCCGGTCAGCTTTTCTAGCATCGTGGCGGTTAAAACGAACTAGATGCAAAGTGCTGCTATTATAATTCAAAAGAAAATAAAACGCAGCCATAAAATATTCCGAAAAAAAACATCTAAAGATATGATAACTCCCAATACAAACAGAATTTAAATTTACAATATTTAATGTTGACCTTATTGAATCAATAATGGAAATAAAATTGAATCTATCATATTTAAAAATAAATCAATCATATTATTACAGTAGAATCTATCATTATTATGATCACTTGAATCATATAATTATAGTTGAATCTACTATAATTATCGTTGAATGTTTGACATCAATCGTACATTATAGTTGAATCTATTATAACCATTGTTGAATGCACAAAGTTTTTCATACAACCATAGTTGAATGTATTGTTGAATGTACGAAATCAATCAGATTGTTTATTATATGTATTGTTGAAATGTTGATAATTATAGTTGGTACAGAATCAATCAGATATATGATATAAGTGGATTATTGTTGGAAATACCATACTTTTTTTCTCCGTGATCAAACTTGAGATCAAATAGATACGGCAAAAATTTGAACAGGTGTTTTGCGAACCACCTGCATGTTTAAACCCTAGGCACCAATGAAAAATGTGAATTTTTTGCCAGGTGTTCTCTAACAAGAATAAAAAAGAAGTAAAACTATCAATTCTAATTCATTAATTGTGTTTTTTTGTTTGTTAACATAGTTTAACAAAACCAATAATAAATTTCATTCATTACAACGATTTTTTTAAATACTTCACTTAAAACCCAAATATATGCTGAGTGAGGTACAACATTTTTGAAGGCTTTAAAGCATTTTGTCTCCAATCTACATAAACACACTCTCAATACAAAGCTGTTAAAAATTCATTACATTCATTACATTTTTTCTACGGATCAGTTTAGAAATCAGTTGAATCGATTTTTTAATTTGTAGAATTTTAAAAGAAATTCTTGTGAATTTGCCTGGAAAATTATAACAGTGCGTTTGATAGGAAATAGTTTCCTATTTAACTCTGCAAATTTTCAGAGACGTCGCATTTGCTATTATGAAGCACCGTGCCGTGCGAAAAGATGAATTGTACATTCATTTTTAATGTGTGTATTGGGTTTAACTCTTGAATTGAAACTACCACAGAAAAATTATACCAATTATAAGCCTCTTTTTACATTTTCATGTTTGTATCAAAGAGTTCTGAATTGAGAGTTTTTTTTTCTTCAGTTTAGACGCAATTGATTTTGAAAAGAGATCCGGGTGTTTTTTTTTAATTCAAAACTTATGATTTTCTTCCCAAAAATGTTTGGAACTTTTCTGACTTGGAAATTTAAATAATAATTCTTTTTTTTTGTTTCGATTATAGTCGTTTTACCATCTTTATGGCATTCGCGACTTTATCAACGTTGTAGTTGGCGGATCGTTATTGAAAAACTTTTCCGGTACAACTGCGTTCGATGTTCGCTCTTGGGCTCGAACTCGCGGACATCGGCTCAGGAGACAATAGACTTGCCAACTGAGCTATATCACAAGCCCAAATAGTAATTCTGATTTTTGAATTTTTGGTAGAATTTCTGATCTTGAAAGCAAAACGGAATTTTGGATTCCTTTTGTATTTTTCCTGGTTTTGGCATCTAGGCATCTAGGACATCATCCTGGCATCTAGGTGAGTGACTGCTCTTTGTAGCAACTCTTAATATAGGGCTAACGTGAAAACGGTTTAATGTGGTTGAAATACGCCTAATAAAATAGGTAAAGTGCCTAAATTAAACATCGAGTGACTTCGTCTAACGCGGTAAAGTGAAATTTTACGTGAAATGTCTATCTTATAATAGTTCTGGTATAAATTCTTTTTCTACATTGGCTACTATCAAACCGCCATTACGGTAAGAAAAGTTAATCGACATGCGCTGAGTGGTGACGCCGATTTCTCAGAGGTCTCACTTAATTGAGCTATCATCTGGTTTGCTTGTGTACATATTGAGCTGCTTCGTATGGTGAAATGAGAAAATAAGAGATCTATTCACGGATGAGCAATCGCTCATTCTCCCCTCTCTGTGGGTCTAATTTAGTGAGAAGGAGAACAACTACTGTTGTTCATGAAAATGCTTGGTAGATTATGTGGTGGTTATATACAGATAAAAAAAAAAAAAAGCTACAATAGTGAAATATCATGGCCCGCTGTGGCCAACGAAAATGCTGCTGATGCTGAACAACTACTGTTGTTCATGAAAATGCTTGGTAGATTATGTGGTGGTTATATACAGATAAAAAAAAAAGCTACAATAGTGAAATATCATGGCCCGCAGTGGCCAACGAAAATGCTGCTGTTCATGCGTATCTGTATGAACTATCAGCATACTGATGTTCGTGCGCTGGAAGCGTTGGGTGATTGCTATGATCGTCAATCATCTTCTCCATACTGCTTCGTGTATTGGAAAAATTTTAACCTGATCCGACTGATCTATTCAAAATTTGCTAACCGGATCGTTCGGGAAAAAAGTCATATACTTGGACAAATATTTCAAATTACCATAAGTGAGATATAAGAAACAGGCCTTGAGTATTGCTTTCTATTGTTAAGAGAACTCCTGATACGTGAGTTCCTTGTGCAAGTTGGCTAGTTCGGGTGTTCGTTTTCGTGAGAAGAAAGAATTATTAATAGTTATTAATAATTAGCAACAGCTCACTCTCTCCATCCTGGGTTTCAAACAGTGAGAAGTTACTGTTATTGGCAAAGTGTGTATGATCAAAGTGTTTTGGTCAACAGCAGCAGCTAATTCTCCCCTTTTATAGGGCTCAAAAAGAGAGAAGTGTCTTTTTCTTTTTTCTAATCTTATATTGTTGTTGTCAGTGTTATGATCAAATTGGATATTTGTGCGCCAAGAGCACTGGAAATAGTTTGATAATACGTTTTGGTGTGTGGTAAGATCATTCTCTCTCTCTTGCAATACCTATGTGTAAAACTACCTCCAACTCGTGTTGGTGTAACGCGATGTACAGCTTTGAGCATCTTTATATCACACGACACTCTCCATCTTCGAACTTCGGACAGTGTTTTGTGCATATGAAAACAAATATGCTTCCCTTGCGGGCAATCTCTGATAGAGCAGTTATTCTATGGCTTCAAAAATTAATTTCCAGGTAATATTTTCTCGAAATCTTACAACTTGGCTCTTTTATTTTTCAGTCTTCATTATGTTAATTGTCTCTTTATATTGAAATTCTTTGCATCTTGAAAAGCTTTTGTACTTCAATCAATAGCATAATACTTCATACGTTTAGTGGTGGTATTTTCCATTATTTCAGTACCAATACTGTAGCTAAGACTTTCACCTTTTGTTTTTATTTACGAACCACAGCACTATTGTTTATGGTTCTGTTTCGAATATTTAACCGCTCGCATTTTCGCGGTTGTTATCAGTTCATCGTTAGCTCTGTTAACAACATTTAGTGTTCGCGTTCGCATTTTGAAGTGATCTAAGTATATCAACCACAAAAATGTCTAACTTCGACCTGCCTGCCATGGATGGGATTGACGAAGGAGACCTGCTGGCCAGCCCAATCCAGAGTTCCGGTAGGGTGAAACGCCCAGCCATTTCACCGGTGGAAAACGACGAAAAAAGAACAAAGAAGGACGACGATGATGCAAACCGGCTTATGGTAAAGCTCATCAATGCTGACGTTGATGAAGCATTCTACGGCAGCCTAACTTCCGAAATTGTACGCATGCAGCAAAAAATCCCTCAAGGTAACATTCAACCAATATTTCTGGGATGCGGCTACATTTCGGGTGTTGCTTGGTTCCATGCCGTCAACTTGGAGAGTTTGGAATGGCTTAAGGAGGCTCTAGGCGCGATCCAGAGCAAAGGTAATCTACCGGAGTTCGAGATCTTGCCTTACGAACCAGTGCCACCACTGAGGCGTGTGTCAGCCGTTTTCCCAGCAATTCCGCCGCTGGATCGAAATGGGGCTAAAACACTGCTTAACACAATCCAGAAGCAGAATCAAATGCTGAGCGTGCGTTTCTGGAGGATCATAAAAATCAAGCGGATTCCCGGTGGAAAATTTTCGGTGCTGATGGGGATTGACGAAAATTCAGTCTCTATTTTGGAGGAAAATAAGCGAAGAGTTTTCTACGCGCTTTCGAGAGTTCATTTCAACATTTTCGATAAGAAATAATACCAATTGTGGAACAATCAGGCTTTTCTTCTTCTTTTTTTTTTTTTTTTTAGTGAAATTAAATCTAAATGGAATAAATAAAAAAATTGAACTTATCTACTTCTGATTTTTACATTTCTTTCTAAATGCAGTCTGAAATCATCACATTGATTCATTTGAACATTTACTTCTTATGGAATTAACTTAATATTTATAATTATTATTATTGTTAATTTTAACATTATAATGATTTTTATAATTTTGAGAACCAGTCACTCACAAGGAGGGTACAACAATAGTGTGTACTGCCATCAACGCAACAATACAAGCTGTCTCCTCCGATAGTGTTCCCAATATTCAAGGTACTTGCGCCGAGGAAGCTCGTTATAACGAGGGTAGGGGGGACGCAAAAGATTCTCTATCGCTAGCAAGAAATAATAATATTGATTTGATACAAATGATAAATAATTTTTGATTATATATGATAAAATCTAACAACAACAACAACAACAGCAATTCCCATGTGGTAAACAATTTATGTTTAAACAGTTCAATGCTCTTATGTTCTCCTTTCATGGAAAATGCGCTCAATATCGCTGCATCCGATTTCTTTTCAATTCACACATTGATGATCAATTTAGTTCGATTGAAATTTATAAATAGAAAAAAAGTTGTTGCTGTTTGTTTTGTGTTCTACGTTGGTTTGTTCATTCTTAATCACAGCCGTGGCTTCGGTTAAAGTTGCACAGATTAACCTTCAACATAAACGAACAGCAGCAATAAATTTATGTCGGCTCGTCCAGAATGGGAAAGCATCTATTGCATTGGTCCAAGAACCTTATTTCAGAAAGGGAAATTTTTATATCGGGAACATGGTCGCACCTAACTTTACTGTTTTCAGCAAAGTAGGAATGACAAACGCTCGAGAAATGCCTCGTGCTTGCATTCTTGTTAATAATGCTATCAATGCGATCTTATTGCCGGAACTAACTACTAGGGATATCTGTGTTATAGAAGTTTCTTTGTTGAGCAACAGCACTATGAGGAAATACATTTACTGTTCAGCTTACTCGCCTTATGAGCAACCATCTCCAACGGAAAGTTTGAAGAAAGTTGTTACATACTGGGAATTTCACAAAATTCCGATTATTATAGCTTGTGATGCAAATGCTCATCATGTTATTTGGGGTAGCTCAAATACCAATCTAAGAGGTGCCGATCTCATGGAGTATTTGAGTAGCACTGATTTAGAAATACTGAACTTAGGAAACAGTCCGACTTTTGTTCGTACCGATAGACATGAAGTCATTGATATCACTCTTTGTTCAAGATCCGTTTCACTGGAATTATGTTATTGGCATCTGCCAGAAGAAGAATCGTTATCTGATCACAGATTCATCTACTTTGAACATTTAGGGGCGTTCCTGAATACTGTCTCTTTTAGAAACCCAAGAGCTACAAATTGGGATCACTACTTGGATAATTTAGCTACCCGATTTCATGGATACTTTCCTCAAATAAACACTCCTGCTGATCTAGACGATGTCGTGGATAACATGACAGAAAAGATAGTGAGCTCCTTTGAAGAGGCATGCCCACTTCGCACTTTAAGAATACATAAAAAAACCACACCATGGTGGAATTCAAACCTTGCAAAACTGAGGAAGTGCTGCAGACGTGCGTGGAATAGACGACGTACAGAAGGGTTTGAAGCTTTTAAGTCTGCTCGAAGAGCCTACAGGAAAGCCACTAGAGCGGCTGAGCGTTCAAGCTGGCAGACCTATTGTACAAACATTTCAGGCTTAAATGAGGCGTGTAGACTCAACAAAGTCTTGGCTAAATCAAATCATTATCAGGTATCTAATCTAAAAACCTTAAATGGAGATTACACTTCAAGTGATGAAGACACATTAGCATGTCTGTACAATATTCATTTTCCGGGTTGTGTTCAGTCAACCTTTGCTGTTGAACAAGAATTTTTCTCAAGTAGTTCGGAAAACTGGTTTTTCGCTCGCAAAGTTATAACTGATGAATCTCTAAAATGGGCAATCGATGGGTTTGCTCAGTATAAATCTCCCGGTAGAGATGGGGTTCTTCCTATTTTTCTTCAAAAGGGCTATGATCATCTCAAATTCGTAGTTAAAAAAGTAATGGTAAGCAGTCTTGCAACCGGGTATATCCCTAAACTGTGGAGAAAAATAAATGTAAAATTCATTCCCAAAGGTGGAAGAGATTCTTACGACGAGGCAAAAAGTTTTCGCCCTATAAGTCTAAGCTCATTATTTTTAAAAACTCTGGAACGTTTAATCGATCATTATATACGAGAGGAATGTCTAATACGTTATCCTCTCCATGAGACGCAGCATGCGTATCAAACTGGCAAATCCTCGATAACTCTTTTGCACAATATCGTGTACCAAATTGAAGAAGCTTTTACCCACAAACAATCTTGTTTAGGAGCCTTCCTAGACATAGAAGGAGCATTCGATAATGTATCCTTCGTCTCAATTGTAAATGCAGCGCAGCACCACGGAATTCCCGATGTCATCATTAATTGGATACACTCTATGCTTAGTAACAGACATCTTCACTCGCAGTTAAGACTGGCTGAAATTGAAAAAGTAAGTACTCGTGGCTGTCCTCAGGGGGGTGTTCTTTCACCCCTTCTTTGGAATTTAGTTGCGGATAGTTTGCTGAAAAATCTCAACGATCAAGGAATACCTACTTATGGATTTGCCGACGATTATCTACTTTTGATCAATGGAATGTGCACCAGCACACTTTTTGACATAATGCAACAAGCCCTACGATCAGTGGAAAGTTGGTGCTCGCGAGTAAACCTTTCTGTCAATCCATTGAAAACCAACTTAATTCTATTTACAAAAAAACGCAATATTCGTGGAGTTCGACCCCTGTTTTTCTATGGCTCGCAAATTTTCCTATCGGACCAAGTAAAATATTTGGGCGTTATTCTAGACTCCAAGTTACTTTGGTCTGCTCATATTGAATTTAGAATTAAAAAGGCCTGCATGGCTTTTGGACAGTGTCGACGAGCAATCGGCAATAACTGGGGACTCAAACCCAAACATATCCACTGGATATATTCCACTATAGTTCGACCAACTTTGGCCTACGGATGCCTAGTATGGTGGCAAAAAGGTGAAGTTGCTACAGTTCGGACAAAACTAAATCATATTCAAAGAATGTGTCTTTTGGGGATGTCCGGATCGCTCACAACAACACCTATAGCCGCTCTTGAAGCTCTATTCTCTATAAAACCTTTACATGTGTTCCTTAAACAGGAAGCCCTTTCATGTGCCTTTCGATTACAGGCGGTCGGTTTTTGGCAGCCTGACTATGCTGTGCGACTTCCGACCCATACAAATGTGTGGCATGAATTTCTCCGAATAAATTTGTTCCACACAGCACCCAATGATCTAACACTTGCGAATAACTTTCCCTATAAAAACTTCAACACAAAATTTCCTCTAATCCAAGAATGGACATCAGGTTTTGTGGAGGAACAAATGTCCTCGCATATAGTTTTCTATACAGACGGTTCACTGGCGAACGGCCGCGCTGGTGCAGGAATCTTCAGTCACGAGTTGAACATAGAACATTCTCAACCTCTAGGTAGATACTGCACTGTTTTCCAGGCCGAACTGTATGCTATCATGTATGGTGTGCAAATTGCGCTGCAAAAGAAAATCATGTTTAGGACAATTTATATCTGCTCAGACAGCCAAGCGGCTTTAAAAGCTTTAAACGCCTCTAGCACCAGATCTAAACTGGTAATCGCATGCCGAAAAGCAGTCGTAGAGCTTGCTGAAAGCAACAGCTTAAACCTTTTATGGGTACCTGGTCACACGGGAATTTTTGGAAACGAGTGCGCCGACGAACTCGCCAGAGCTGGATCGGAAAAGGAATTTTGTGGTCCAGAACCGGCTGTCCCAATTTCGCCATGCTGGGTCAGAAACCAAATAAATGCTTGGTCTTCTGTCCAACATGAACGATATTGGGAGGAGTTGGACACTTGTCGCCAAACCAAATTATTCTTAGAAAAACCCTCTCAGATGGTATCAAAATATTTGTTAACTCTGTGTAAATCTCATTGTAGTATCCTGATCAGAGCACTCTCTGGCCATTGTAAGCTCAATTATCACATGCATAAAATTCAGCGTGCTGAATCTCCTGTATGTGGAAGTTGTGAATCAGACGTAGAAGATTCTTTCCACCTGATATGTAACTGCCCATCATTTGCTCAACTACGTTTTCGTATTTTGGGACAACACGTTATAAGTGAATCCAATTTCAAGAAACTAAACCTCAAACACTTACTATCTTTCCTTACTCTTTGTGGAAAAGAGCTCTAAAGCTTTAAAAAGTTTTTAAACTTCCTCAATGGACATAGGTTTTCTCAGGTAAATGATGAAATCTATAAAATAAAAGGCCAGGCACAATTTTCCCGATTGTTTGGATAACGTGCCGCTAATTGAGCCAACCCCTTTCTGATACCTGATACCTGATCAACGTTGTAGTTGGCGGATCGTTATTGAAAAACTTTTCCGGTACAACTGCGTTCGATGTTCGCTCTTGGGCTCGAACTCGCGGACATCGGCTCAGGAGACAATAGACTTGCCAACTGAGCTATATCACAAGCCCAAATAGTAATTCTGATTTTTGAATTTTTGGTAGAATTTCTGATCTTGAAAGCAAAACGGAATTTTGGATTCCTTTTGTATTTTTCCTGGTTTTGGATTTTTCCTTTGCGATTTTCAATTCCCGGTTTTCCCCGTTCTGTAGCCACCCTGCTTCAATATAAGTAGGTCTGCCTAGTCAAATAAAAAGATAATAACTGTTTACTTATGTTCTTTAAAAAAAATCTAGAACCTAACTGATCAACTTAGGATTAAGCTACATACGCGGTAGAATATCCTATTATAAAACGCTCGTCTCAGTGAATGTGGAACTGTAGGTCAGCGAAAACTGAATTCACCATAATCCGTAACAAAACGCAGGAGACAATACAACACAACTATCAGCCCAACGCCACCCATTCAAAGGTATGGATATAGGCACGCTTCATGCCCCATCATCATTGACTTGTATTCGACTAATTGCCTGCCACACCCTTTTGCTCGGTCCAACCGCACACGTTATGGTTTGCCGGGCTGCGCTGGATTGCATTCTTATTATCATATCATTGCCATTGACAATTGGAATTAATTAGAAAATCTTGACACTAAGAGTTTGTTTATGATTCCCGTTAAAAAACTGTTTTTTCGAACAACATATTTAAAAAAAAAAAAAAAAAAATATATATATATATATATATATATATATATATATATATATATATATATATATATATATATATATATATATATATATATATATATATATATATATATATATATATATATATATATATATATATATATATATATATATATATATATATAAATATATAAATATATATATATATATATATATATATATATATATATATATATATATATATATATATATATATATATATATATATATATATATATATATATATATATATAAATATATATATATATACATATATATATATATATATATATATATATATATATATATATATATATATATATATATATATATATATATATATATATATATATATATATATATATATATATATATATATATATATATTTTTTTTTTTTTTTTTAAATATGTTGTTCGAAAAAACAGTTTTTTAACGGGAATCATAAACAAACTCTTAGTGTCAAGATTTTCTAATTATTCTAATCAATATATATTCAGCGCAAATACTATGCAGACTCTTGAAAAATCTGCCAAATACATCTTCATTAAGAACAGCTAATAAACTTGACCATAGTTTTGTTTAGCGGAAACTTGTATTTTGATCGGCAGATAGCAAAACACAAAAATCGCATTTTATTCAATAAACTACCTTACTGAACAAGAAATTTCAATTTGGATAAAGGTATACTTAGCTCTGATTTGTAGAAAGATTCGAAAAAAGTATCAAGTAAAGCTGTAAATTTTCTTCCATTTCCGGCACCGGCCCCAGCTATTTTAACAACCAATGTACATCGTCCACTAGCTAGAGTTTCAATAATGAACTGGGAGACCTCAAAACACTAACAAAATTAGAACAAACGCGACGCAAACTCAAATTATCCAACTTCTGTACGAATTTTTGTCTCAAATAACAATTCACAATTGAAAATAAAATAATTTTTCAGGAGTAAAAATCAGCAGCAAAAATAACCACACCCGTCAGTCACGGTCGCCGCACTCTCTCTTATTTCTACTTTAACACATTAACTACACATTTACACTTCACTTATAAATTTGAACACCGTTGATGAAATGACATTTGATGAGCCACGTTGCTGGCCGTCCGAATCCTGTAAAGATAGCAAAAGATGAAAACAACAAAAACACAATAAAATTTTTACTACTTACAAAAATCAGCTTTTCTATCACTCAGAGTTTCTTTATTTTTCAGTTGGATCCGGGCCGTTTTGACTACTGTTTTCTTCCACAAAGATTCTACGTGAATAATTTTTTCAAAGTTACGTGAATATCTCATAAAATGCACCAAATTCTTTTATACTTGGCGGATACGTTTTGACGGCATTCAACTATGTAAATTTCATATAAGGATCATGTGTTTTAATTATTAACTGCTAAGAGCTTCACGTAAATCAAGCAAAAATTCACGTTTTAAATGCCTGCGTGAAAATCCAGGTGAATTTGCTTTTCGGTTGAGTGTGGATTTCATTAAAAAAATTTCCATGTAAAGCTAATGAAATGAAAATTTGAAGTTTATGTTTTTTTTTTCTAAAACGAAAACTTTTTAGACTACATAGGTTTTGAAATTCAAAACAAAGTTTGAATTCGACACACCCTATGGTAGTTTTGACGTAAGGCAAACCGGAACACATGCAGAGGATTAAAAAAAAACCTACTAAAAATCATACATAATTCATCAATTTTGATCAAATGAATGTGCTGCCAAATAAGTTATTTACGAATGTCGAATCGATAAGCTTGATGTAATAAACTTGAGGGCGGGAATTTTTATGGAATGGTAGGTAGGGTAGGATAGGGTAATTCGAGTCGGTAAATTACTTGTTGCAATTCTTCAATTCTCGGTAAGCTTTTTAACAAAACTAGGCATCTTCTTTTACTGTATAATTAACTCTTTTCTACATTCACCAGATATCATTCTAATGTTTTAAGATTCTCGGTTAAGTGTTAAGCATTGCACGAACAGCAATCGTCTTCTCAAACCCCCATGTACGTTAATTTATTCTGTACAGCCGACTAAAGATACATTTTCGGCAACCGTTTTTTTTTTGAATTATAGTCGTAAAATTCTTCTATCTCCTTCCTTCGGGAAATAACTGAAGCGATATAAAACCTGTTGTGTAGATACCTGACCTTTCCAACACATTTTCAAACGAAGAATCAGCGAATGCTGGAAGGAACGATTTCAAGATTGACTCAAATACAGCGAGAACTCGATCAGGAGATTAATATTATTATATAATCGATAATTATACAAACGATCATTATATCAAGACGATGATGATAATTTTGAACTGCCTCCTGTCTTGTACTCAAACTTTCAGGAACTGTTTCCAACTGGAAGAAGTTTTCGAAAGTTTGGACCACAGCCAGGAGAATCGAGCGCACGCTACCTCTGATCCATGCCTGATGCATTGGAATTAGCGCTTCAAAATTCCAATAGATGGATTCGAAGCAGGCAAACTGTGGCTGAAAAAACTACTGTTTGTATAAAAGCAGATATAATAATTTGTTTTTTCGAAACGTCAGAAACGATATTGATTTTAAAGCTACATCTGAGTAAGATAATAATTTCTCATCGAGAAGGGTTTGAGTAACAACTTTGATATGCTCTACTGATCGGGTAGGGCTGAGATATTTAATTTACTTACCAAATGATCCCACGCCGATCCTCCGGTCTATAGGGCCGTGGTAAGAGACCTCCACTCTTGACGATATGGAGCCAGCGTCTTCACCTGGTCCCAGTCAAGATTTTCATCGACAGTTCGGATTTCGGCGGCTATTCTTCGCCGCCACGAGTTTCTGGGTCTACCTCTTCTTCGATGTCCCTCTGAATTCCAATCTAGCGCCTCTCTGCAAATTTCGTTTTCATCTTTTCGCAGCGTGTGCCCGATCCATCTTCACTTACGTTACCGAATCTCGATTTATAGCGCCCTTTGATGATACTGGCGATGTAGTTCTTCTTTCGAGATCCAGTTGCCAGGCCACCAAACGCGGATGATATTCCACAGGCAGCGGTTTACAAATATTTGCAGTTTTCGCGACGTTACCGCATATGTGCACAAAGTTTTGCACCCGTACAGCAATACGGATTTGACGTTTGAGTTGAAGATTCGGATTTTCGTTCGTAGAGAGATTTGGCGTGACCGTCAGATGTTTCGGAGACTCGCAAACGCAAATCGGGCCTTTCTGATCCGGGTTTCGATGTCTTTCCTGGTACCACCATCAGGCGTTATCTGGCTACCAAGATACTGGAAGCACTCCACTTTCTCAACTTGTTGCCCAGCTACCATGAAACTGGAGGGATTTCCTGTGTTGATCTCCATCGAGTTGGTCTTTCCGACATTGACTTTGAGATCTGCTGCCTTGGAACTTTCGGTGAGGTCGTCTAGTTTGCTCTGCACATCCGGTTGTGTGTGGCGAGCAAAACAATATCGTCAGCCAGGTCAAGGTCGTTCAGTTGCTCCATTGTTGAAGGATTTCACGGCAATCTTCGGTTCGGTGCACAGTCGATTGATCCAGTCAGAATCTCATCCATTACGGTTAGAAAAAGTAGCGGTGATAAAATACATCCTTGTCTCACTCCAGCAGTTACCGGGATTGGTTCGGACAAGACACCGTCGTGCAAGACCTTGCACGAAAATGCCTCTTATTGTGCTTCGATGAGATGGACTAGTTTCTCTGGGACCCTCGTCGCCTTAGAGCCGCCCAGATGTTTACATGGCTAAGTCGGTCGAATGCTTTTTCGAAATCAACGAACACCAGCAGAAGAAGTCCTGGAATTCGTTGATTTGTTCCAGTATGATTCGTAGCGTTGTGATGTGGTCCACACATGATCGTCCGGATCGGAATCCAGCTTGTTGCCGTCAGAGTGAAGCGTCGATTTTCTCCTGGATCCTGTTCAGAATCACTTGACAGAGTACTTTTAGGGTCGTACAGATCAACGTTATGCCTCGCCAGTTACCGCAATCTGTCAGGTTTCCTTTCTTCGAGACCTTTAAAACGATAACCTGCATCTAGCCGGCCGGGAATGTTGCAGTATCCCAGATGTCAGCGAAAAGACGGTGCAACATTTGTGCTGACAGGGCAGGGTCAGCTTTAAGCATTTTAACAGGAATGCAACTGATTCCAGGCGCTTTGTTTGGTTTCATGTCTTTGATTGTCGCTCCTATGTCAGCCAGCGAGGGCGCTTCCAAGTTGACGCATTCAATGCGACTTACTGTTGGCGCTTCGAGCCTCGAGTTCTGTTGACCATCGCTATTCTTGACTCGGAGAGTTGTTCGAAGTACTCAGTTCATCGTTTGAGCTGATCTGTTCGCTCGGTCATTAACTGATCTGCTCGGTCTTTTAGCGGCATTCTAGAATTAGTCCTCACACCACTAAGGTGACGAGAAATGTCATAAAGTAATCGGATATCACCATTGGCGGCGGCTCTTTCTCCCTGTCTGGCTGAGGATTTGGCCAGGCTCTCTTGTCTCGTGTACAAGCTCGTTTAACTGCCATTTCCAGCTTCGCATATTGTAAGCGGAGACCATTCAATTTCTTTTCTTCTTCTTCTTATTCTTCTTCTTAAAATGTTCCGTCTGTCGGCAGTTCTGAGGCTCGGGATTCTAGCTGTTTAACGTATGCCATTTTCACATCTGGACTGTCACTCGTATCTTTACCAGGACAAGGTGATGGCCAGATGCAATGTATGCGCTTCGTTTGTTGCGGACATGAAGATAAAGAAGGCTTCTTCTCCAATTTCGGTTGATGCAGATGTAGTCAATTTGATTTTCTGTTCGGTCATCTCGGGATTCCCAAGTGATCTTATGTGCTGGTCGATGGAGGAAGAATGATCCACCGGTCACCGTGTTGTTGTTGCCACAAAATTTTACAAACAGCTCTCCATTTTCGCTCATCTGTTCTAAACCATGATACCCTATGATGCGCTCAAGGTCCTGATTGTCGGAGCCAATTTTTTGCGTTGAACTCACCTTAGTGGATTTGAATGTCACCCATTGGAATTTTCTCACTGTTAACTGGAAGAAGCACTGTTTACTAACCGATTTTATTGGACCAAAGATGTTCTATCATATGCAAACTACTTTCTTCAATAATCCAGAATGCAACGCCACATAAGAGGAATCCCAGAAGGAATGTTGCATATACGGGAAATCTGAAAATTCCGTCAGACTTTGAAACAGACGCAATAAATATACTCAAACTCTTTGATACTCCTGCCTGGTAACAGAATAGAAAATCTGGTGCAAAGAAACTGGAAGGAAGTGTGGAAAAACATAAAGCATCGAGTCTTGTCTACGGATGAAAAGTTTATGTACCACCTGATTAGCAACGAGAAAGTGGAACACAATGTACTACTTGCTAGGGAGACTTCCCGTCGACCTCAACCAGATTGTGGAGCTACTTCTCAAAACACAATCAAAAAATTTTGTGCAAAAATTCATAAAGGTACTTTTAATTAATAAAATAGACAATTAAGTTATCGTCCAAAAGTTTGGGATCACCCCTAGTATGGTGTATCGGCCAAAATTTTGGGCCTTTTGGGGCGTTCATATCTTTCTCATCTAACATCGTCTTGCAGATCTGAAGGTTACATTTGAAAGCTTAAGAATTGTCTTTTTTCATAAATTCATACAAAAATTATATTTCAAAGTGATAACCATAAAAAATTTAACTGAAATTAATTGCTTTTTTAAAATCCACACTTATGATTCTGAATTTTTTATGGTTATGGATTTGAAATATAATTTTTTAATGAATTTATGAAAAAACAACAATTCCTAAGCTTTCAAATGCACCCTTTAGATCTGCAATACGATGTTAGATGAGAAAGATATGAATGAGTTAAATTTGCATGTTTTTAAAAGAATGATCCCAAACTTTTGGCCGATACACCATACTGAGGGGTGATCCCAAACTTTTGGACGATGACTTAAGTGTCTATTTTATTAATTAAAAGTACATTCTTAAAATTTTGCACTAAAATTTTTAATTGTGTTTTGAGAAGTATAGAATAAGAATTCTAATGCAACTCAAATTTTGAAATTTGGTCCACCCTATCCCGAGATAATCGGCTTTGAATATTGAGTGCGATTTTTTGAAAATGTTCTAACTTTAGGTTAAGTTTCAGGTGCAAAACTAAAACATTATTTCTGGGCAAAATACCTCCGAAATAGCTATAGCTCATTATCTTTCAAATAAGATCAGAAGATTTGCAATATGTCCTAAGACGGCTGAGATATGAACGATCAAAATTTGCATGTTTTTAGCGGGTGATCCCAAACTTTTGGCCGGCAGTGTAGGTACGTCAAGGCTGAAATTTTTGGTGAAACTTTTAACATCACTAGTTCTTTTGCATGAAACATTGTTTGGTATGCCATATAGCCATATTTCATGGTAATATTTTGTTCATACCGTATTTTTATCGGATCAGTACGAAGTTCTTCTTTTTTCGATGTAAGATCGTGATTTGAGCATAGATTTAATGTTTCAATGATAAAAAGTAAAAAAAATATAAAACTAATTTATTTTTCTTGATATAGGCATTTAACCTGCTGCGATATGAGCATTCAGAACCTGTCTCTTATTCCAATATCTTATCATTTACAACCTTGCCAAAAGCTTTAATTTGTTGTTTTTCCGATTTCCAGATGAATAAGAAAGAAAAAACCATTAAAATTTTTGTTCACAGAATCTGTACGCACGATAATTAAAGTTCAATATATTATAACAAAACTGACAAAAATCTTGTTTGAATTTTTAATTTTTTTTGGCTTTATATAACAATCAAATGTTTTCATGCCATGTTTTAATAACGTATTACCCTCAAACTGCACTGATTAGATACGTTGAATCTCTAGCCATATCGTCTATCGGCTGTATGCGCATATTACCCAACATGCGCATTTAGGAACACTTCCCTCTATATGTTTATTCAAGCAAGTGCGACAACTGAATGAATCAGCTTTCACATGGGTGGTGGCTTCTGATTGGTCGTTCGGTCGTGTCCTACCACAGATCCATTGTGGCAATACATGCCTTCAGAGATTTGAACATTACACGGAGGAAGGCGGATCAATTTTACCACACTGCAATATCCAAAGCTTCAAAGAGTAAATCGAACAGTGAAAGGAAGAATTATGTTAAAATTGATAAGATATATAATTTTTTTTGTTTCGATTAAAGTCGTTTAACCATCTTTATGGCATTCGCGACTTTATTGACAGACAGTTATTGAAAAAGATAATTGTTCTCGACTGGTAAAACTGTATAAACGGGAAAAATATTTCGGCTTTTTCAGTCAATTCACGGATCCAAAACACCTTCTCTTCTTATTCCGACGTTTCGTTATTTATTTGAACTTTTTCACAGGAATCTACAACAGTTCATTAAGAGATTGTAATGTTTGTTGTAGATTCCTGTGAAAAAGTTCAAATAAAGAACGAAACGTCGGAATAAGAAGAGAAGGTGTTTTGGATCCGTGAATTGACTGAAAAAGCCGAAATATTGTCCCGTTATTGAAAAACTTTTCCGGTACAACTGAGTTCGAAGTTTGCTCTTGGGCTCGAACTCACGGACATCGGCTCAGGAGGCAACTGACTTACCAACTGAGCTATATCACAAGCCCTATAAGATATATAATGTTTATGATTGAAACACAAGATAACAATAAAAATGTAAATAGTTTGAGACAATATTTAACCATGAACACATATGCAAAAAAAAGAATAAACAAAAAAGAAGTCCCGAAGAATAATAAAAAAAATCACGCTGTTCAATTGACTGTAAAACTGCTTTTTCTCCTGTAAACCGGCAACGTCAGATGGCACATAACACTGGACCATTGTAAGGTTTTCTGATTGTTTCAAAAAATTTAACATAGATAAGCAGCGCTTGTTTAAAAATAAAACATACATTTTTAAGAACATTGAATTTGCATTGCACAATTTCCATTTAGATAAAATATTAGACCAAAAATCCAAGAATAAAAAGTTTTATTGGTGTAAATGAAAGACAGGAGATTCAAAAGTCAAGAGATGCTGTTTATCTATTTTTCAATTCTTTTGAACTGAATGGTTGATTGAAATCAATAATTAACCGAAAAGTAAAACGAGACTGTTATTTTTATTAACCACATGAAAAATCAATCCAAAAAAAGACTTCGTTTTGAGTTGGATTAAACTTAAAAGCGTTTCTTATCAAAGACTATTCAAATTCCATTCATATTTGAACAACATATCATACATCCTTAATGTGCTATTCAGAAAAAGTTCGAACGTCATGTAACACAACATCCACAGGCCCCTCGACGTCCAAGTAATTTGTTCGATAGACATCTCCATCATCTGCGCATGTCCCATCCAGGGTGTGAAAACAATTTTCGCCACAGCCTCTCGAACCTCATCCTTCCGGGGTTCACGGTCTTCGAAAAGAAACCAGCTTAGTCCAGTACACGATAGCAAACCATAATGATTCGGCAGCTATCCTGAAAACAAGAGTTCTGACGGGATAGACAGAAACTGTTTCTGATTTGCATGCATTTATTACGGAAATATGCAACATTGCAGATTTATGCGGTGTAACATCTTTCTAGTTTAATTAATTTGTTTTAGTTTTAGAAAGCCCAAGTAGTCAAAAGTAAGCAATGAGAGTATTACTTCGGGCACTCATCAAAAGCGCACGACTGAAATCTGTGTTCCAGTAAGTGGAGTCATGTGATCTTCCACCTTCCACCGGAGAATTGTTCGAATCTTAGGGTGTGACTCCCGAAAGGGAAAGCTCTCAAACAGCTCATTCGAACTGATATCACTCAGTAATGGTCAGAATGGTTCCCCACGATTGGGAGTGCTTGTACTTGATTTTCGATAAACCCACTGGGCCGCGCTTTAATGTAGGTCACGTTTGTTTTCCAGAGTGTCCTTCAACTTTTTGCGGGAGCCACCCAACATGTGTTCTCGGAGAGTTCATCGGTCGCAAATATACCTTCAGCAGTTTTTCTTATCAAGTTCAGGATGGGCTGTCCAAGTCAATGCGAAACCTCTCTCTCCGGTAGCTATCGCACGCAGAGGCTCCAAAAGTGCCGAGTTTTGGGCTCTGGAGGAGAGTGTCCCCATTATTTGTATGTTTTCCCTCGTAGGAGTGTAGCGTGGCACGCGAAAAGAGTTCCTGGAACCGAGCCTGACAGTTCACCTGCAGTTCGCTTTCGATCTACAGCATCCGGTTGTTGTGGTTGACGGTCGTCCGAGTCGTTCAAACGAAATCACGAATTGCTCACGTGCCCTGAAACGGAATCGTTGTTCTTATTGTTAGAAATTTATCTACATATACCATACAGTAACTTATCTAAGGAATCAGTAATCTTAAAATTCTAGTTAGTCAAAGTTTACTCCCTAATCTGGACCACAGGTCAAAAAACTACAGGGTCTTCCTTCCTTTTCGAGAATCCGAAACAAAACACGTCCGATTGTTGAAATTAGTTCACCGTTAGTTGTTCGAAGCACTAAATCAAACATACCGAAAAGCCCCTCGAAGACGCCTTCGCCGTACTTTGAGAAACCGCAATATCTACAGTATACAATCAGTTAATCGTAAGTTTTTGAAAATACCCACATTACTCCCAGACCCAAAGGCCTGGTACCCCTTTTTCTGCGGACTCTCTTTTCCAACTTCGATTTTTTCACACTCTATCGAACACTTTAACGCACTTTAACCTAACGAACCCCTAGCCCGACCATCTTCATCTGTTCTATCTGCTGGAAGCATGCACGCAAGCTTTCTCCGAGACTTTCTCCCTGCCCGCAAGGCTGTCTGCTATTGATGATTCTCTTTCTACCTTCATCTACCACTTAGCGTTGGTAGAACCATCTTTAGGTTGGTTCAAGTAAATTAGTTTAGGAATCTAAATTCTTCTTCATCAAAAAAAAAACATACATACATAGATACTCAATTATTATAATTACTACATAAAATTCAAACCATGAAAAACAATATCATTTAAAATTGACCTTATCTGATAGTTTATTGTTTATTTGTAAATATTTAGGAATGTCAAAATCTTTCAAGTACAATCTTTATAAAAATTCATTTTTCTAGCTTTAAGTTAAACTTCGATTGCCATATGATGATCATTTTCGCTTGAAGTTAAAAGAGTTTTTCATCGATAATCGATAATCCAACAACTACAGTCGAAACGGGATGAACGAGAGTTCAAGAGACTGAACTTTTTTCCTTGCTCAAAGAAGTTTTATTTATCCGGGCTTACTGTTATTGAGGTTCTATCAGGGGCATAAAAAAATCTTCACTTTCGATTTATTCCCAACTTCTTTTTTTAAGGTATACTATTATAATAGGTATTATTCTCATACTTTTTCATACTTGTTCATTTGAAATGGCTCATCACGAAGGACTTTTTCTAGATAATTTTTTTTTACTAAATCAATAAATAAGAAAACCCGTGTATCGACAGCACGCAGGGTTATTAAAAACCTTCTAGAATAGCTGAAAAACTAACTGGCAACACAGAAGAAAATTAAAAAAAAAACTGTATTTTAAACGTGTATTTTCCATGACTATCTCTTTCGCAGACAGAATTCAATTCTGAGTTGATAGGAGAGAGTTACAATTGAACCATTTAGCAGTTGTCCATAAAATAGATTTTCTAACTCTATTTTCATAGGTTTCAGAAATGTGACGAGCTTCTACCTATAGGTATAGAGGCAAATAATTTTTTAAAGAACTTGAAAAAACTTATCAGTGTTTGGTTATTCTCACTCTTATTTTAAATTTGCTGGTCTGAATTGAGCGTACTGACAGATAACTAAGAACAGTTCTGTGAATTTTGAGGGAGAAACATTGTATCTTTCTTTGCTCAACTCAAAATTGCATTCTATCTGCTATAGAAATGATCTTGGAGAATACTTCTTTAAAACACTATTGTTTCTTCTTCATTCTACTGCTGGACCGCCTGCTGTTTGGGCCGCAGTCCAAGGGGAGTAGGGCCAGTGGCAACGACTATATGCCCTAAACACTATTTTTTGTGAGTTTTTCCAGTGTTTTTAGTAATTTAACAGCTGGTTCTAGAAACTTTTAACAGTTATTTCTTTAATTTTCCTTGATATTTCTAGAGTTTGTTTTGATTAGGTCGTATGAACCAACATAAACAAAATTTAGTTATTCACTGCTAACGATTGAAAAACATGTATTCGACGTTGGTAAAAATTTGGGATCATTTGATCAAAAAATAAATTTTATAACATGATTTGAATTTAAGACGTATAATGACTTTCTCATTTTCTAGAGCAATTTGGTTTTTGCGACGTTTTTCACTGCACTGGTTTGTAGTGTAAAACAAACGTCGCAAAATATCAGTTCGGCGTGTTGGTTTATGCGTTCTTGTGCATTTATACCAAAGTCAAAACTTAGAACATCAAAAAAAAAAAAAAATCGTTTGCCGGAATTATCTCAAGATCTTAGCCTGATGGATGACCTTAATTTGTCGCCAGGTAAGTACAATAAAAGGTTCTTGTGGCTGTGTGAAACATGAGTTTGCTCTATTTTCATATAAAAAGGTGCTCGCAATGGATACGTATCACGCACGCAGCGAACTGTCGACGGAATCACAGATGTGGCCAGCCATACCGTATCAAATTCTTAGTGGACAGTCCCATCTAGCAACAATTCCGGATACCATTAAGCCATGTTACTTTCCACCACCATGAGTTACTTGCAGGTATGACTTCATCGTGTGTGTGTGTGTGTGTGTTCCATCCAACGACCCCCTGAGCTGGCAGGTATGTTATGCAAAAGAGTCAATCTTAATCTATTAGATTAAAATTGTTCAATTGCGGATGCTGGAGGTGTTAGCTCTATTGAAATTCCAGAAACCCATTTCAGAATGACAGAGACCTAGCTGCACATTCCGAGGTTACTTTCCTTGTCAATAAGCCCCGCCCAATCATAGCCGCATGACCAAATGGGTCATGTAATTATGATTAGACTTTCAAACATTTATTGTTGACATAGTAAAGTACTGAATAACTATAGTTTGCCAATTATATGCATTCAGCACACTAATATATCCAATAAAATATTGACGTGTATTTAGTTTATGGTTTTTAGTTCAATAATAATTATTATTATGGTATGGTTGATGATAAATATTGTTGGTAAATATATGGAATTTAGAATAGTTTAGGAAATTTTTGAACAATATTTGAATACTGGTAGGAGGGGCTGCTAGATATTGATCGTGATTATAATTGTAATATTTTTACTGGAAAAAATCAAAATAATTTATCAGATTCAAGGTGATTTTCCGTTTCCAAAATGAATATTAAGTCGTCGAGCACGTACTAAAATATACGTTTTGTCGTTTAGCCAGATGAAATCAATCTGAAAATCAAACAATATTATAAAATTATATTTTTGTCCTTAAGCGGCAATGTTTACGTTGATGGTGATGATACCAGTGATGATAGCTGAAGGACTCATAAAAATCTGAAATCAAAACAATATCAAAAATATTAAATATTCTGGAAAAGATTACCTGCAAAAACATTACATACTATTATTCTGAATGAAGATTTTCCTTTTTTTTGCCTACAAAGCTTTATTATACGACTAGCTGCGACACTGCATAGACAATAAAGTATATTATAGAATCATACTCTGGTAGTAGATTTCAATAACAAAAATTATAATAATAATAATAAAGATAAAAATTATAATAAAAATAAAAATAATAAATATTACTATAGATATATGTAAGTTTCAACGATTGTGATACATTTATTATGTAATAAGCATAAACTGATAATCAGTAAAACTTTTGAGGAATCAATGAGAACGGTTCAAGATCGACATACATCTGTATATGGTCATAAAAATCATTTTCACACTATTTTTGGAGAAAAAAATAATCAAATATATTCAAAACAACAGAATAGTTGATTTTGTATCTAGACTTTTTCACATCTTAGAAACGCCTACAATGCTGGAAATATTAAATAACATAAAATTAGTTGAATTTGTACTGAAAGCTTTTTCTTGAATGGTAACTTGCGTTCAAGTTTCTAGAAAATCTCTACTTGACCTTGAAATATTTCCTCCTTTCTGAGAAAATTTCAGCCATCCTTAATGTCACAGTTTAGTTAAATTCCCAGTTTCCCGTTCATTCGATGGAAGCCTTTATACCAAAAGAAGACTCAACTATTAAAAAATGTCACTCAATATGAAAATAATGTTGTCCATCTCTAATGATGTGATAGTAATGAAAATGATCCAAGTAAACGGGTAGTATGTTGAAATATTTCACTGGGATCGAATAGGCAACCGCTTCATCTCTTTCACACCTATTTACATTTATTAGGAAACACCGATTCCTCAAGCGAAAACATGCTGTTTCATTCTATACCGATGGCTTTCTGTGCTTGAGAGCGCTAGCGCTCCTTTAAGGGGACACACTACCAAGTCAGTGTTGCTCAACTGGTTTCGCATTAACCTAATTTTCGGAAACCTACCTTAACAAAATTATCGATAATGTTTAATTATAAAAAAGTATCACTCTTGCGTGTAAACTAATTCATTATTAATAAGCCTTGATGAATAGAGCAGTACTGCAATAAAATGGTATACTTTTGTTTCAACACCAACCGTGGATGCAGAACAAAATCGACGAACTTTTTTTCAGTTGTTCTATGATTGAGAACTACTGCCCTGCATTTTACGGATTAGAGACATCATTAAATCAAAATAATCTAAAAATAGTTTTTGTGTATTGTTGTTTTTCTCAACCTGTCTATAATTCCTTCGAAAAAAGAGTTTCCTGACGAAAAAATTGGAAGATGATACTTATCTTGTTGGTGTTGGTAGGCACAAATTTCCATTCGCCATTGCCAAATTGTAGTTTTACTCATCCGTCTATCTCATCACTAGAACGAGCAAGACGGACAACCGAACCACTTGAACGCCTGGCATCATTCACACGAATGAATGAAACAGAAATAAAGAATATCACACACTCGCGACGATTAATATTTTTGTTCAAAAATGAACTTAGTTTTTATTTGAAATTGAAGATACTGTGGGACTTTTTCACTAAGTATTACACTCATCTGATCACAATTTTCTTATCAAACAACAAAAGCACAAACTTGTCGAAAACTTTTACGAAATTCCTCAAATAAAAGTCGAAATAACTCGGACACGGAAATAAACGCGGCTCGACACCTTCCACCTTGCTGTCTTCTCCCTTGCAGGTATGACTTCATCGTACTTTATTATTACTTAAAGCGTTCCTTTACAAGTTATTTCTAATTTAATAGCGTAGTGTTATATCGAATCAATCGATTTTAAAGATAAAAAAACTAATAGAATTACAAAAAAACGTTAACGCCACACAAGTAATGCAAAAGGTCGCAAGTACTCGTGCACTACCAAGAACTTTACTTATGCTTTTGTTATGTACTTCAGCGTATTCCTATTCTTATTCTTTAATTGAATACCGAATGTTCAAGTTTTATCTAGCCATAACCGTAAATTGAGAATTTTGAATTTGGTTCAAAACTTCGACAGCGATTTTCTCGAAACAAATCAATTGGCTCATACGACCTAATCAAAACAAACTCTTGATTTATACTTTTTTGTCAAAACTTTTGGTCAAAAGTTTTTTTTTCATCAAGATGTTTGGAGATTTTTTTTAAATTTTGAATTTGGATACATCTAAGTTTTAAAAAGGGAAAATTTGATGTTCTTATAGGCTGGACAATTTTCACACGACGTTTTACAGGACACGACACTTAACGTTCTTAAAAAACGGAAAAAGGATTCAAAATTACCTTTTTTGTCGACCAGTTTCGGGCTCGATGTTCCCCATCTACAGGACGATGTCCGACTGATCAAACAAAGCAATTAAATACACTTGCAGCATCCTACTATGTCGTAGTATTTGTCGAAAGGATGGTCAAATTATTAACAATTTTCTTTTAGTAAGGGAGAAGAGTGACGACGTAATAGGCGCCTCGTCTTCGTTCATTAGCGGTTTTCGGCCGTGCTAATGAACAGAACTTGATCACGCCATAGATTGGGAAAAAGTGAGGTACAAGAATTGCGTTAGAAAAACCTCACACTTAAAAGCATGGGAGTCAATGTTAATTTAAAAAAGGCTCCGTGACAAATGATACATGGATTTTGAAAATGTAGAGCCTATCTACGGGCTGTAAATGTAGTACCCATCTGTTGGTTATTTTTGATGTTTTGTTATTTATAAATGTTTGAATTATTAAAAAAAAATGCTGGTTCTATAAAATTTATAGAGAATCAATTCAAACCAATATGCAACCAGAAAGACTCAATCACATCATTAGAAAGTTCGACTCAATTTTCGCTTAATAATATTTTTAAATGAGTAATTTTTTTCAACAAAAAGGAAAGTGGCGTGTTGTGTTTTTTTTAATCCAACATATTTCGAAAATGACTTCATCAAGAAAAAATCTTGAAAAATCAATATGGGGATCATTAAATAATGAATTTCTAGACAGTGTTTTAGTGATAGACACTACGAACTCTAAATTTTACAAACAATTTACAAAAAAAAATCATAAAACTTTATCGCTTACTGCTGAAATGAGTCTGAGCATTTAGGTTAGTTGACTACGTAATTGTCTTACAACATTTTTGCACCAATTCTATAGTGTAGAATAATTTTTTTTCTAAAGATTTTCATAATTTTCAGGTCAAAAACATAACTATGTTTTATGGCACCTTGTGCTAACCTGATCTTTCACTCTTTTTTTAATCGAGATTTAGATTATGTATATATTGTTGTTTGTTGTTTATTTGATTGTGAAAATATATTGAAGATCATTGTTACCCCGAACATGCTATGTCTTAAATAATATTTTCTTTAATCGTTTATCACATTTCATCTGTTGTTTTGTATAGATTATGCTCTTCAAAAGCAGTTATTATGTTTTACTTTGAAAGTGCTTTGCTTTGAAGTATGGATGTCACAATTCTAATATTTTCAAGCCATTTTTGAAAAAAAACCTGTCAATTTCTCAAAGAATATAAAATAAAACGCTAGATCTTACAAAGGGGGGGAGGGGAGGAGGGGATTTTGAAAAATCTTACTTTGTCTCACCAAGGGGGGAGGTAGGTTTGAAAATTAAAAAAAAAATCGTGCTTGCGATATTAGTGAACGGCCCCTTAGCCACTCAATTAAGCCACACGTTGCAAATTTTGGGGTTATCCCTCTTTACCTTTCTTGCTCCGAGAATTTCTTTTGGCCCGGCTAGTAAACGTGTTCAATCGGTTGCATAGAATGGATCGTAGATGCCTCCTGTTTTCATTGTCAGAGGCTTATATTACGAAGTGCGAAAATGGACACATCGAGTGATTGTTGCTCAATATGTTCATCTTAATGCCTGAATCAATAAAAAGAATGTTTAATCATGTTAACATCAAGAAAAGTGTTATTCAACTTTGATGACAGATGTTCGCATTTCCAGGATCTAAAGCCCTATGATTGTCCAGGAACTCCACTCGAGAATTTATTTTCGTATTTTAAGAAATCTAATATCAGTCAGTATAGTTTATTTTGTAAAAAATGCATTTTATAAAGCACAAGAGTAAAACATAAAACAAGCTAAACATGTAAGCAAGAAGGAATATATCGGATTTTCATCTGTTCTGGCTAAGTCGTTTTGGTAAGTGATAATGATGCTTAATTGCTATCAGCTTATTTTTGTTTTTTTCGTTTTTCTGATAGCAATGGCTCTTGATGCAAGTGCTACTTCGATGACGATTTCTCGTTCTTTGGTGGGACTGTCCGAATAACGGAACACCTTTCACGAAACAACGTACAAGGTAAAATATTTTTAATTCAAATAACCTTTTTTTAATAATGCATACCCAACAAACACTTTTTGCTGAATAAACGCTGAAACAATATCGTGGTTAAATTTTTAATCAGCAATCTGGCTTAAAGAAGGCCTCAAAAATTCACCAATTCACTTGCCTGCAGCCTTTAATCATCTTGATCTGGAGAAGTTATTCAGCAAACGTCATAAAATGTCAATTAATGGATCAACCCAAAAATTCCCCTCTCATTCCAATCAAGCCGCCATCATGCAGGGCAATTTTCGTCTGTCTGTCAAATTCCGATGGAAGCGAATGGTTGAACAAAGGCTGAAAAAGTGTTATGGAAGCAACTCTTCAACTCGTCCCATTGGCTGCACTGAGACTTCTTTAAACGCTGAAACATGGATATAGTTTGTCTTTATTCAACCATTAAGCTGAAGCAGCAATTACGCTTTAGCTCAGCTTTTGTTCAGCGAATTGCCGTTCTTAAGCAGCCAAAATGTTTATTGGGTACTTTTTTAATTTTTACAGGATTCCTAAAAGAAAGCTGCGTTGCAAGATGTCCAATAATCAAAGTTTTTTCATACTCAATGAGTGTAGTGTAAGTGATATATTGTGCGAAGATTGTAGAAATAAATTTTATTCACAACAAATTTAGTTCTTTTAAATCATAAGGCAAAAAGAAGTAAAAAACCACCCTTATTTTCATTCCGATACTAAAAACATTCCCAGTAGCTTTCATTAACAAGCCGTGTTGAACTCACACAAAATTCACGTGTTGAACTCAAGAAAAATTCACGGCTAAATTTAAGTACGCCCCATGAAGCCCAAATTCATATAGGGACGCTTTTACATATTGATTTCGTAGCATATACGTGAAAATTAATTGGATAAAAATTAGGGTGATTTGCCAATCGTTGTCCCCTAACCCATTGTTGCACAACATGACTTAAATTGTCAATATTTCAGCTGTTTTTCAACTTTTCCTCAAAAATTATACTGAATCAAGTAATTCGGAATGTTTTCTGATTATATGAGGCTTTTGTGATATTTTCTGCTGGTAAGTGTGTATCTTAAGACATTTTTAATTTTTCTTGTTTTTTTTCGCGCGGTGTTTGTGCTAATTGTTAACTAAAACCTTAACATTCCTTCTACGGAAAATAAGGTTTTACGCCAGAACTAAACATTTGTCGTCATGGTTGGTCCGCACTTTTCAAATCAGACAGTGCGCTGTGTAAATCGCAACGTTATCTTCTACGATTTGTAGAGCACCACACTTCATCCCGAAATGCTCTACACTCGTTTCCGAGTAAAGCCGAAGCCAAGTGCCGAGAAAACCCGGTGCCCCAATAGCAACATTACTGTGTGAGCAGGAGAAATCCCGAAACACACAACTGAAGTGCATTTTTTTTCCTTCTCTTCCTACCACAGTAGGCGAACAAATAGCACGAAACGATATTGCTTCTTCTTATTCCTTTTCTTGTAGGGAAAGAACCAAGCCTACTGAGTTGCTTTAGCGCTGCTCCCCTACACTTAATGTGACGATTTTTTTCTCTTGCTCTCTCACTGGCGAAGTGTTCTCTGCTCTTTGATTGGGTGAACGCCCGGCGTCTTAACAGAGCAGGGCAAGTGTTTCAGAAAGAAAAGCTCACTGAGTTGCATTTTTGAAGCCGCTCGGGGAGAAATGGACAACCATGTTTGTCGTATCAGTTTTCTATAAGAAACGTTTGTTGGACAATTTTAACACCATTATATTGAAAAAAAAAAAAATTATGATACATACTTAACCAGAAAATATGTTAGACCGTTCAACAATTGGTCCGCTCAATCTCCTCCTGCCCCATTGTTGTATATAATTCCGCTGCAAAATTTGTTTGGGAATTTCAAATTTATACATTCGTATACCTTCAAAAACTTTGTTTGGTTGTTTTTACAGCTAAAAATAGCAATAAAAATTTTGGAAGCGATTGATTAAGTCCTGAATTATAACGTGTTTTGAAATAGTAAGGAGGCTTGTACGTAAAAATCCAAATTTTCATTCAAAAACCGTTCAGAGACGTACTGGAAGTTAAAAAGCAAAATTTTGTATTTTTTAAATATTTCTTGGTTCTTGCAATACATTGCATGTGAACAAAAACTAAACCTAACTTGTACCCCAGAAATGATATTCGTTGTCATACAAAAAGTTCGAAATAGGTAAATATTTTTTAATTTTAGTGTTTTGACAGCTAACTTGAAAGCTGGTTAACCGGATGAAAATAAGAATCGCATTATACTGCGTTGCAAAGCCAATAAATAAGTGTGATGATTTAAAACTTTCGCAAAAACATGTCATGAAATTATTGAAAGCTTCAGAAAACAAATCCTGCAAATTTACAATACTTTTCAATGGATTACGATTATTTATTTCAAAATGGTTTTTACTTTTTTCATGAAATACTTCGCTTTTTCTCATGCTGGCAAACAATTAATTCTAAGAATGGGCAAAATCAATAATTTAAAACAAAATTCATTTCAAACTTATTTGAATTTCTTGTATATACGAAAAGTTCTTCTTGCATACAAATTGTCATACAAAATTGAACACGTTCATTGACTACATGCAACTAAAACAACTCGAATTGTCTATTGATATGACATGTTTTTTTTCTGAATAAGTGGATATTTACGTTTAACTAGTCATTTAAGTAAATTCTGTGCTATAATTAATTATTTTCCACTCAGAATTTTCACATTTTTTGCACTCAATGTCGATTTTTAATAATTAATTCAATAATTCAAAGACACTTTATAAATACATAAGTTAATTTTTTCTACTGTCAAATCTTAAAAATGAAGTTTTGAAATTATTAAACTCGTTGAAAAAGCTTATGTATGTATGAAAATCGGGCAATTTGCATTATCTGAAAAGTGTCAAAGTCAACTCAACTGCATTGGCTTAGAGAGACTACTTTTTTATTAGATTTATTTTGAAATCCTTTATCCCGATCATTTACTCAACATTTTATGCAAAGAATCTAAAAGCTGTTCTGAAAAAACTGTTTTTCTAATTGCGTGACCACAAATCTAAAAGAATTTTATTCCATGTCAACAACGATCCCCTTGATATTGTTAGTAATATTGTCAGAATATTGTACAGGAGGAAAACTACGACCCTTAATCCCAAAAACTAGAAGTCGAAGGTTGGAAGACTCGAAATATTACTTATCTGACGTGCTATTTTCTCAGGAATTCGAATCTGCCGTCGAGTTGCCGTCACTGGAGACATCTATGTGAAGCTTTATTTAGCCCTTATCATCCAGACAATTAAACAGTCATAGCTTTGTGAAACTTAGTTTGATCCAAAACAGTTTTTCTGCCGGAAAACTCTTGGGAAGAATTTCTATGTGATGTGATTGTTTCCTGAAATTGATGAAATGCTACAGAGGTTACATTAATTACAAATAAACCCACTTATATGAAAAAAAAAATTTAAATCAATAAACTTTTCGAAAAAAAAACTCTTATACAAAATTGGATATCATGAGCATAAATCAGTCAAACGATCTGAAACTTGGGCGTGGTTGTGTCCATTTTCAAGTTTTAAATTGAGATTCATTATGTAAAAATCGATCGACATTCAAGTGAGTTCTAAAACATTTGTTTTATAAAATCGCATCTTCTTCATAGGGGTAAAAGGGGGCAAAACAGATCACGTTCTCTAATCTTTTCACCTGTTAATAGCCACTTTAAAATTAAGCATTAAATACCTTTCAGTTCATTCTATGGGATTTTAAAGACATAAAATTTTATGTTGGTAGGACATATAAAGAAAAAGGCTCAACACTGAACAAATTAAGTTAAGTAACACTCCACTCAAATGGCATCGGGTAAATTAAGAGGTGGATTTGAGTTTCTGAGAAAACTTCACGTGTGATAAATGCCATTCCAGACACTCAAACCGGTGGCTTTGGTTTTTTTTTTGGGCCGAATTGGAATTGGAAACTGCATTGGACGTTTTATATGGAAGACCACCCCCCCCCCCCCCCCCCTTCATTAGGGGCCTTCTAAAAATTAGATTGTTTTTGATCTAGAAGTTCTCATAATAAGTTTCCTCAACAAATATCAGCCTATTCGACCTCATGGTGACTGATTTTTGAAATGTGCAACCATTGGAAAAAATCGGACAACATTATGCACGACACAAAATTTGCCTGTGCAACTATTGCGCACAGACAAGCTGTTTTAAATGATTTTTTTTAAATTTTTATGTCACTTTTTTAAAACACTTGAACTTTTGGATCTTGTTGACTAATCCTGTATGAGTGCATCGACAAAAAAAATCGAGTGAATTTGGTTGAAATGACTCAAATACAGCATAAACACCAAAATCATCTGCTTAGCTGTGCAACGATTGGCAAATCACCCTATGTAGTTTTCCACGTAGCCACTACGTGCAGATTATTTTGGGTGTAGGGTTTAAGTGGTTTTTGTTTGAACAAGAAGCTTAAAATATTTGATGCAGATTTGTTAAAATTTGAACCACCTTGAAATAAATATAGAAGATGTCAGAAGTAATAGAAAAAGCACATACATAAGATGCTGCCAACCGCTTGTTGCTTTTTCGGGAGCTCGGGATTGGCTATATGTACGCTATGTGGGCGGTTGGTGAATTAAGGAGCCTGGATTTTCTTCTTCCTTCTAACGTCCCCTTTGATGGGGAAAAATAGGACAAAATTCGTGACTTTATCTGGCTAGTTTAGCATTGAATAAAACATTTTACAATTCATTTTGCGGATCCGCCTGAATCCAAAATCGAAACAGCGATTTTTTTTATTCAAAACGTTTAGCCTTCTGAACGGCTGAAAATATAATTTTATTCTTTGGATTTGACAATTTTGTTATATGTTAACTGATAAATTAAGTAATCTTGCTTATCGTGGCATGAAGACAACCAACATCCAAATTTGGTGTTTCAATGGTAATTTTGATAAGGTCCGAATTCATAAACTATTTATCAAGAATCAGTTGAAAAAAAATGTAGATTGTATGTCTTTAAAGACAAATTAATCTTGTGAAAAATATATTAAAACCAAAAATTACAAGGCTCCCTTAAACTTAGGTTAAATTTTTATGATAACGTTCTCGAAGGTTTTTTGTTGGAAGTATCTGCCAAATCGCGATAACAAATCGAGCCCAGATTGCATGAATAACTTGAAAGGTTCCTGTTTTGCAATTTCCGGGAGAAGAAGGAAAGGGCATCGATTAACCACGACAGAAAATAAACATAAACAAACATTCCGGCGGTTTCGTTGAACATCAGTCTTCCATCTAACGGCGTTGATGGGAGGTTTTTCACACTCCGGAAAAAGAACAGTCCAACCTGTATCGAACGGGAAATTGGGAAAAGGCTACCTGTTTACAAACTTCTGAAATGACACACATACCAGTGAATGGGTATCTTTTTTCAGCATAGAAGAAAGGATATTCAATGGAAGTGGGAGCGGTGGAATGTCGGACAGGTTGCTTGTATTCACGATGAGTAAAACTGTTCTTTGTTCTGTAAAATATACTAAATGTATCGTGTGGTGAGCGATTTCCTTGTATTGGTACCACCAGGATACGGGATTGAGCTAATGTCTGCGATTTGCATGTATGATGGGGGAACCGTTTTTGCGCGGGAAATGATTTTCCGACGAGAGACTGTAATAAAGTGAACCCAGTGGACTCGAAGTGAGTTGCAAGAATCGACCCGAAGCGAGAAGGGCAATGAAGCGGGAAAATTTCGTTTTTCATTTCCCTTCTGCGTAGATAGGGTGACTACGCCTAAAGATTTTTCCATACAAGAATAGCAGTGTTTAAAATACAGTTTCAATATATTTAGTTAAGTTATACACAAACAATCAATATTTATTGACATTTCAAAACAAAAAAAAAGTCATAATTTATCAACTTCACACGTTTAGGTGTGTAATGTTATCTTCATGATTATCTTTACACATTAGAGTGACATTAGTATTAGTAGGAGAACAGTTTTTTCATCTGCTGTCATCTTCAGCAGCATCCGTGTTCCAGCATACAGTTTTCCACTTTTGCGCAATGCATCGATGATTTCGGTTCATGTGGGAACTGTTGATGCTTCTTGCAGATGATGATGATGATGGATGACGATGACTTCCCGCTCCCGCTTTTCCCGCTCAGCATTGCAACATTGTTGAAACCTTTATTTTTATTTTTCCTGCTGACGCAGTTTTGTTATTCTGCGTTGCGAATCCATTCCATTTGGATGCCGGCTCTACCGTGTTTATGAAAGATGATTCTTTTTTTTTTCTCCTCCGATTTGAAGGGTCATGTGAGTTGTAAGCATAGCAGTTCACTTGAAAGCATTGAATTTTCATTTGCGATTTGTTTACATTTTGGAACCCGTTTTCATTTCCCCCCAAGTTGAATTGTCGCTTTTACAACCGGGTCCGGTGGGTTGTTGGAAAGTGCTACAAAAAGATATTTAATGTAAACAAGACGGCTCAAAGGGTGGTTCTACAATCAAATTAAACAACGAAGTCATAGAAAAAGTGCAAAAAGAATAGTATGACTTCAAAATTACTCTTACGTTAATTCAGATTTTGAGCTGCCTTAATGTCCCTGTATTAAGTAAATGTTGTCCACAAAGCTTTGCGATTCAATAACTTAAATACATTTATAAGATTGAAAATACCTCATTATTTAATGCAGTCTAATTTTGTATTTTGGAGTGATAATCTTGAAGAAAAAATTCCTTTGCATATCAGCTAACACCTCATTCGATAGAAAACGATTTTACATATCATGCATATAACCCCTTGTAACAAGGATTGTTTAACAACAAAAAGATCTAACATTTGTTTAAGTCACAATAAGACCTCTTCTTATCCTAATGATCCCGCGTCGATTGATGATGATTCATGATAGTTCCACGTTTTAGACCCCATCCGCGATGCCAGGTAAATGTTTGACGTTTTGTATTTAGGAAAAATGTATGGACGTTTTCAAAAGCTCTTCGAAAGCTTCCTAACTAATCAAAACTTTTCTATGGAGGACATGGTGTCGCTAGTGTTTGCTTAATAACTCGGATTGTCAGTCCACCAGGCGTGAGTGATATTTCACAGGACGCGATTTAAATTTTTTTGCAATTTTCGTGTTGTTACCGCATTTGGGCAATTAATTCGCACCCGCACAACAATACGGCTTTGACATTCAAGTTGAAGATTCGGATTTTCGTTCGTAAGTATATTTGACTTGAGCTCTAGATGTACACTGTTTTCAGTTCGGCTTCCGAGTGAAATCCTCTTTCACTGATCGTGCTCCACTCGTTATCCGAGTTTACACGAGGTGTAAGTGACTCGGACGGCAAGTGTGAGAGCTTTCGGATCAGAGTGAAAGAAAGAGAATTCTAGTCAAGAGCGCCCTAGTGTTTCCTTCAAACACCTCAGCACAGACAAAACCTCAGTGTAGGTTAATGAAGAAAAGATTTACACTCAATGACAAAAAAAATTACAACAATTTCTTCCCCGCTGTTGCGTTGTCAGGTAGTTTCGTTAAAAATCAGGACACCACGAAGAAAAAACAGGATTTTTCAGAACACCAGTAGATTGGTGTAAATAAAATGCAGCTCTTTTTAGTTTGCATAAATGAAGGCAAAATAACGGTGCTGTAGACGCCTTCATTTATGCAACCGAAGAGATTAACTTCTTAGCTGGCTTGCAGATTATATCGAAAAACATCGTTTAAATATCATCTGAACCGAAGATTACCATCGGTTTAAGCGTTTTATTTCAGTTTCGTTTGATTTTCTCATCACTTAACAACAAATGCAATTATAATTTAGATTTTGTTTTTCAAGAATCAGGACAACTCGAGAGTTTTTGGAAAACTAGGACCACCTCTCGAAAATTAGGACAATTTCTGAAAAACCAGGACACCTCTGGTTCAGAGAGCAGCGTCTTTTCTCGTGAACGTAGTTAACAAGAAAAAAATGTGTTAGATCTCAGATTTTATCTCAACACAATGTGCAATAGACTTTTCGGAGAAGGGAATTCTCTTCATCAGCCGATGTGAGTGCTTTCGCTCTCCCTTATGTGTTGACAATCTCATTCTTGCTTGCAGTGCGATTTATCTCTAGTCGCAAAGCTTGGGGGAGCATACGAAAAAAATTGCACTCTCTTTCACAGTACAAGCGGATCTGAGGAGTTTTGCTATCCATGCTTGGAACCATCATCAGGTGTTGTCTACTGGATATTCCAAGATACTGGAAGTACTCCACTTTCTCAGTTTGATGCCCAGCTACCGTGAAACTGGAGATTTATTCTGTGGTGATCTGCATCTACTTGAAAAATGGAAAAATGCATTGCAATTGTTTGTTCTTAAGTTTTAATATTTAGCCCTTTAATGCAAAACGTTGTTTTGAGATTACGTTTATGAAAATCAAAATATTTCGAAAAAAAATTAAAAATTAATTGACTTACAGTATTTTTATGCCGATAATTTATTCTATGTGTGAGATATTTAAGAAAGTATGCAGTACAATTGCAAAAATAATACTTATTTATTTTGTTTTTAAAAGTAGGGTAACGAACCTATTTTTAACCACTTTGGGAAGGTGCTATGCCATTTCATGAAATAAAAAGTATGTATATGTAACAATTTTTTACTGTTCTATCCATTCATTACGAAGATCAAGGTTTTTCCTATCGAAACGCATCTCCGTTTGTTGCAATGCAACACAATTTAAGCCTAAAATCTCGTTTATTCGATTGTTACTCTGATCGGTATTTTGGACCAGCATGTTCCTATTTCGGATCACCCTCGGGTCCTATTTTGGACCACCCAAAAACTAAATAAGATAATTATTCAAGTTTGGCTGCATTTTAGACAGCAATTGGTTTATGCGTATAATTTAGTTAGACTTTTTATTTTTACTCTCGAAGGAACTAAAGTGAACAAAACTCACTTTAGTTCCTTCGATAACCTTTCTTCAACTTTTCCGCAGCCTCTTCCTACACTTGTTTGATGGGTATTTAATACTACATACAAGACAATCATCTGTTATTTGTTCATAAAGTTAGTTTTAAATGTTTTGGAAATTCACACGAAAGTACACTGCAATCTCAACGAAACTTGTTGGACAGTGTAAAATAATGGTCAGTTTTCTGGGGCCAGTTTGCTTAACTTCAGGATCAAATTTCAAAACGCAACACAACTCACTTTTAAGAGACCCAATGATAAGTTAAGAAAGTCCTTAGTGCTCAACGACACTAATTGATTTATCTTTTCTCCAAAATTTAAGTGTATTTGGTTTAGCTTTATAACTGTACCTACGCTGTGTACGCTGAAAAATTAAAAAAAACTTTTGTTTCACAAAAATCCTTAACGTCGAGCAAAATTTATATTTTTTTTAGAAAAAAACTACATTTTCAGTAGGGGGAAGTTGTCTACTACCGGACACTTAAGGTTTTTAAGCAATAACTCTAAAAATAGATTTTTGTAATTATTGGTTCCTCTACTGATTTGAAGAGTGTCAATATTGTGATCACTTGACTATATAAGAAAAAAAATAGATTTACAACATATTCATGTGGTAAGAGAAATCATTTCATGTTAGTTTTTACTCATTTCCAAAAGTGTTGTCTATGGCCGGACACTACGAATTACTTCACCTAAGTTGTCACCAATGGCACAAAAACGTAGCAAAATGACTGAAATCACTTGCGCAGGTCTAGTGAGAATGTGTTTTCTTATACTAAACGTTCTATGAAGCCAGTCATAAAAGTTTTTTTGACAAACCTGAATGAAACATTTGTTTCGAAAAAACTATATAAAAATTGTCTATGACCGGACAGCAAAATTTAAAATTTCTCAGAGGACCAAAATAGTTTCGTTATTGAATCCTTATCTTCTGCTAACCATTTGAGGGTGCTATAGAGATAAAAAAATGAAAGTTTCAAGTTGAAATTATCTATAATTTTGAATATTTTCATGTCCGGTCATAGACAACGATTTGGTGTCCGGTCATAGACAAATCGCATTTTTTTTAAATTTTCCTTATATTTCGTTCGAACTTCCGTTTTGTTATCTTATACCTACTGTAGTCGACAGATAACCAATCAACGATGTCGTTCATGTGCAGTTCAAATTTTACAAGCCGAAAAAACTGACTACAATACAAATGCAAAGTGTAGGCGATCCTCTCCGTACTACTAGCCAAAAGCTTTAGATGCCTATCATTGGTTAACCTTTTCACATTGGATTACCATATTTCTAACACCATATCAGGCTACTATTTACTTTATTTTCATGGTGTTAGAACATTTTTAGGATATTGTGTTTTCGAAAAATCGATGTTGTCCGGCCATAGGCGATGTCCGGCCATAGACGACTTCCCCCTACTTTTCCGGTTGTAGTTTTTTAAAATTCCAACAATTTTTCGTTAATTTTGAAACATACAAAGATTGTCCCATAGCTATATTCTTTGTTGAAATTTTCCACAAATAACTGAGTTGTATCATCTTATATTTAAACTATGTACATATTTGCCGATTTGTTGTCGTTTTTCGCTAACCTCGCCCTAAGACGGGGTTTGTGAAGTTTGCTTAATTTAGAATTTTAAACAAACTTTCGCTCATATTGTGGCGCTCCTGGTGGACGGATTTGGAAGCTCTTGGCGCCCACGTGTCGACAATTTTGTCAGTTTCATGTATGTAATTTTGACATTCCGCATATTGACTGTAAACAATCAACATGGAAGCGAAAAGAATGGAAAAAAATGTGAACATTTATTTGGAAAATCCATTGTGGTCTGCATCTAGGCAAGCTAAACAGCTGAAATTTCCTTCGCGGCTGTGAAAAAAACGAAAATTTTCGATACAAATAAGATAATGTCGTCGGAACTATACCAAAAAGAGTGTCCCGAAAACGAATTTTGCCGTTCATTTCATCCACAACCAACCCGTGATGTTTTGGCCGAATTTGGTGAGCTGTAATTACAGCAAAGTCGTTCAAGAATGGGTTGCGGAAAATAGGTCCAGTTTGTTCCGAAAAACCTTGACCCACCCATTTGCCCCCAGTTCCGTCTTATTGAGAAAAACTGGATAACCATGAAAAGGAGACTCAAGGCAAAGGGGAAGGTTGTCAAAGACATCAATCTGATGAAGACCTAGGGAATAAGATAGCTTAAACGATGGACTTAAGAAGGTGTTCACCGCCTAACGAGCCGTGTTACAGGAAAAATTCGAGAATTCCTTTGAAACCTAGACGGATAATTTTACCCATATGTTTTCTTAGAAGTATGAAGAAAACGCTACATTTGTATAAAAAAAGATCTTGAATTCAGTACTAAATAATTGAAATACAGGCAAATGTTTTTTGTTCCAATTCTATCTGAAGCAAGCATTATTATGAGACCTTGCTTGCTGTAAACCAACAAAGGATCTCGAAAGGGTTAATACACCTATGCAAACGCATTCCCATCATAAGATTTTTCCCAAACAATATAATTACCTAAACACTTAAAATGACCGTTTTATCCGCTGGTTCCTCTTACCCGACTTTCTCCTACAAGTACAGGTCGTTTACATAAACTTGAAAGTGATTTCATGAAATATAGTGTTGAGAAGCTGTGGATAAAATGTTGAAGGACTGTGGTCCTATCTTGGGTTTTGCGACGATCGCCTTGAAAGTGTCTGCCCCTATCGTCCCTAGAATCAAAGTTTACTTAAGACTCTCAAACCAGGGTATGATATTAGGGAGATGATCGGGTGTGAACGCACATACCGAAAAAGTCGCTAAGTGGTTATTGGACGAGTTAAAAATGATGTCGAAACCCTTCAGCAAAATTAGTAAACAACACACGTGAATTCGCCAACTAAGTGTTTACAAGTGTTCCCGTTCAAGAAGCATCTAATCTGTTAGATTGATTGCTTTAACAACATATTGGGAGCAATGGGAAACTCAAAGTCAGAAACTACAAGAAATTGGTGAACCTGTGTAAGGGACAAACTTTCTTTAAATTTGGGGATTTGTTCTGTAGACAAACAAAGAGGGCACCAATGGGAAACCCTCTGTCTTCATTTTTTTGTGAACTGTTTATGGCTCATTTGGAAGAAACTCTTAATAATTAAGGTTAATTCCTGAAATATGGTGGAGTTACATTTTTTTGTAGAAAATTAATATTTTCTTGAAGAACTTCTAACATCCATAAACGGTTTGCATTAGAATATCAAATTCACTTGCAAAATAGAAGAAGACAGGAAATCACCTTTCCTAGATGTTCTGGTAAGCAGAGACGAAGGCCTATTCCAATTAGAAATTTACAGAAAGCCACCAGGGTAATACCGAGCACCTCCAGCCCAGTATTTCTCAATTGGGCGGAGCTCTGGCGTGTTGAAAGGGTTATTGTCCTTGGGAACCACCTGCACGTTGTTGGAGGCGTATCCATGGTCTTTTTACCGTAAAAAAGATGCCAAATCCGGTCGGAACAGTACGGAAAAACTGTGTTTCTTCAGGAAAGGCAGCTGACGTTTATTCAAATACTCTTTCACGTAAATTTCTTGGTTGACAGTCCCGGAAGCTATGAAAATGCTGCTTTTCAAGCCACAAGTACAGATGGCTTACCAAATCAGATATTTCTTCGCGAACTCTGACAGTTTCATGTGCTTGAAAATAACTGCTACCTTTCCCCTTCCTTTTGCCGTATAAAACTCCTGTCCCGGAGGCTGCTTGTAGTCGGCTTTGACGTAGGTTTCGTCGTCCATTACCACGCAGTCAAACTTCGTCAGCATCGTCGTGTACAGACTCCGGGATCGCGCTTTGGCTGTCGTATTTTGTTTATAATCGCGATTTGCAGTCACTACTTTCTTGTAAGTCGATAGTCCGGCTCGATTTTTGGCTCGATGCACGGTTGTAGTCGTACACCCAGCTTATTTGCGGCATCTCTGAGAGAGAGAGGTTAGGGTTTCGCTTGAAACTACCGACAACTCTCTTTGTCGTCTCAGCGGCTTCCGGTTTTCGATTTCTCTCCGATCCAGACTTCCTGGCTGTCGACAAACGTTCCCCAAACACTTTAATTACATTTGTAACGGTTGATTTGGCAACTTTTAGCGATTTTGCCAGCTTTGCGTGCGAGTTGCTCGAATTTTCGCGATGCGAGAGCAAAATTTTGAAACGCTGCTCTTCTTCCTTGGATGGCATTTAGACAACTGAAGAGTGAATTCCAAAATCAAAATATGAGCAACATTTTACACACACACACACCTTCAAAATGAGGGGTGTTCAGGTTTTTTTAAATGCAAAATTGAAAGAAATACTTCAAGTTTATATTGACCAAATTTTGACCGTATCACCCTTTAGCCCTTAATCAACACTTTATTCTCATATATAACTCTGCATTAATGCTTGTTTTGCACTATATGCGTATATAATGCAGATTTAATGCTAAATAGGCGAAGTAGCGGGCTGAATAAATGCTATCACAACATAGCCTTTAATAAGCATTACAAATGCTGAATTAGAGCACCATCAAAACGTCATTTTGTCGCCAGCCGTATAAAAGCATTAACAATGCATACTTAGAACACCTTTTAATTTTTTAATTGATTAATCATGATTGATGTGAAACGGAAATTCAAAATGTAAAATTATTCTTTGATTTATTAAAATGAAAAAAAAAAAAATAAAAAAATAAAATCATCTACAACATCAATCAACCTGCTGAATGAAGGATTATGCATGTTTAATGAAGGGTTCTATGTAATGAGAAGTGATTATAATTGAATTCTTTTTAACGAATAGTCACCGTTGATTATTATTTTATGAAAGTTTAATGGCATTGCGGTGAACTTGATACTACGAAAATTCTTGATAGAAGAATTAAAGATTGAAATTAAATGACGGATAGACAAAGCAGATGCTTAATAGGAGAAAATTGAAAGATGTTGAAAATGAGCCAAGAGCATATTTTATGGAAAGCTTCAAAGGTGCGTTCTAGACCCTTTGTCCCACATCAATTGAATGGCTGAGAAAAGTAATAGCGAGAGGCGCAATTACGTTCACCCATACATCCAACCCGATGGATTGGTAAAGCACGTGCTTCCCAATCGGACAAAAAAGTCTTTTTTGTCCGATTGGGAAGCACGTGCTTTACCAATCCATCGGGTTGGATGTATGGGTGAACGTAATTGCGCCTCTCGCTATTACTTCTCTCAGCCATTCAATTGATGTGGGACAAAGGGTCTAGAACGCACCTTTGAAGCTTTCCATAAAATATGCTCTTGGCTCATTTTCAACATCTTTCAATTTTCTCCTATTAAGCATCTGCTTTGTCTATCCGTCATTTAATTTCAATCTTTAATTCTTCTATCAAGAATTTTCGTAGTATCAAGTTCACCGCAATGCCATTAAACTTTCATAAAATTATAATTGAATTATAAATTATCTTTGATGAGTCTCGAACCGAGGATCTCGCAGCAGCCTTTATCTTTCCTTGCGCCTTTACCATTTCGACCACTCTTGATGCTGATAAGGTAGGTGAAAAAACCCTTACTTCAAGTACGGTTCGGGTCACACCATTTCATAGACAATGTTTGCATGAGAAGGTTTGGAAATGTATTAGAAAATTTTGGGAGAAGACAACTGCAACTGCCCGCTCTGATTTTTTTCGCTAGCTGTCTTGCTTACTCACACGCAGCAAATGGAAAAATCACTCTTGTTTACATTCGCGAGTTTGACGTTTCTACGCTTTAAAAAAGCTTTTTATAAGCATTAACAGGAAGGAATATGTGCATATAGTGCAATCATAAGTGCTAATTTTTTTTTATTGCTTCTATGCATTAATAATGCTTATATAAAACTAAGAAGCATTATGAATGTTGATATAATGCTAACTTGCATTAGAAATGTTGATTTTATGCTGATTAAGGGTTATGGCTTAATGCTTATGGTTACTTGGGTAGCCTTCTAGAATCTGAACGATTGTCTAATATGTTAACAATAGGATCATCCATATGTTAACACATTAAGAAATGCGATTTTTTTTTATTGCCACACTCCCCCACACCAAAAAACTCAACTGAGTCCCCTGGTAATGGACACTTCAGTTCTCAACATGTCTGGCAGCAAAAATTTACAAATGGACGCGAGCAAAAAATTTAAGCATGTTGAGAACACAAATATATTTAATGCGAGGAAATGTACATTAAGATTAAAGTATTATTCTAGAGAAGGGATCTCAGTGGAAAAAGGTTTCCCTTTAAGAGATCCTTCTTGCTTACTTAGTAAAAATAACAAATAACAGAAAAAGTATATTTAAGAACATTACACTACTGCTTAATTATTAAGTTCAAAAAATTACAAATTAAAATGAGAAGTACAAAAATATTACGAATAAAAAAAAACTGGTATAATGATTGGTTGTTATAGGTTCAGCGTTTCCTTAAGATGTTGTATTTGTTTCGTTTTAAATATGTTACGGTTTTGAGAATTTTTTATTTCCTGCGGTAAAGAATTATATTTAGTAGGTCCGGTAAAAGATATTCTCCGTTGACCAAAGGTCGTGCTAGATCTACTGCATTGTAAATAGTTTGATTGACGGGTAATATGGGTGCGCGATACTACAGTGAACTTCAAATTACGAGAGGTATTAGTAGAAGGGAGATTATCGAACACAAAAATCATTGTTTGCAAGTCACAAAGCTGAGATAAAGGCAATATATTGTGCGACGTGTCTGAGTATAGTGCTGATATCGTATAAAGCAAAGGCAAATTTAAAATAGTTTTCAGGCATCTGTTTTGTAAGGTCTGAAGCCGAGATAAAGACGATATGGAGGCCCTGCCCCATACAGCTATCAAATAATTTAGATGGGAATGTATGAACGCATAGTAAAGCTTGAAAAGAACGTGGCGTGGAACAAATTGTTTAATTTTCCACAGAATTCCACAAAACGAGGACACTTTCCTTTGAATATGAGCGATATGATTATTCCAAGAAAGCGATTCATCCAAAAGTATGCCTAAATACTTAAATTCATTTACTTTTTCAATGGTACACCTCCCAACCAATGTATCATTGTGTGGAGGTACAATTTTTCGTGCTGAGTGGAACATTACATATTTAGTTTTTGAAAAGTTCAATGACAAAAGGTTGCTGTTGAAATAGTTAAGTAGCAATTCGAGGTCTTCCTCCATTTTGCTTATTATAGTATTAGGATTTTTGTCAGGGTAAAAAAGTGCAGTATCGTCGGCAAAGAGACGAGGAGTACCATGTAAGGGATGCTTGCTTAAGTCGGAAAAGTAATGGTCCAATATTACTTCCCTGTGGAACCCCTATTTCAATTTTTTCAAGTGCACTGCTGGTGTTGTCAATGGACACGAATTGCTTCCGATTTGATAAGTAGCTACGAATTAAGTCATTGGCTACACCTCGTATACCATAGTACTCTAGTTTGGTCAGGAGTATTTCATGATCTAAAGTGTCAAACGCCTTTTTTAAGTCCAGAAACAGACCACCAATGATATTCTTGGAATCAATATTTTCGATAATTGAGTCAACTAATTCGCATATTGCAATCAAAGTACTAGACCCAGATTTAAAACCATACTGTCTACAATAAAATATATTATTGTCAATGAGGAATTTATTCAACCTCACTGTTAATAGTTTTTCAAAATTTTTGTTAAAAACACTCAAAGTAGATATCGGTCGATAATTATTAACGTTGGCAGTATCTCAAGACTTTATTCGGGAAACACCAAAATTGGGCACTCTATACCTCAGACACTATTGAACTAAATTCAAGAAGATTTATTATCTTTGAGTTATCAAAAGTGTTGGGTTAAATTTTTTAGAATATACTTAGTTACGTTGTTAAATTTGTAATATTTCAGTTATGCTTCTAAGAACTGCTCACTCGCTGCGAGCGAAAATACTAAATATCCCGTATTTGATACGCAAGATTTTGACATTAAGAACAAGAAGTGCCAAATTAGGATGACAGGTGGAAAATAGTCCGCTTGTCCAGTAATAACAAGGTCACGATCGACGGCGACGAGCTGGAGATAGTCGAAGACTTTGTCTATCTCGGCTCACTGGTGACCGCAGACAATGACACCAGCCGTGAGATCCGGAGGCGAATTATCAGCGGAAGTCGTGCCTACTATGGACTTCACAAGCAACAGCGATCGAGAAGACTTAGCCCTCGCACGAAGTGTAACCTGTTCATGACGCTTATTAGATCGGTTGTTCTCCACGGGCATGAGACACGGATATTGCTCGAGAAGGACCTCCCTACACACGGAATATTCAAGCGAAGTGTGTTAAGAACCATCTTTGGCGGCGTACAGGAGAACGGAGTGTGGAGGCGAAGGATGAACCACGAGCTCGCGCGACTCTACGGTGAACCCAGTATCCAGAAGGTGGTGAAAGCTGGCCGGATACGCTGGGCGAGACATGTTGCGAGAATGCCGGACGACTGTCCTGCAAAACAGGTGTTCGCTTCGAATCCGGTAGGAACAAGAAGAGCGGGGCGCAACGAGCGAGGTGGTTAGACCAAGTGGAGCGTGATCTGGCGAACGTGGGGTGCCCCAGGAATTGGAGAACAGTTGCCATGGACCGAGTGAATTTTAGGAATTATGTTCGTCAAGTTATGTCGTGAGACGGAATACTATGAAAATAAAATAAAAGGTGGAAAATAAATATTTGAATTTAAGCTAGGCAACCTGATAAACTTGGTTCTATATTTTATTAAATAAATCGTAATAAATGTTTAATTTCATCTGCACGTCGTTAACTTCACCGTGCTCGTGAATCAAGTTTAATGAACATTGTAACCAAATTGTTCGACTTGTGTCCCATTTTCTGTTGATTTTGTATGGGGACCCCCTTTCCATAAAAAAAGGATTCTGCAAACTGTTATACAAACCATTTCTGACTCAAAAAAATCCTCGGATACCAAATTTCACTCCATTCCAACCGTCCGTTTAAACGTGATGGTGTTACAAAGAAATTTCCTAAAACCCAAAAAATTAAATATCTACGAATCAAGGATTTAGCTTATTAATATAAATAATGAAACCCATATAGCGAAATTCGGTACACTTTCCTAATAGCGATTTTTCAATTTAAATTGAAAATTAACAACAACTAAAAATATCAGCTGAGAAGACAGGAAGCTATAGCTTAGTGAGCTTTCAGGGTCCCGTAGGATGACATATTGCTTAATTTTGTTTTTAAAAATGATTCTTATAAAACTAGATTATGTAGGATTTCCAGACGGTGGGAAACGAGTCCGATGATAAATGGTGATACATTATTATATTAAAAACAAAACGGTAGCCATAGATCCGTATTAAATTAGCTTCAACTGCCACTTGTAGGTATGCTACCCACTTGTTCACTGGCTCACAAGAAACAGAAGGATTCGTCCCGTCATCATCAACCACCATCATCAGTATCATCATCGTATAGGATAACGGAGCATGGCATAATCATCGACACCATTCTTTTGATGGCGGCAGGCAGCAATGAAGCTTCCCCAGTAGCACCAATAACATAAAAAACAGCCGAATGAAAATAAAAACACCATCATTTGATCAGGCAGGAGCCGAGCCGCCACACTTTTCCGGTAAGGCAGCCGCCACCATTAATAGTAGGGTAAGGGGGTACATTTTCGGCTTAACATTTTTAATTGTAGAAAGTACGCAATGACTCTGGAATCGAGAAAAATTGGGGAAACGTCATGAATGGAAACTTCTACCCCACTCAGAGTAGTGGCTGCTGGTGGGAGGATTTTCCCGACTGGGTTGGTGGGTGGCATGGATGAAGGATTTCCTCGCCCGACGTTGGATGTAGAGCATCTCGCATCGCAAAACGGATGATGGTCCATTTGCAAACACCGCACTACTAGCCGTCATTCGTTGATTGTGATTTCATTGGATCGGTCGTTTTGTGCGAGGCGCGCGTGAGGTGGTCAAAGTTTTGGTTTGGTTGCTTTCTTGCGCGACGAAGACTACGACGACGATAATGGCCACTTTAGGCCGAATTTGATAACTGGTTGTGGAGTCGCGTAGGAGTGTGGGAAGGACGTTGTAGCTGTTTGATGCTCGAAATATTCAACATCATTCGGAGTTGGAACAGTTACTATACGTCTAGGAATTGTGTTTGGAGCTAGGAATAATGTGTAGAAGATGAACTCGCGAGAAAAGGTCCGACGTTTTCGCGCGGGATGCACATTTTTAGCGGATTGAAGGAAACAGGCCGTTTAGTCGTTCTGTCGAGGGGTAGAAGGAGTGATACATAGTTCGCGTATTGTTGTGCATTTTATGTGCAGCCATGAATAGCTTGGCGGGAAACTTGGAGACTAAAGTGGGTGGGTGGATCTACTAGAGGAAAATCTACTATAGTGCAGTTTTTCACAGCTCTATGTGAGCTGCAACAAAACTGCTGTGAACTGTGAGCTAGCCTATGAAGTAGATTCAGTTGTTGGGACGATTTCCAGACGGTGGGAAACGAGTCCGGTGATAAATGGTGATGCATTATGAAAGATTGTTGAACGTGAAGTTCTACTACCTAGATACAGCCACCAGTAGTAGCTAACAAAAGTAAACCGGTGATAAATGTTGGAAATCACATAACATGCAGTCGATGTAGAATGTCTCCAATGCACTTGACAGAGATGGCCGACCGGAGATGCTACGACGATCAACAGGGAGCCGTTCTCAGTTGGGTGACATTTAGCGTGGCGTTAAGTGGTCCATCAACAGCTTATCCAATTCGTGCGTGAACGGTCTGGAAGGGCACGGTTTGGTCAAAATCATAGCTAGAAACGTGAAAATAAAATAAGCGAAGTTTCCATCTCCCGGCAGATGAACACCATAAAAAAGGGGCCCCCAAACCGCAACCGTACTCTCTTGGGGCTATTTTTATGTACATTTTCATGAGCGCATCTCTAGACCAGTTAGTCGAAACGTGTGCGAACATTAATGCAAACCGGGTGCGCCGAGAAACATTTCTAAATGTTCCGGTAAAATTTTCTTAATTTCGCTGCAGCTGTCGATAGTTCGGTGTCATGACCAAGGGAACACATTTCCCAACCATCATTGAAGAAAAGACTGATGTCTGTCGTCGCAGATTTGTGTAAACTCCTTAACAACCTTCAAGTGCTTTCGAGAAAAGGTCTGATTTTACATCCGCTAGCAAAGTAGAACAAGCTCAAGGTATATTTACAAACCTACAAAAAAACGGTGAATTACGTGCCATGTTTTAACCACACGGGTACCTACAACCTGTTGGATTACCAAGTGCCACCAGAAGTGCTACGCGTATTTTTTTTTTGCTCCTATCTTTCGAGACACACTCATCCTGGGAAAAGTTTACTAGAGAAGGAAAACGTGACTGGACGCGTCTAAGAGTGGCACCGGGAAATACGTGTGAGATCGGAACGCGAAAAGTTGGGTTTCGGAACAAAATTTTCTCGTTGGAACCTGTGGCATTAGGGGAAGTTGTGGCAGAGTGGTGGTAAATAAAAGCTAAGTAAGTTGATCGATGCGTTCTGTTTATTAATGCGAATAAATTGCTGTTTTTTCATTGACATATTAACCTTTATTCTATGTAAGTTGAAATCAGTTATTGATTTTCATTCGATAGCCTCTGTAAAATCAAAATTATATTAGATAATTCAATAGAAAGCATTGTCAAACATCACGTAAAAGTATTATTCCAGATTTAAAAAAAAACGTACAGTAAAACGGGGTAAGATTGATCACTTTTTTAAATATTTTTCGATTATTTTTTTCTGTTTAGAGATGTGTGGCATGTTTCATATTTTTAAAACCAGTATTGGACTCCTATGAACGTAAAACATGGTTGCAAAAATTAATTAGACTACTTTAAATTTGGTTTAAAAATCGATTTCGTCTTTGTTTACAATTTGATACGTTGGAGTAACAATGACCAGTCTCTATTTTGACGGTTTCAACGAGTTTTCTTGATCATAAAGGATACAAAACCCCTTCATAATGTTTACAAATGCTAGTTATTGATAGACTTAGGCAGTTCGGAAAAAATTCAAATTACATATATAAAAATAGTCATAAAACTCTACAAAATTGAATAGAACACTTTCGGTGGCTCAAATATACAAAATATGTAACTTTTGGTCCAGTGAGTTCTAAAATACACAATGCTGAATTTCGGTGTTTCTTGGTTTAGATTTCTTCGCGGTCAAAAAAAAAACAACACTGCGGTCCTTAATGTGTTAAAGCCGAACAACAAATAAAATCGAAAGATGGACAATGATGCTGCATAAATTAAGGGGCAAAAAATTTTAACATCTATAGGGGAGAGTGGGGATACTTGATCCCCTTTTCTTATTTTCAGCATTTTCGTGGGAGTAAAAAAATTGCGATTTTTCTGAAGCTATGGGAGACTTGATCCCTTATTGAAGGAGACTTGATCTTTTATTCAGGAAGCCCTAATCCTTGTATCAAAATCAAACAAAACCCCAAGATAGAATGTTAATTGACTATTTTGGTCATGTTTGTTCTCATTTCACAATTTATAGCAGACATAAGAAGAAAATTCTATAACTTCGTCTCAACGCTAATATCATTGCATACTTAAAGGCGCTATTTTTTATAATTAAGAGAAAATTAATTATTTTTGCTCTTTTCTTCAGACAATTGTTTTATAAATATTAGTAATTTCGTAATCAGCAATCATAACAATCAATTCAGAAGTAGAATATGCCGTTTGGAAGGGGGATCAATTGTACCCAACTCTAGGGGATCAATTGTACCCATAATCAACATTTTAGAAAACTTTTTCTGAAAAAAGTTGAAAGTTTTCCATTGCTTTGAGAATATGGCATTATGAAGTTCATTTTACGCTCGAACGATTGATACATTGGAACAAATATTTTTTTCATAATTTGCCCATGTAAGGAACATTTTAAAGTGATGAAAAAATATCTTCAAGTTACACTTTGTGAAATTTTTCAAACAAAGTTCAATTACTCAAACAATTATTTTGTTAAAAAATTTTAAACTACAAGCATTGTTATTTTGCTCATTTTGGCACATTTTTCTAGAACATTTGATCTTTGTAAGACATTCCAGTTTTGAGATATAGCTAAGGAATCAAGTATCCCCAGGGATCAAGTATCCTCAATCTCCCCTATATATAAAAAGCAATTTCTGTGGGTTTGTTTGTTTGTTTGTTTGTTTGTCCTCTATAGGCTCAGCCGTCTTAAGAGCTAGAGAGCTGAAATTTGGCATGGATGCTCATTAGGACCACGAATGATGAAAAATGTTTTCAGAATTTCGGTTGACCCCTTCTGAAGGGGGTCGTCCATACAAGACAAATATTTTTTTAGCGTTATTGACGTTAATTTTCGTCGGATCATGATGAAAATTTGCACATGGGGGTTTTGAAAGGTCAGAAATCGATTTCAGGTATTGAATTTCGGGTCAGGGGTCGGCAAAAGGGGTCGTCCATTTTAGCTTTTCAATATTTTTGTGATATTGACGTTATTATTCATCGGATCGAGAAGAAAATTTGCACTCGGATGTTTTTAGGGACGGACAATCGATTGCTGGTATCAAATTTTGTGTAAGGGGCCAGCCAAAAGGGTCATCCGAATTCACTGTACGTTATTTTTGCGATATTGACGTTATTATACATCGGATTCAGATGAAAATTGGTACACGAGAGTTTCGAATGACAAGCAATCGATTTCAGGTATCGAATTCAGTGTAAGGGGTCGGCAAAAGGGGTCGTTCATATTAAATTTTCAATATACTTTTGACGTTATTATTCATCGGATTGACGTGGAAACTTGTACATGGGAATTATTAAGGACGAACAATTGATTCTAATTATCCATTTTTGGGTCAGAGCACTATGGGGTTTGAGGCGGCAAAAAGTCAAAAACTGAACTTTATCGGATCGCTTTTTTATTTTTACTAGTTAATAACTTTATATTTAACTAAGATATTCCCAGTTTTTCAACTCATTATCTTGAAAACTGAACGCACCACAGACATCAGACTTTGAAAAATTGAAAAATTTATACGATGAAGAAAAAAATTTAAATCACATATATTTCTATGGAAAACATTTTTTTCTCAAACTTAAAGTACACCATATAAAAGCTTATGTTAAAAGCTATCATTTGAACCATTCAAAATTTTTACACACTAAATTGATCTATGATAAAAATGAGTAAATAATTATTTTTTTCAAAAGTCAAAAACTTTAAAGCCTTGCCAAAAAAAATCCTCGCATTTCCCCATACTCTTTTCACTATCAAGATCTAGTTTAAAGTCCTAAAAATACAATGAAAGAGATTCCAGGCACCTTAATTCACCGTTTTTTGAGTTATAGTCAAATAAAGCTGAAAATATCATGCAAATGGGTAATTTTTACCCATTAATGAGTATAAATTTAACAAAGTTGATGTTGATTTGTCAAAAAAAATATTACTCATGATTGATCAATCATTTCACACATTTTTCTCTTGAGTTTCATGAAATGTCTTGATGTTATTAATCATTTAATGATCAATTAGTCCAAAACCCGGTTTTCAAAAGAAATAAAAAGTAGGGTCAAAAATAACACCAAGCATCGTACTTTAAAAGTTATTTATACAAAATTTTTGTTAGAATTTATTTTAAGTTAGTTAAAATAGTAATTTTCAAACAAAAATAACAGAATAGTCTAAAACACCTAATCATACTTTTTGCCGCCTCATTGTATGGAAATGCCCCATAGTGCAGAGGTCGGCCAAAGTTGTCGTCCATATTCACTATTCACTATTCACTGTTTTTTTTTGCGATATTGACGTTATTATGAAATGGATTGGTTTGAAAATTTACATACGGGAGTTTTGAAGAAAAGGCAATAGATTTCAGAAATCAAAGTTCGTAAAAGAGGCCACCGATCTGCAATGATCAAGTCGAAATTTATACATGGGGTTTGGGAGAGTCAAATGATTTCTGATTTCAATATTTGTATCAAACGACAAAAAAGGGGGTCTTCCATATAAATTGTTAAATTAGTTTTTGCTACAATTACGTGAGTTTGTATCGCATTAAGACAAAAATTCATATACGGGCCGTTTTTGGCACGGTCAATTGATTTCTGATTTCAAACTTAATAGCAAACGACAGAAAAAGTGATCGACCATATTAACGTTGTCCACATTTTTGCAATGATTGCTAAACAATGCATTCGGAAATGTGTCTGAAAAATCCCTAACAATTGACATTCATTCAAACTGTTCATGACATATTCTAAATTGAAAGCGAAACGAAGTTCGTATGGGATCAGCTAGTTACTTATAAAATTTTAAACTGCAAAAAATTGAAATTTTGCCTGCATTCAATTCTCTAGGCCCTCAAACTATTCCTCTTTAATTTTTCCATCAAACTTTACCATTTAATGAGTTTTCAAACCTTTTGTTCATGGACTGGTTTATCCTTGGAAAACGTCCCTATTTTCCAAATATCAAAAATTTACCTAAAAATACAACACAAACTACACCAAAACTATAAATTAACTAATGAAAAATGTTGAACTTTTACATAAACAACCTGCTACTACTAAATGCCATGATTTCATCAGGAAGGGTGTTTGTTAGTGAGCCGTCAAAAAATAGATATTTCAAGATTTTGAAATAACATTTATACTTATATTTGAAATTCTCAAAAAAAAACAAAGTCTATCTCAATTTGAAACTTAACATGTAGGTTTTTAAACGTAGAAAAAAGTTTTATGATATTTTAGAGCGAGTTCACTGGTGTTGGGAAAAAGTGATTGAAATTTTGACATTTTGAAAATTTTACCATGCAATTTATTTTCAAGATCTTTGGGCGTTGTATTTTTTTTTTACAGCACTGTTTCTATTTCAGCCGTTTGTGATAGAAATATTGCAATTTTTGCATCACAGCAACCGAAACTACAACACGTGTTGTTAAAAAACTTGAAGGCCACAGATCTTGAAAATGTTTTTGCTTGGCAAAATTTTCAAAATGTGCAAAAAGTGACAAATTTTCTACAACTTTTTCCTTACACCAGTGAACTTGCTCTAAACTTGAGACTTAGTTATTGATGATTATGAGGAAAAATTCCATGTTGATCAAAGCTACCCCGTTTTACGGTATTTTTTTTTATTTATTTACTCTTCTATTAAGTTCGGTGGAATATAATTTGAAAAGCGGCTATCTGTGACTCTTTGCATGCGAAACTGCGGCTCTAATAAAAATCAGTGAAAAATCAAAAAATTAATGATGGTGAAAATTTAGAAACAATGTGTATATCATGTTTCAGTGTGTGTATATTATAGATCAAGATGATTTAACAATCATTAGCGCTTATTTTCTGGTGCTCTTAAATTATACCTAATATTTACGTCACTTGAGAACCTAGATGGTTTTGTTTAAATATTTCTGTAAAGATGATATGGATATTTCTATTTTGATGAAAAATTAATACTATAAGAAGTACGAAACTAATCCTCATTAAAATTTATCTAAGAAAAAATGTTCTTTTGTAGAAGGAGTTCTTACTATGCCCCGGGATTTTGTCACTTTATTTCAATGCAAAAATACTCAAACTTAAACCTTCTTATTTAAAGTAACATTTTTTTACATAGTGTTCCGTATCACGACATAACCTGATGAACAATATACTTCCAATTCCAAAGGGACATTACGTGACATGATGACGTTGAAAGTGATAGAGAAGAAAGAAGATGATGATGATTCAAGATGACTGGTGAATGACATAAAAAATGATGTCCGATGTTAAACAAATGAATCAAGGCCGCTTCGTCTTAGTGTACAAGTTTTTTCTTTGAAAATTACTCTTATTTTCCTTTCCGAAATCTTTGAATTACTGTACGTTGTACTGCAATTATCCATTAAAATATAGATTTCGGAGAAATACGCCTCCCAAGCAATAAAAAGTCACATATTTTATTGAATGAAGGTTTTGAAAGTTACATATTGGCTGACAAAGAGAATCAACTGACCAACTCCCTTAAGTGAACTTTAAGTACTAATTAATGAATTTGAAAGTTGCAAAAGTAATTTATACGTACGTTATACGGGACTGAAATCACATAAAGGGCACAAAAGTGCTCAAAGCGGGATTTACTAAGTCACAAAAAGTGCATTGAGGTGCTTTCAAAATGAAATCACCACATCGAGTTTTAGTTTCAGTTAGAACAACATCTAGGCGTGGTCTAGTAGTAGCGTATTCGATTCTCACCACGAAGGTTGAGGTTCGATCCCCAAGCCGGGCAAGTTTTTTTTCAATAAGTAATTTAGTAATTGAGTGACCATTCTGATGCGATATATGAAAGAATTGTAGGAAAGAAGCAATTGAGCAATTTGTCGAGTTTGGAATCCGGTGCATGGCATCATGACGGCACCATATAGTAAATAATCAAGAGAAGGTGATATGAACCGATGTCAAGGGTGCAAATGAGATAGACAGAGAAAGCTAATTTTACGATTTTTGGAAGCTGAATAAAAAGGCCGCTGGAAGCTGAATGGAAGATCATAAAAACTTTTTTTTAACTTGAAAGCTTCAATAAGAACTTAAATTTTGAGCTGCATAGAATGGATTTCATATCAATGATGCGGCTGAGTAAGCGTTTTTGTACCTGTTTTATAGGACTTTTGGTTGCTTGGGCTTCCACGCTTAAAATTTGCCTACTGCTGATACGAAGTTCTGATGAATCCAGCTTTGGAAAATCACTCGAGTCGTCAAGGCATTTTTAGAGGCGAAATAAGTGACTGGTGCAAATGCATTAGGTAACTTTTTATTTCTTATTACATAACTATAAGGCATGAAAACTATACGCTGTTTGTCAACTTTAAACCCAGCAGACTTTTTTTACTTGGACCAACAAGTCTTTCTGATGGAAGCATTAAAAAAAAAACAGATTCATCTACGTTATAAATCACTTGGGCTGTTAGGTTGCGACTCTTTACTTTCTCATGAAAATATTTAAAGAAACCTGAAATACATTCAGAATCGCCGGAAAAAAGTTTCCGACATTTCCGAACAATATTGAATTTGATGCACACAAATTTTACAGTGGTTAGCGTGGTAAGATGGTAATCGCTAGCCCCCTCTAGGCATGGGTTCGATTCCCATCTCGGTACTGGGTGTTAAATGTTAATTAAGTTGTCCACGTCATTTATTCAGTCTGTAAAGCCCAAATCGGCTAAGACGGTGTATGTCTTTAAAAAAAAATTCCGTATGGAATCCCCTTCGTTAAACCTGGCAGATTTGTCATATTGTAGGTTGATGAATCGCTCGCACGAAGCATTGGACATTTGAATTTCAACCACTTGTGATCATTCATCCTTCTTGATAATACCGGTCAAAACAGATCCAATTTTAGGATTTCCCAATAACTGGCAAAGTGTATGATGTTGTTTGTGGAGTTTATAACTATTCAATAAACAAATAAGAACATCAATTTTTCAACCCTAAAGTAGGCTTGATTTAATTTTGGTGAGAAGTGATCTTGAAGTTTTTTCCGTCACTGTATATATATATTCGAAATTGAATTTGTTGATTTTTAAGATGAAAATTTAATTTAATATTGAATAAAATTAATTCAACAACAACTCAAAAGAGAAGCATATTTAAAGAATAATTAAAACTCATAGCTAATAATTTGTTTTTAAATCTTATTACAGTTTTTATTCTAAGTGAAAGTTCACTCATGCTAAAAAAATGTTGGAGAATTTGATAACTGTAGGATGTTTTGCAAATTCTACAATACGAGAAAATTTTACAGATCTGCAATCTTTATTTTTTTCTATAACACATGTACTATTTATGTGTGGGTACGCACCAAATTTCCTTGTTGACCTTTCATTTCAGAAGTTTTTTATTTTTCGTTAAAAATCATTTCAAACAGTTGAAAATGATTTGTACATCTAGAAAAAAAAAAAATTAAAATAAAATACGATTTTTAACTTTTTTCATTCATTAATTGTTGCAAATTTGTTACTTTATGAAACGAAGGGTTAAGTAATTAATTTGAAAAAATGTAGAACTTTAATATGACCAAACCTCCTTCTAAATTAATATAGCAAATAAACGTAAATATAACTGACTAGTCATCAACAAATAAACGTATGTTTACACGACTCACTAATGCCACACGCACGCATTGATTCAATCGCAAATCGATCGAAAGCGAATTGTCTACTTCCGGTCGTGTATATATTTTGCAAATCCAAACCCCGGCGGGGTGGGAAATCTATGTCTACGTTGTCGTCGCCGTCGGATTTGGACGTCTAAACAAACATAGGTTGATGGCCAGCTCTACGGGGTAGCTGGCAGAGAAAAAAAAACCGCATCAATTTTCTGACCGCACCCCCACCGGGAGCAGAAATAATGAAGGTACGAAAAACTGATGCGATATGGTTTGCCTTGGGCTGACCAGTTTTTCTAGACATTCACAAAACACACTCTATAAACACATTTCCCATCGTTTTGATCGACTTGTATCCCCTGTGGAAGACAAAGTTTATAAATCATCAGTTGAAGTAATGATGTTTGGTTCAAATTTTGTTGCCAGGCGTGTGCCAATTTATAATTTTTTTTTTTAATTTTAAAATTAAAATTGCAAAAATTTATGATTTAATTCAAAAACCAAATAAAATCAAAGCATTTCAACAAACGAATAAATTCAACAGTCTCCGTTCTACTTATTTCCCATTTGTATCGGATTTTCGACAGCTGCTAAACATTTTTCAACGAGCGCTCGAAGACGAACAGCGAAAAACCTTCAAATCGCAACGACTCCGGTCTAGAAAAACAATTTAACCCGATCTGTTGCAGCACCAACACCAGCAGCCGGAACGGAAAATCATTATTCTGCCAAAAATTGAGTTCATCCTCCTCCCACATTCTTCTTTGAATGTGGAAGCAGTAACAAAAACAGAAAAAAAAATTACAATAGCCATTTCCATGCGGTGTGAAGGGAAATATAATTATCCGGATTTTTCTTGTCTAGGAGAAAAAAGGGTGAGCTCTCTGTGTCGCTAGGCAAATTTAAAGTGTAGGATGTTTTGGTGTTGATTTAGCAGCCCAGCCTGAACAAACAGAGATATCGCGGAAAGTGCCCTGTTTGGGTAATTTTTCATTATGCTATTAAAAGTACTAAGACTCGCATGGTTGATTATTTGAGATGGAGAAGGCCTCTTGTATGCACCATGAATTAAACAATCAAACGAATATAGTAAAAATCGAATGTTTAAAGGTTTTTATTAGGATACTAGCTGATCCCATACGAACTCCGTTTCGCTTTCAACTCAGAATATTTCATGAACAGTGGGAATAAATATCAATTGCCAAGCATTTTCCAGATGCATTTCTAAATGCATTGTTTAGCAATAATTTTAAAAAAGTTGCACACGTAATATGGACGATAACTTTTTCTGCCGTTTGCTTCTAAATTTGTAATCAGGAATCAACAGACGGTACTAAAAAAACCCGTATATGAATTTTCGTCTCGATGCGATACAAACTCATGTTATTTTTGCAAAATCAAATTTAACATTTTGTCGTTTGATACAGATATGGAAATCAAAAATCTGTTCACCATCTCAACTCCCGTGTATAAATTTCGACTCGATCGTTGCATAAAAACGAAATTATTGTCAAAAAGTTAAACCCCTTTCGGTGGTCTCTTTTACAAACTTGGATATCTGAAATCGATTGCCATTCCCTCAATACCCCGTGTGCAAATTTTCAAACCAATTCATCGCATTATAACGCCAATATTAAAATAAAATGAATAAAATAAAAATAACGCCGATATCGTATGTTATCTTATCGACGTTTTTTTGGCGAGTTTCAGGAAAAAACGATTTGACCAGTTGCCCTCTTTGGCCGACCTCTAACCCAAATAGGATAATTGGAATCAATTGGAGTCAATATCATAAAAATATTGAAAAGTTAATATGGGCGACTGTTTTCGCCGACCCCTTACATTAAATTTGATATCTGAAATCGATTGTACGTCATTCAAAATTCTCGTGTACCAAATTTCATTTGAATCCGATGTATAATAATTTGATATCGGTAATCGATTTTCCGTCCCTAGAAATATCCAAGCGGAAATTTTCATCTCAATCCGATGTATAATAACGAAAATATCACCAAAATATTGAAAAGTATAAATGAACGACCCAGTTTGGCGACCCCTGATCCAAAATTAAATATGTGGAATCAATTTCTCATCTCTCAAAACCCCCATGTGCCAATTTTCATCACAATCCGACGAAAAATAACGTCAATATCACGAAAACAATATTTGTCTTGTAAGGACGACCCCCTTTAAAAGGGGTCATTCGAAAATCCGAGAACATTTTTCATCGTAATCAAATTTATATCAACCAGTGAATTTGAATTCGCTAACCCTGAACTTTTAAACCTAACTAACTGAAATAAGGCGTGTCGACTGTATTGTCTTTCATTCCAGATTATTTTATTTTTTTAAAGCAGTACGTTTTTTTTGTTCAACACAAACTGAATGAAATGTTTCTTCAAAACACTAAATGCATAATTTCCCAAATTAATATCAAACTCAGTAAGAGTTCTCGATCAGAAAGCAAAAGAAAGGCACGCTAGAGTTAACTCTCTACTGCATGGACTATGAATCCGTTGAGAAGATATTGTCTTCAACGTAATTGTTATGATTGACCTCAACCTTAGAATTTTATGCAAAAAAACATCAATGATTTTCAATGTTAAAAAGTGTAAGAAATGGACCAACTTTTTTTTAAATTTGAACTTTTTGATGCATTAAATTTGCTTGAATTCTTACAGTATCTACTGAATTATGCTAAAAAATGTGAAAATATATATCGAAAACATATGGGTCAATTCGCCAAACTTGGCCGAAAGACTTTCTGAGAATGATCCGCCCACCCCTTGTTCCAGGATCCTCCCTTCTTTTTTTCAAGATTTTGAAAAATTCATCATTTTTAAAATACAATATCTCCGGACTGGAAAATCATACCAAAATGACAAAATACGCGTTGTGTAGATTTTATTCAAATCTATCAATTGATGTTATTCATTTTTTAAAATAGTGACGTTTTAAACGTCAAAACATATACTAAAAATAAAACGTTATTTTTTGCATGCAAAGGATATTTTTTTCTTAAATTTTATGATTTCATTGTTTTTTTGTGAAAACTTTACGTTAGAACCAACCAAAATCTCAAAATGATATTTCTTGTTTTCGAGATATTAAAGCTTTAAGTTGAATTGTCTAACAATTATTCACTAGCAGCATTCAGTGGTTTCACTAGAGTGCATTAATCATCGAAATTTTTAGTCACATGCTTGAACAGATTTTTTGTTTTCATGATTTGTTTTATAACTAAAGAAAATTTGAAATTAGATTTTGAATGGAAGAAAAACTATATTTTCGGTTTATGAAATATTTTATTCGAAATATAACTATTTTTTTCGTTCCAACACTGTAAGTTAAATCATCTTTAGATTGTCTTTTTTTGCATACAAAGAATATTTTTCCGTGGAGCTTGAAAATGTTTTCATTCCAATTTTTCCAGCATCTTAAGGGATTGCGGCGTGAAACGATCGAATTCCTTTGATTGCCACTGATGCTTTAAACCTTCCAGTCAATGTTATTCTGATTTGAAAGCATTCAACATAAGCAACATTTTGCGAAACAGGAGACAATTTACCGAACTTGTTAGAATGGTTTTTGCAGATAGACTTTAGATTATGCATTTCTGATCGCAATTTGAACAAATTCCGCTCCCTTGAGGTAAAAAGTCGTGTGTTCTTGAAAAATGTATCCACTGAACATCGCTTACGAAGTTCTTTTTCAATTGAACACGTAGCATGCTTAGTAAACTATTCCCGACTATTTAGAAGCTTAAAAATACCGAAATCTTCGATTTTAGAAGTTGTATTCAAAACTACTAGTTAGTAGCAGTAAGCGAGTAGTTGCGGCAACAATTCGTTCACAACGGTCAGTGAATCAGCTAAAAAGCTGTGATTACTTTGCATAAATAAAGGCGATATACAATGAACAAATGCTGTGCGTCAATAGTAAGTATTGTTAGATCAGTATCGCCATAATTCATGTAAGGTTAGTAGGTAATCAACATACGAGCAGATTCTCAACATTTACACAATTTCTGTGAATAATTTTATGGAGTTTTATGGAAAAATTAACCAAGTCCTCATATTAATTCATCCGCAGCATCCGCTAAGTAAGCTCTTGCTTAATGATTAAATACAGTGTTATCACCTTGAATAAAATTATTATCCAATAGAAAAACGAATTGGAACAACAAGTGTTATTTTATTTTTAAAGCATCTTATCTTTAAAAAAAATTGCTGCTCACTAGAAGATAACTTCAATATGTATGCTGATTTTAAATTTAATTCGTCCAGAAAACCATCAATGGGATTACTACAAGTTTAAGGGGATACTGTAAGAAAATATTTGATGGACAGTTAAACTTAAATCTTTCATATCTCGAAAACAAGAAATATAATATTGGGATCTTGGTTGGTTCTTACGTAAAACTTTCTCAAATTCGAGAAAATAATATACTTTAGTTGTGATAAATAACGTTTTATTTTTCGAGCTTTGTTTTGACGTTTAAAACGTCACTATTGCAAAAAATAAATAATATCAATTCATAGAATATAATAAAATCTAAACAACGTTTATTTTGTCATTTTGGTATAATTTTCCAGTCCGGAAATATTGTATTTTAAAAATGATGAATTTTTCAAAATCTTGATGAAAAGAAAAGGGTCCTGGAACGAGGGGTTGGCGGATCATTTTCAAAAATTGAGGATTTATTTTGCAGGCCTCAGAAAGTCTTTCGGCCAAGTTTGGCGAATTTTTGATAAGATTTTTTTTTCGCTGTGCACACTGGGCATGGAATGACCCTTTTGAATTTTAAAGATTTTTAAATAAAGTACACCAATTTAATAACTAATTTATTACCTATTCTCAAAAATTATCTCGGAAATTAGAGCTATCAAAAATCTAATTAAATATTTTGATTCAGCACCCATGATTAAGTTAAAATCAGTTCTGATATACCTTGCATCTCGAAAAACTGTGAATGTTGTTGTCTTGTGTTATGTGTGATGCTATTTTAAGAAATTTCAAAGGCATATCATGCAAAACATTGATAAAATAGAGTCATTTTTCTTCAAAATTAGCAATCCACATTACCGAAGGCATAAGTTTTTCATGATTCATCTTATTAAAATCTGTGAAATTATGATTTTTTAATGATTTTGAAACATTCCCAACATTTTAATGCAATGATTTTATTCGGAACTTTTGTTTTAAAAAAATCACCATTTATGGAAAAAAATGAGACTTCACGACGAAATTTAAATAAATTGCAAAAAAACCTTTCGAAAATAGGACAGAAAAAAATTGTTATGATTAAGCTCCATGAAACTTTAAAATGGAAGTGATGATGAAAAATACCATCGCATCGGTTCGAATATAAAGAGTTTTATTAGAAAACGGTTCAAATCTTTATACGGACTATAAAAACGCTTTCAATATTATTCGTTTTTAATAAATAAAAGGAAAGCAAATGATTTATCCTTTTAGTAAAAAAAGCACATTCGTTAAACATTTTCAATCAATTAAAAGATTTAAATTATTAAAAAATGATCAAAATTTAGTGATGAACTTATTCAATTTCTGCTGGTTTAATCACCTTAAATGCAAAAAAAATATGATGCAGGTACATGAATAAGTTTCATTTATCCTTTTTTAGTTTTTTTTTTGTCAAAAATTAGTTGTTTAAAAAAAATACGTAAAGTTCTGCAAATTATTATTACTTACATTTTATGTTAATGCGTACCGCTGAAAGAATTTGAAATCAAAAGTGACCCGTTGCTTCAAAAGGTTGCTCACCCCTGCTCTACTGCATGAACTATGAATACGTGGAGAAGAAAAATCTGTTGAACGAAAATAACTTTTTTGGCCTCTTAATAAGCAATTTATGACAAGAAGAACTGTTTTTTCAATAGTTTTCATTGTTTAAATAGTGTTACGAGATTTTTTTTAATTTAAATTCTACATACATATATGAAAAATTATTATGGAACATATTTCTTTTTTTATAAAATCGCAATGATAAATTCTTTCATTCTTTAATTCACTAAACCTTGAATAATTAAAAATATTATAATTGCAGCTAGCAGTGTCCGGCACAAAAACGTTAATCCGCTAATCGCTAATTAGTCCGCTAACTTTAGGTTAGCGAATTTATTTTCTCGCTAAATTTTTCTTCAGCTAGCGGATAAGAAAGTTCCGCTAATTTTTAGTTCCGCTAACTGAAGAAAGCTACCTCTTTGAAGTATGAATTTGACCAAGATCATAAATTCGGCATTATTCAGATTAAAATTTTTGAATCCGATGAGGTATTTAAATTTTCCTATAGATTGATTTCAGAAGCTATTCGATCTCGATTTTTACTGGAATCATAGGAAAAATCGTCTTTTTGAATTGTCTTCACTTGAATTTAAATCATAAACCTTCTTTGAATATAAAAGAGATGAAAAAGTTGTGAAAAAATGAATTTTCCCGAACAAAATAGTCAATAAATCAATCAATCTTTTGAGTATTAATGTAAAAAAAGAGGAAAAACTATTTCGGACAAAACAAAACATCTAACTTAAGAGAATATTTGCATTAACTGTTGTAAAAAAATAGAAAATCAGGTGAATAAATTGAAAATTTTGTTTCAAAATTTTTTCCTTTTACATTCCACCAAATACGCTAAAAATCATAAAGTGGACAACTGATATGGACAGAAATATTACAAAATAAGTTTGAAAACTGCCCCTAAAATTGGACAGAAATATTACAGAATAAGTTCGAAAACTGCCCCTATAGATATCCTTTAACAACTTTTCTAGTCAGTATTATAATTTAAAAAAGGCTGCAAAATTTGTGTTTTGCGTATCTTTTTCAAAACTGTCTACTATCGATTAGCGATTAGCGCTTTATTATAGATCTATAACTTTTACGCAACATTTAGCGGTTTTAATTAGCGATCGCTAACTTTGACCGAGTTAGCGATCTAATTAGCGCCGCTAACTTTTCAGTTAGCGATGCCGAACACTGGCAGCTAGTAATATTCACTGGAAATTTTTGGACTTAATGGCAGTCAAAACAAACTTTTCTTATCAAAACTCTCGGCATTATGCGGCGCAATAAAACATGTAGTCATAAAGAAAAACAGTGTAACATGCTGATATTTATAATTATGGCTTAAATGAATAAAAAAATCAAAGTGTCTATTTTTCTATATCTGATCTAGAAATATTTAAAGAATTGAAATAAAACTCATTTTATGAAGCTAAACAACGCACATGTTTCTGACGGATATATTTTTTATAAGATGAAATATGATATAACATACTTCTTCACTTTTGTTGATGATAATGCGGAAATAAATATAATGGTGATCGAACTAGAACATATTGAAATTCATTGTCAATTTATTCATTGAACCTAGTCGAGTTTGACAAAAAAAGGAAAGTTCCTATTAAGAGCTCAATACATTGTGAACCACTTAGGCAACTCATTGCACAATTTTGTACTGTTTGACTCTCTTTTTCCTCTCCTTTTTTCTCAAAATTTTGTAGTTTCCTCCCTATTTTGCAATGATGGGGCCCATAACGTAACTTCAAATCCACAACTTACTTCGGTTTAAACAAAATTCTGCTCTAGTTTTTTGCCTATAGATACATTTTGGTAGATGTTACAACTGATTTATCAATTCAAGATTAAACTACTCTTTATTTGGCAGCTGTGAAAACTGTTGAAATATTTTCAGTTTCTATTTTCTTATTTGTTTGGGTACTTAATAACAAACGCCGCAAGAATTCTAGAAGTAAGTTTGCCAGAATTGATCTAAATTCAGCTTAAATAAGAACACAACTCGAACAATTATCGGGCGATTCTCATTTAAATTTGTTCACAAGCAATATTTAACACTAAAAGTTGATTTTTATGGTGAATGTCCTTTTACGATTTTTGAATCCATGTAAAATTTGACTCTACCCAAGCAATTTTCATGTGATTTTAACGAATTTGGAACACGAACAAGTTCTAATATAACGCAAGAATCAACCCAAGCAACCAAAAGTCCCATAAAACAGGTACAAACACGCTTACTCAGCCCTATCATTGATATGAAGTACGTTCTATGCAGCTCAAAATTCAAGTTCTTATTGATACTTTCAAGTTCCAAAACAAGTCTTAATGATCTTCTATTCAGCTTCCAGCGGCCTCTTAATTCAGCTTCCGAAAAATCGCAAAATGAGCAAAAAATCTTTCTCTATCTCAACTGAACCGTTGGCTTCGGTTCATATCACCTTCTCTTGATTATTTACTGTGTTCTGTACCGGTGCCACCATGATGCCACGCGCCGGATTTCAAACTCAACAAATTGTTCAATTGCTTTTTTCATACATTTCCTACATATATCGCATCAGAATGGTCACTCAAGTACAAAATTACTTATTGAAAAAAACTTGCCCGGCTTGGGGATCGAACCCCGACCTTCATGGTGAGAATCGAACACGCTACCATGAGACCAGATGTTGTTCTGACTGAAACTAAAACTCGAAGAGGTGATTTGATTTTGAAAGCACATCAATGCACTTTTTGTGACTTATCAATACCCGTATGAGCACTTTTGTGTCCTTTATGTGACTTACCAAATCCCGTATTGAGCACTTTTGTGCCCTTTATGTGACTTAAGTCCCGTATAACGTACGTATAGATCACTTTTGCAGTTTTCAAGTTCGTTAATGAGTACATATAGTTCACTAATGGAAATTGGGCAAAACAAGTCACATACAACGTACATATTAATCACTTTTGCAACTTTCAAGTTCATTAATGAGTACATAAAGTTCACTAAAGGGAATTGGGCAGTTGATTCTCCTTGTTAGCCAATATGTAACTTTCAATGCCTTCATTCAAGTAAATATGTGACTTTTGGTTGCTTGGGAATGCATATAATGTCCTTTATTACTTTTAAAAAGATGCAAAATGCAATGCAAAAAACACTCTTAGAAGCTCAATAAATTGAGAATTGTAGAGAGTCTATGCAAATAGTAAACAAATGAAACGTTTTTGAGCTGACTTTGATGAAATTCGACACACACGTAAAGCTTGATATAATGAATAGATTTTTTTGTAATGAAATATGCAATGTCAATGTAAAACATGACACGTCTCGAACAATTTTCGACTAATGTTTATCGAACTTTACACAAAAGCAAGGTTAACATAACCAGTCGATTTACTTATTTAAAATTTTTTTCCCTTTTTCGTAAAAATACATACAACACAGTTAGAAAACATACGGGATCAGAATTAGTGTGATTATAGATTTTGGCGTCCAGAATTCGATTCGTTTATCAGATTTTGTCTATCACTTCTGCCTTTTTAAATTTATCAGATTTGAGAAAAAATAATATTTGAAAATTGATGAACCTACGTGAACCCTACGTGCAAAACAAAATTTATGTTTGAATCTTCTTTTTGTCTTCCATTCTATCAAGGATTGAGGTTTAAGAGATACATTGTTTTGAAAAACTTAAATGATACAATTTTTAGGAAATTTCAGTAGAAAAAATATAACTTAATAGCTTAAGAACGATTTCCAGTTTGTAATATAAAAGATTTTAATCTTTTTAACAACTTTCCAGAAGATTGTGATTAAGAAAATATGTAAGATTCATTTCAGTTTTATGATTCTTCGTTTAATTTCTCGTATTTTGCAAAATGAAAAACAAAAACAAACGATTAGAAAACTTTTGTATTATTGTTCTCATAAGTGTAAACTATTCGCGATTTTAGAGAAAGTTGATTATTAACTAAAGTCTTTACTTTCATAATCTTTGTTATATTTTACAGTTGTGCTGATTAATGTAATAAAATTTTAAAATGAAAGTTCGCCCAGTTAATAAACAAGCTCAAAAACGGAAATTGACAGAAAAAAGTTCTGATTCCATGTTTGGATTCAGCCCATCTTAATTTGATAAAAATCTGCTTTAAATTATGTGCACCTTTGAAAAACTTGTTTTTTATTGTCTAGCCATTCAAATAGTCAACATGTAGTTTCGAGTAAATTGTGATTAACATTCCACAACTTTATTTTTAAATATGTCTTATAAAGCAACCGAAGTTTCGAAAAACGACTACGTTCCAGAAAGTCGTTTTTTGGCAAAGTCTTTAAGAATTTTCGAGATACTGCTCATCGTTGTGTTGAGTTGCGTACAATCTGAGATAATGAAGTTCCGGTTTGCGAACGTCTTTCATATTTTTTAGAAAAGATAGAAAATAAAATCAGGTCATTCACCTTCTCCAACGGCAACCTTCTCTCAAGCAACAAAAAAAATCTGAACACTGGAGAATTTATCTTCCGTTATTTGGCGCAGTTTTATTTCCTCCTCTGCAGTTGACGGCTTTTTCATAGATTTTAAGTGGGGAAGAAAGCAACAACAAAAATGAAGGGATTCGCCGTAGAATCTCCCCCCGAGGATCAGCCATTCTAACAAAGGTTCAACGGGGGCAACGGAAAGAAAACGGTTCCTGATCCGGTAGAACGGTTTTAATCCCGAGGTGCTTACTATTTGCTATGCCAGGAGAAAATATCCTCTCTCAGCTCTAACCCAACGAAATGCTGGAACATTGGAAGTGGCAATCTGGGTCAGCCAACAGAAGCCACTTTTCCGCAGGCGTTGAGAGGAAATCCGGTTCAAAGAAAGTGCTGCCGCTCCATTGGCTTTCCTGGACTGTTGCTGTTATTGTTTTTCGTTTGCGATGGGTGAGGGATGATTCAATCTGCTCCAACTAGAGAGCCAAACTCAAGTGTAGATACGTTAAATTAGGGTCAGAAAATCGGTAGTTGTTTGATAAATCTATGATTTACCAGTTATTATTAAATAAACCCACTAGTAGGTGCAGCTACTCGTCCCCTTCCTAGAGACAATCATAATAGATTAGAAAGAATATATTCAGTCGTGACGATCAGATTATGTCGCTAAAAGATTGAAAATTGTGGTAAAGCCTACCACTTACTCTGAAGAAAGATTTATTCAAGTCTACCGGGGTTTAATTTTTTTTTCATTTTATCTCATCGTCCTCCATTCTTTACAAGAAAGGTATGCTAACGACGAAGTTTAAATAAGGGAGACAAAGCTTGAAGGGATTTAGTTCCTTTCTTGCTTAGCGTAAATTTTTATGCATTTCCTCCTAGCTTAAACTGTAAAATAGTTGTTTATGAGATAAGGTGTTGCAAAGCGAACTTCGGGACTTTAAAAAGTCCTTTTTCCGATACAGTTTCTTCCTTTTTACAGTCCACCACCAACTTGATCAAAAAAAAAAATTCAGGACCACGGCATGGTGCTGAAAAAAAGAGTTTTGCTACGAGTTACATACACAGTTATTTGCATTGCCGAAAAATACTCTCCAAATTCATTTCTTTTCAACATCAAGATAAAGATTGTAGCTTTTTTTTCAAATAAAAACAGCGTGGAAAAGTACCACTTTTCGACGCTGTTTTGAAAACAGTATCGGAAAACTAACTTTCGTTGCATAAAGGACGAAAAAACGGTATCTAAAAGTGTTACTTTGCGACCCTGTTTTGATTTCAACAGAAAAACAAAAAATCTTTCTAAAGTTATATTTACAAGAGTATTTTCTTTTTTTTTTTGTAAATTCTTTATTTGAAACGGCTTATACCGAGAGTATTTTCTTGCATTTAAAAAAAATGTGAATGCAACTCGATGCAAAGCCCGATTCGTTCAGCACTCACCATTATTATCCAACTCGGCAGGCTTCGCTGCATAAACGTTCGACTCATGCAAAAAAAATCTACTTTTTGTAATTGTTGCATAAAATACTTTTGTTTATTGAGATCGAAACAATTTGAAGTATTTCAAGTACTCAGCCAGAAAATTATTTCATTTTAAAATTGACAAAGGTCTCGTTACAAGTTCCAATTTGGCACATTCTAACATTTATTTATGACTTGAATCACGTTTCACGTTTTACGTCAACTCTAATTTTACCAAATGTAGACGCTTGAATAATATTCAATAAATTTTATCAAATATGGCGAAGGCATGTTTAATATGGAAATTCAAAGAAGCACATTTTCTAAAGCACCCAACAGAAGATAAAAAATATTATTGAAAATAAAATTTGCAATCAAAAGTTGCAGTTTTTTTGTAGATAAGCGATAATACTAGATCAATCAGATGCCTAGCAGCACTATAAATCTAATTGGCTATCGAGTTGGAAAACTAAATTTTTATTTTCCACTTTTGAATTGACACTGTTCACTAGACCGCGAGCTGGTAGCTCAGTATGGAAATTATGATTTCTAAAATCTTACACCTCCCATAACATTTTTGGTTGTTTTGCTGCCAGAAAGGACAATTTTGGAATCTATCCATTCAGTCCTGAATTAGCGCAACGAGTTTTTATTTTTTATGGAAATTTGTGTCTGAAAACAAAATTTTTCTTTCAAAAATCACCACAGATGAACTGAAATTCCATAAATTATAACTTTGGATGAAAAATATCCCTTGATTCATGCAATACAATTCATGTGAACAAAGCATAAACCGATCTTGTACCCCAGAATCGATATTCGATGCAATGCAATTTTTTTCTTTCAAATTTGTTTTTTAAATTAGAGCTTTTTTGACTGCTTATTTGAAAGCTGTTTAACCGTAGAATGAGAAAAAAAAAGTCTCCAAAAACTGCTTTGCAAAGCCATGGTATTTATTGATTTCAATAACCTTTGCAAAAACATATCATGAAATTATGAATTATGAATAGGGGAGATTGGGGGCATAATGGCCACCTTAAGGAAAACGGTTATTTAACCATAGAAAATAGCTATAATATGGAGGTTACATTATTGTTTCGTGTTCAGACACTTGAAAAGCCTATTCCCTAACGGGCTGAAACGCAAAAAACTAGATGAAAACGTTAAAAAATGCATTTTAAAAAAATTTGCCAAAAGCTGAAAACCAGCCACTGTGGAGGCATAATGAGAACCCCCCCCTGAGGCAGTATGAGCATCATTAATCAGGGCAAGATGTGCGTTTTCTGCCGGGGAATCTAGCAGCGAATTCAATTCGATGAAGTCAGGTGAGTCGTAGATTCATCAAACAAAGCAATAACAAAATAATCTAGGTCTGTTTGTAGAATACAAACAATTCACGCACGCTCATACATTAAGTGCTTTGTTCGGAGGATGATGCTACTAGCCGTATAATGTAACAATAAAAAAATCGATCTTGAATTGTGAATGGAAAAAAATCACCTCGAACAGAAATCTAACTCTAGTCTTTTGATTACCTCTCCGACACCTTACCAATAGGCTAAATTGTCGGATGAAAATTAGTCAAGGTGTGGCGCTATAAATCAATTTTAATTCGCTGCTAGATTCTACGGCAGAAAATGCTCATTATGCCTCGATAATATGGTGCTCTATATGCCCCTAGTCAACAAATTTAAGTAAAAACGTGTTTTAAAATTGATAAAAGTGAAAAATCAAAAATTTTATGATTGTAAAAATTGAGAAACAATGTGTACATCATGTTGCAGTGCGTACATTATAGATCAAGGTGATTTTAAGATCATAAGAGCTTATTTCGTGGTGCTCAAAAATTATAACATTTTCGTAACTTGAGAACCAAGCTAGTTTTTTTTAAATATATCTGTAAAGATGATAAGGAGATTCCTTTTTTTGTGAAAAATTAATACTATAGGAAGGACGAAACAAATCCTCATGAAAATTTATTTAAGAAATTACGCACTTTCGTAGAAAAGCGTAGTTCTCATTATGCCTCGGGTGCTCGTTATGCCCTCATCTCCCCTATGAATATTTTTTATGAATATTTTTCAATGGATTCAGATTTTTTATTCTGAAATGGTTATAACTTTTTCCATGAAAAGCTTAACTGCTTGTCATGTAAGCAGAAACTGATGCTTAAGAATTGTAAAAACCAAAAATCTTAGACCAACTTCCTTTCAAGCTTGTTTGAATTTTTTGGATGATTTAATGTGCAAAAATTTCCATACAAAATTGAAACTCGTTGCGTTAACTATAGAATCAACCAAATCTTCTCTAATTTTACACTGCTGCTTGGTGACCCAAAAGGTATCGAAAAAACATATGGGAAAAAAGTCATTTTTTGCAGTGATCTGTTCACCCTTCACTCTACTTTATTATGAACACACAAAATTGTCAGGAAAATGGGATTTGGTGTACCTCCAAAGGTTGCGAATAATGATTTTATTTCTTGTGATTGTTTTGTTGCACTCGCTAACAGTTATTCGAAATCATAGCAGGTAGTAAGGAAATAAATTTCCTCGAAAGAAATTGAAGCGAGCACCAAAATCAATCAAAGCTAGTTTGCTCATGATCACTCATGGATATTTTTCGAGATTGATTTGGATTTAAAGAATAATCCAGGTGAGCGTTATCGAAAAAAAAATCAAAGCAGCAATGTCTTGGTTTATTTCTTTAGAGGGAATAATGAGAAAAATATGAATTATGAAAGAAGTATCATATGATTCATTTTATTTAGTTTTGAGGCTGATGCTTATGCCATCAGGGGCTATCCTTAGTTCAGAAAAAGTTTTTAATTGCATAGAATTATCGTGCTTACATTTTTAACCTTCCAAAGTCGTTCGGGTCAATATGACCCGAAGCGCACATTCAAATCATCATAACTCTTCGAGAAAAAATCGCAAAAATTTGATTATAAAAACCTCCCTGGGGAATCACAAAATACACAATCTGTAGTACCAGGCAACTTCCTGTGACCACCGGAAGTGCTCCCTCAAAAAAATCCGTAATTAGGCTGTTCGGGTCTATATGACCCGAGAGTTTGCGTAAGTTCACCTGGCCGCAGATGTTGACCGATTTCGATGAATTTTAACTCATAGTATAGATAATTTATTCTAGTTTCTCAATATCGAAAAAATAAGTCAAAATATTTTACGAGATCACCAGTAGCTGATTCCGAATGAAAAAAGTCCCGAAAAAGAGCTCTTTTCAGATTGCTTATAACTTGTGGCAGATTCCAAATATTGGGCTGATTTTATAATATTTGGAATTGTCAAGAATCAATCTATTCACCATCACCATCAGGTTTCTAAAATTTTTATTTTTTGAGTTAGCTTCGGTTAGGTTTTTCTTTGTCAATTAAAAATAACCATTTTTCAAAGCTACATAACTCTGTTACTTTTCAACGGAAATAATAAATGCATCAAAATGCATTGAAATTTTATCGGCATTCCAAATAAAATGTTGAGAAAAAAAATAAATAAAGACCTTCAACATGAAAAGTTGTAAATAAACTTTAAATGACGTCTAAAAGTACCGTCTGCACCAACGAATATTTTGCAAAATATTCCATTGCATAGCTCAATTTATGATGCAAATTTCATCTGAAGACACCAAAGTGGGCCATCAACTCCTTGAAGAGTTATGAAAGAAATTATGACGATTAATCTCTTTTTTGCGACGAAAACAAACAATGGTCGAACACTTCTAACTTCTAACGCACTTCTAACGCACTTCTAACAACATGGAAACAAAAGAACTTACCAAAGCAGGTAAAAAACACTACTTTTTCGTGCTTTGTAGAGTGTTTGCAGCATAACTGACTTTAAATTTTAACCAAAATTCTTAGTATCGTATTGTTAATGTGATATAACAAATAATGGAAATGTTGCTTTTACAACCTGGTTATATGCTATATAACTTATTAACTTTTCGATCAAAAATCATTGTGAAGCATAATCAATGCCAATAGTAGAAGGTTCAATCCCTGTGTTTGGAACCACAAAAATGTGATTAAAAAATGAAATATAGACGTGCTTTACATAGTTTTTTATATCGGGAGCTAAGCACTGGACACAAAAATCTTTTCCCATTGATCAAAAACAAAGAGTGTGGCACAAATGTAGAAATAATCGAAGAGCTCAGTATGGCCAGCCCAGGCTGTAAAAAGCATTATTCCCATTGTAGGTAATATGCCATTGAAAATACGATACTTTTACCGAATTCGTTTTCTCCATTCGCCCAGTTTTGAGGTTTAACATACTAGAACGAACATAATTCGTCGTCAGTGTTTTGCTATCTCGATCGCTCACGAACGAATCTTCAGTGTTCCACCTTCCATTTTAAATCAAATCTGGAGAATTACGGATGCAAAACTGAGCGCATAAACTTCTAAAAATGACAGCAAAATTTGCAAAACTTGTTGTGACCTGGTGCAAAACTGGGTATAAACGAATACGTTATTAGATTTTTGGATATAACATGAAGTCAGTTCAGCTGCAACAATCTACCGACCCTACTTTCATAACAGTCCCATATGCAAAAACAAGCAAGCGAGAAAATCAGCTTTTCCTGTTTTGGAATACATTCTTAAATTGTGATCACATCTTTCGGCATAAACGAAAATCGTTTCTAGGTTGTCATAATAAATCGTAAGACCTGAAATTTTCGAAATTGGGTTATTGGTAAGGTCGAGAGCACCATTTTTATTCATTATGGGACTGTTAATCGACCATACCTTTTTGAAATCTACTCGCATTACAGAATATTTTTTCCTCACCAAGCTACTTTATAAGACTTAAATTTGATCATTTTTGAACTTCTAAATGCAATTTTCAGAAAAAGAAACATACAAAATATCGTAAATTCCACATTGTAAGTTGAATCTTTTTACGATTTTTGATTGCATCCGATAGTTTTTTGCTCAGGAAGTCATTCCTAAGGAAGTCAGACCTGCCTTCGAAAAATCGTGTGCATCATTCGACATTAAGTGAGTTAATTTTTTTTAAATGATTCAAAGCCATAAATCAAAGACTATTTCGCCGAAAGAAGCATTGAAAAGTAGCCAAATCCGTGGTATTTCACATATAGAACTGTTATTCGGGTATATTTCATATAGGACAGCCACAAATTGATTTTTTTTTTCGAAATTTGTAGAACAAAATTTCCTTTTTTTAATGTTTTATTTTGAATCCCTATGTTGACCTAAAATGACGAAAATTCATGTGGGACTGTTATGCGAGTAGGGGCAGTCTACAAAGCACAAAAATTGAGTTTTTTACCTGCTTTGATAAGTTCTTTTGTTTCCATGTTGTTAGAAATGCGCGCTATCTCCATATGTTAGTGCAGTTGTTCGACCATTGTTTGTTTTCGATGCAAAAAAGAGATTTGTTGTCATAATTTCTTTCATAACTCTTCAAGGAGTTGATGGCCCACTTTGGTGTCTTCAGATGAAAGTTGCAACATAAATTGAGCTATGCAATGGTATTTTTTGCAAAATATTCGGTGGTGCAGACGGTACTTTTAGACGCCATTTAAAGTTTATTTACAACTTTTCATGTTGAAGGTCTTCATTTATTTTTTTTCTCAACATTTTATTTGGAATGCTGATAAAATTTCAATGCATTTTGATGTGCTATTTTATAATTTCCGTTGAAAAATAACAGAGTTATGTAGCTTTGAAAAATGGTTATTTTTAATTGACAAAAAATCTAACCGAAGCTAACTCAAAAAATAAAAATTTTAGAAACCTGAAAAAATACATGTGTTTTTAAGTCGCAAAAATGAACCAAATTTTCAATTTTTGGGAAAATCTGAAGACCCCCGGCGCAAACCCGTCAGATAATAAAAAAAATCCCCATATGTCTAAGAGAAACCAAATAAATTACAGTAAGGTTTTTTTTTACACTGATATACGTACCGCGTAAAAAAAAACCGTGTAAAAAAAACCGTGTTAATTCCCGAAAACCGTGTAAAAAAAAAACCGTGTTAATTCCCGAAAACCGTGTAAAAAAAGACCATTCGAATTCTGCAGCTTTGAAGTTCTGACACTTAAGACCTGAGACCTGAGACTTGAGACATGAGGCCAGGACTTGAAAATGTAGACTAGAGAAATGAGACCTGTGACTTTAGACATGACACCTGAAACCTAAGTCCAGGGACCTGAGATCTGAGACATGAGACTTGAAGAATGAGACCAAAGACATGGGACATTAGACCTGAGACCTGAGACTAGAAACCTAAGACATAAAACACGAGACCTGAGACCTGAGACATGAGACCTGAGACATGAGACTTGAGTCTTAAGACATGACACCTGAGACCTGAGACCTGAGACATGAGACATGAGACAATGGGCATGAGGCATGAGATATGAGACCTGAGGTATGAGACAAGAGCCATGAAAGCTTAAACCTGAGACATGAGACTTTAGACCTGAGACAAGCAACTAGTGTTATTACCGCGAAAAATTATACAAGCTTCGATTACAACTTGCGACCCCTCTAGTGAAAGGGTTTGACTTGTAGGTGACGAAAAATAGTGTCGCGAGATCGCTAGTACAAGCTACTAGTGTTAGTACCGCGAGAAATCAGTTTAGCTTCGATTTCAACTTTCGACCGGTCAAGTGAAAGGGTTTGACTTGTAGATGACGAAAAAAAGTGTCGCGAGATCGCAAGTACAAGCTACTAGTGTTAGTACCGCGAGAAATTAGTTTAGCTTCGATTTCAACTTTCGACCGGTCAAGTGAATGGGTTTGACTTGTAGATGACGAAAAAAAGTGTCGCGAGATCGCTAGTACAAGCTACTAGTGTTAGTACCGCGAGAAATTAGTTAAGCTCCGATTTAGACTTGCGACCCCTCTAGTGAAAGTGTTTGACTTGTAGATGATGAAAAATAGTGTTGCGATTTCGCTAGTACAAGCTACTAGTGTTAGTACCGCGAGAAATTAGTTAAGCTCCAATTTCAACTTTCGACCAGTCAAGTGAAAGGGTTTGACTTGTAGATGACGAAAAATAGTGTGGCGATTTCGCTAGTACAAGCTACTAGTGTTAGTACCGTGAGAAATAAGTTAAGCTCCGATTTCAACTTGCGACCCCTCTAGTGAAAGGGTTTGACTTGTAGATGACGAAAAACAGTGTCGCGAAATCGCTAGTACAAGCTACTAGTGTTAGTACCGCGAGAAATTATTTAAGCTCCGATTTAGACTTGCGACCCCTGTAGTAAAAGTGTTTGACTTGTAGATGATGAAAAATAGTGTTGCGATTTCGCTAGTCCAAGCTACTAGTATAAGTACCGCGAAAAATTAGTTTAGCTTCAATTTCAACTTTCGACCGGTCAAGTGAAAGGGATTGACTTGTAGATGATGAAAAATAGTGTCGCGACTTCGCTAGTACAAGCTACTAGTGTTAGTACCACGAGAAATTAGTTAAGCTCCGATTTAGACTTGCGACCCCTCTAGTGAAAGGGTTTGACTTGTACGTGGCGAAAAACAATGTCGCGAAATCGCTAGTGCAAGCTACTAGTGTTAGTACCGCGAAAAATTAGTTTAGCTCCGATTTCAACTTTCGACCGGTCAAATGAAAGGATTTGACTTGTAGGTGACGAAAAATAGTGTCGCGACTTCGCTAGTACAAGCTACTAGTGTTAGTACCGCGATAAATTATTTAAGCTCCGATTTAGACTTGCGACCCCTGTAGTAAAAGTGTTTGACTTGTAGATGATGAAAAATAGTGTTGCGATTTCGCTAGTACAAGCTTTTAGTGTTAGTACCGCGAGAAATTAGTTAAGCTCTGATTTCAACTTTCGACCCGTCAAGTGAAAGGGATTGACTTCTTGGTGATATTGGTTACAGGGGGTAATCTTGAGAATGCGGGGAATTGAATAGTATTTAAAGTGTATTTTTTATATTTTGTATCAAGTTTTGCTTTAATAACTGGCAAAATAAATCAAAACGCGCAAGCAGAAACTGCAGCACCCAGCTGAAAATTGAGTAAAATCATCATTCTAGAGAGCTCTGAGAGCTGTGAGCCCGTGCGTTTTTTGATTGTTTGAAAACTTGAACAAGATGCTACGAATTTTCGAGAATTTTTATCAAACATCGCATTCTTTGGAATTTGCAGGTAATGAAAATATAACTTCAAAATTTTTATCCATCCAATCATGAATTTTTATGATTTCAGCTAGTAGAATTTGTTACAGTATTTTTCACCCCTAAATGTTTGTTGAACCCTCATGCTTTTTCTATAAAAACATTTATGGTTAAAAAAATATAAAATTTAATTCGAACAAAGCCAAAAACTACTGCAATTGGTGCTTCATGCATTACGACATTACAAATATATCACAACCAATAATTTTTCTGACTACCTCAATTTTAAAACTTTTTTGTACAAACGGTATGATTTTCTGCGGAAATAATGTTTTTAAAGTCCATTGAAGTTGAAAACTGTTGCATGATACACCAGATGCACCAGACGGTATCTCTGTTTAAAAGACATACGTCGTATATGCCGATTTAGGCTTTGTAGACTGAATTATCTACGTTGAAAATTTAAGATTAACTTTTAACTCCAGTACCAAGATAGGAACCGAACCCATGCCATCAGTGGACCAGCGGTTACCGTCTTACCACGCTAACCGCTCGACCAGCGAGACGTATCTCACAACTAACATTGAGTTCTGTTTGCTTCAAACACTTTAACTTGATTGGTCGCAAATTGAAATCGGTAATGAAACTTCTTTCTACCGGTAATAACACTAGAAGCTTGTACTAGCGAACTCGCGACACTATTTTTCATCACCTTAAAGTCAAACCCTTTCATTTGACCGGTCGATAGTTGAAATCGGAGCTATACTAATTTCTCGCTGTACTAACACTAGTAACTTGTACTAGCGAAGTCGCGACACTATTTTTCATCACCTACAAGTCAAACCCTTTCACTAGAGGGGTCGCAAGTTGAAATCGGAGCTAAACTAATTTCTCGCGGTACTAATCCTAGTAGCTTGTACTAGCGAAGTCGCTACACTATTTTTCGTCACCTACAAATCAAACCCTTTCATTTGACCGGTCGAAAGTTGAAATCGGAGCTAAACTAATTTCTCGCGGTACTAACACTAGTAGCTTGTACTAGCGAAGTCGCGACACTATTTTTCGTCACCTACAAGTCAAACCCTTTCACTTGACCGGTCGAAAGTTGAAATCGGAGCTTAACTAATTTCTCGCTGTACTAACACTAGTAGCTTGTACTAGCGAACTCGCGACACAATTTTTCATCACCTACAAGTCAAACCCTTTCACTAGAGGGGTCGCAAGTTGAAATTGGAGCTTAACTAATTTCTCGCGGTACTAACACTAGTAGCTTGTACTAGCGAAGTCGCGACACTATTTTTCGTCATCTACAAGTCAAACCCTTTCACTAGAGGGGTCGCAAGTTGAAATCGGAGCTTAGCTAATTTCTCGCGGTATTTATCCTAGTAGCTTGTCTCATGTTTCATGGCTCTTGTCTCATGCCTCAGGTCTCAGGTCTCATGTCTCATGCTGAGGTCTCCAGTCTAATATCTCTTGTTTCAGCTTCCAGGTCTCAGGTCTCATGTCTAATTTCTAATGTTTCATGTCTCAGGTCTCATGTCTCATGACTCATGTCTCATGTCTCATGTCTCAGGTCTCAGGTCTCAGGTCCCAGCTCTTAGGTCTCATGTATCATGTTCTTAGTCTAAGAGATAAGATTTTCCCAACTTCAAAAAGATTCAAAGTGTTTTCTTTTGAAAAGGACTTAGAATATTTTCTCTCAAAAACCGTGTTAATTCGCGAAAACCGTGTAAAAAAAAACCGTGCTAATTCCCGAAAACCGTGTAAAAAAAGCCGTGTAAAAAAAACCGCGTAAAAAAAAAACGTGTAAAAAAAAACCTAGGTGTATAGGTGTCCCATATTCTATCACTAGACAAAGCAGGATGGGAACAATCAGCCTTTAAGGATATTCTAGAATTATGTACCACGCGCTGTTTGTGTATGTAATCCAGCATTAGAAATCTTTGCTTCCAACCGATGAAAAAAAAAACGACCAGCCAAGATGAGCTGTGCGTGTGTATGTAAACCAGCAGGCAATATAGAAAACAGTTTCTAGTTTCCCATTCTCACCCATTCTCATCCCTTTCTCATCAAAGACAAAGGATGATGAAAAAATACACCGGCCAAACGGCAGACGGCCAATGCAGATGGTGCACTGGGTATGATATCAGACCGGCAAGCCGCGATAAGATGTTGCAGTGAGTTCGATTCTTACTATATTTTTTCAGGATGTGGAATTTAATCCTATCCCATAATATATTTTCTTGTTTCGCTTGAATGTGGTCATGCATTATTTTGCTTAGGAGCTCGAGTCTTTATGCAAATAGACCAATAAACAAATGATTGTACGAATTTGGTATCGAACAGGAATAAAGTAAATATAACATTAGATTTCAAAAATAAAACTGAGCGTTTAGAACTTGAACTTCAAATTATAAAAAATACTTTGAAGTTTGCACATTTACTGATATTTATCTTTATAGGGTAACGGACTTATTTTGGACCAAGAGGCTAATTTTGGTCAACAATATCTCTCTTATGAAGGAACTTATCACGAAAAAATATGTGTAATATATTCAGTGCTAGGGGCTTCAACTATATTTGTTAAAAAAAATCATAATAAGTCAGATAAGAGAGCTAGACAAGGTTGTCAAAAATTAGTCCCCTAGTCCAAAATAAATCCGTTACCCTTTTCCGGTTGATTTATTATGCGCCTAACGTCTGAAAAAAAAAATCAAAATTAGAGAAAAACATGGAAGTGTGATCAATTTTGGCATACAGAGCATGTTGTCTAATTTACTACAAGATTAATCGCTGGTTGCTGACCTAATTGCAATGATTGCCATTTTGATATTTAATTTTCAAATTATTCCTACCAGCAATTATACACAGTAGTGTCACATGCAAAACGTTTTTCCTAGAGGCGCGATAATTTCATTGCGTGATAACAACATTTTACAGAACCTGCACGTTCATCAGCCAAGCCTCTAAGTTACATCACATTTTGCTTCTAATAATAGATTCACAGGTAGCTGCCCGGTAGATACTCGAACAACAGGTGTGCCGGTTTTTTTCGACTAAGTTGTACTTTATCTGTATCCTTACTGTTCCTGCTTTTGTTGTACACACTTTGAGGTTCATTTCATTATGGTGTCAATAAAAACTACGCTACGTTTAGGAATGGTCGTAAGTAGCATTTGAAGCAAACTGCTGGTGTAGAGAGAGCTGTTAAAAACAAAGATTACCTTTCGAAAACGTAGCCTACCAAATTGAGGCTCTTGGTTCAATTCGCTTGAATGTCCTGTTATCGGGTTCGTCGATCCTTACATATCAGCGAACGAGCGAACGACGGTCGCCATGTAATTCACCAGTAGCGGCATGCAACTGTTTAACGGGAACGGGGAAATCGTCTAGCCACCGGTCGTTTGTTGGCTAGTTGCCTACTGTCAGGCGATTCACTTCTATCTTCCCTTTTCCTCGTTCCAGATAGTGGCGTAAAGCGCCTGCCAGGATAGGCTCTTCCGGTTGTTAATATTTTATAACACAACTCCGCTGATGGGTATCAGCACAGATGTATGTCTATTCATTTTAAGGATATTTCCTGGGGGAAAAGGAAGTCTCCCATGTATACTTGTAAAAACAACAATAAAGCCCCCGACATGCACTCACACATCCATACTAGCACCAACATATCGATGGATTTGGTGGGGAGGTGTGCTCGGTAAACTAAGAGGGTGTATGGCAAAAATAGATCTTGATGAAGCACGTAATATCAATTTGATGATGGATAAAAAGGGAGTTGTCATATTTTTTTCCAACATTGTGTTGTAGAGGTAGATGTTAGCTTTTTTCCGTGTAGGCATACTGATAGAGGAGTCCACGGATCCGGAAGTGAATGAATAAAGCATAAAAGGAATGGTAAAAATACGATAAGTTTACCCAGCGATGGGGGTGTGGAGAGAACGGAAACTTCAAGCGGAAAGTGAGCAACCGGAAGAGGATGGTTGTGATGGAGAAAAACCTAAACAAAAAGCAACAATTGGAAACTCAACCTTTTTATTGCCTACAGACAGACAATGGCCTGATGGAGTAGACAAGATTTAGCCAATCTACTGGAGGGGTTTTCATTCTTTTCGTCAGGAAGATGATATGAAATGTTTTTGGGCTTCAAGAATTTGGAATTTTCACCTAAGATTTTTCATTCTTGGTAGAGCTTAAATTTTTATAATAGCACACATAAGGTTTCGAGTCATTCAAACTTGATTTGTGAAAATGAACTGACAGGAACATAAAACCGTGTTGATGTGTTCATAGACATGAAGATAAACATTTTATTTAAAAAGGTTATTCTGTAGCTGGGGGAGCTGCAAGTTTAATCATATTAGAGCAAAACAGAAAATCTCATTCAAAAGTACTTTTCCTCTAACAAACAGCAGCGAGGTGAATTATTGATTTTTATAGGCAAATGAAATGCACAGATTTCTTTAAAATCGCTCCTAGTTGGAATCACGACAGCAGAAATGTCGTATCGGACAAATGGGAGTGCTCCAGACAAATATTCAAAAGAGATAGGAACATTTCCAGGGAATGCCTATACATTTGCAGAAAGAAATGTCTACACAGGGAAACCGGGAGTCAAATCGTCAATTCAATCTTTAGGCTCAGCCGAGCCTGTACAGTGCCCTTATTTACTTTTCCTCTGCCGGCTTTTTAACGATGCCGGCTTTTTTCTGCAGCTAGCCTAACAGTGAGTGATGAATCAGCCGAAATAATGTTGATTGTGGATGACTGGCTTCATTGTGACCGAACTTTTTTGAATTTTAGCTCATTTGGCTTAAATAATTTTGCAGTTAAAAAAAACTGTGGAAGTTTTTCAACATGGGGCACGATTACTTTAAAAGTTCTTGAATTCAAATATTTGGCCTATCCGTTGCATATGAATCCATACATGGTTCAAAATATTGATTGCATAAAGTAGCTATATTAAATATTTTTTTATAAAATTTAATTTATTTCAGTCGATCTATATACATAGGTACATTCTGCTCCAAATACAATGAGATTGGCTTAACATATTATTACATCCTAGTCATACTCTTTTGAAACGGATTTTTCATGATTCGACAATTGAACTTAGATTTTAATGAATAACAAAACTCAGTGGGAACCTTAATGAACTTTCGTTCCTCTAAAATATTTCTATAGTAAATATCTTACAAAGCATTGAACTTAGTGATTTTTGTTTACATTTGTTCGTTTTTCTAAAATATTTGAACACGAGATTTTAAAAAGGGCACACTATCGGTACTCCTGATATCTCCACCAAGTCTATTGTACCATTAAAGTTTTTTTTCTCTGTAGAAAATTCATAATTCATGTAAAAAGATTGGAGCCGTTGAAAAATTCTGAAATTCAACCGTTAAAAAAAGTTTATTGAATCATAACTGTAGGGTTTTTAAGAAACGAACACACACACATAGGATCTCAGTGAAACTTTTTTTTCGAAGAGATCTGCTTTCCTCAACTCTAAGCGGACACCTTTCGAAGTTATGATATGGCTAGCATCTTACAAATGCTAAAACCACCAAACCATATAAACTACTATCCATGCCATGACCAGGATTCGATCCCATGAACCTTGGCGTAGATGACTTGATCTCTAACCACTACGCCAAAGCCATTGGCTTTAAGCTGGATTCAGAGATGCAGGACATTTTTCATCAAACTGAAAGTTATCTGATCAATACGATTTTGAAAAATTGTATTAGAGAATTAGAATCATTCTAATGATGAAAGACTGAAGTCTTCATTTTTTTAAATATTTTAAAGTTTTGGGAGGTTTAGATAAATTATTGAAATCATGAAAATGAAAAGCCGGAGATTGTAAGTTCAAATCCTGCATCCTGCTTTCAGTTGTTTTTTTTTCGACATTTGTTCCAAATAAAATTTTTCGTTGTTGTTTTTAAATTCTCTTACAATTCAAACTTTCCTGATAGATTCATCTCGAATTTAAAAAAAAAAAAATACTAGGACTTCAGTTTAAAGTTGTTAAAAAATATCGAAAAAATAAACAGATAATAGTTTCGCTTCACTAAATACACACCGTGAGGAATAAAATGGTATGAATTGGTACATAAAGCGAGCCAATTGCTGTAATTTGAATATTGTTCAGAATTCTTTTTTCCAAGGTTAACAAGTTACAAACTGGAACATACGAAACATGACAAAAAAAATCCAAATTGGTCAGACCTTTTCTCAATAATTACTTATTCGAGTAAAAAATGGTGTGACAGTGACAATATTCGCCTGCCTAAAGACATGCGAAGGAAACACAACAAATTCCCTAGAAGTTAAACTGAGCATGATAAAACAGCATAACGAACCGTGGTTAATTTAGTTATAAGTTTGCATAGAGCCCAACGATGCAGCTATTTGAACGAACTTCAACAAAATATTCAATTCCAAAAAATGTTCCTTACAAAAACAATGAAGCAGAATCGTTGGAAGAATCGAATACTTTCACAGTGTGTATCTTTTGAACAACGCAATCTCAAACAACGCAACGCAAACAATCTTACCCGAATTCACCATAGCGGTGTCTGATTACGTAGAAACTTTTTAACGCTCGACGAATCGAAAAGTTGTGGCCTTGATGGAATACCAAACTCATTCTTGAAAAAATGTGTTTGTGGAATCGAAGAGCCCTTACACTTCCTCTTCATCTCATCAATTCGTGCCCAATTATTCCCGAAGTTTAGGAAAATCTCGCATGTTATACCGATACAGAAGAACGGTTCCAGGCTCACCATAGAAAACTAACGTGGTGTTGCAATACTCAAACTTTTTGAGAGTACTGTATTCGATTTACCCGTGGATTAAAACGGAGATATCGGACGTTCAACATGGTTTTCTCAACAAACGCTCAACCGTAATGAACCTAACAGAAATTGTATCGAGAACATCACAGCGGATGATGTAAGGTTTCCAAGTTGACGCACTATACACTGACATGTCCAAAGCCTCTGACGTAAATAATCAATATAAACGCTCTACTGTCGGTTTTATGCAATAATGGAATAACCGGATCCTGTCTTCAATGGATTTGTTCATATCTGATCGAAAAAACGCAATATGTCAAACTGGAGAACGTAAGGTCTAGTACTTTCTCGGTCAACAGTGGTGTTCCACAAGGGAGTCACTTGGGACACCTTCTTTTCATCGCTGTTATGAACGAATTTCCTGAAGTGCTGACTGATGTGTTCGTGCTGATTTATGCAAATCGTTTATGCCGATAATTTAAAAATATTTGTGCCTATTCTTCACCCGAAGGACTGCGTGACTCTGCAAAATGCCTTACACAGATTCACAGAGTGTTGTAGTAGACTCGGCCTAAAGATCGATTCCTCGAAATGCAACGTGATAACATTTTCTCCGAAAATAAGCAAAATCACGAGTGAATACCGCTTAGATAATGATTGCCCCAATGCTCGGTAAAACTCAGTGAAAGACTTGGGAGTGGAGTTGGACGCGGAGATAACTTTTTCAAAACACATCGAAAAAGTTGTAGCAAAGGCAAATTCAGTGTTCAGAATGGATGGAAGAATCTGTCACGAGCTGGATAATCCCTATAGGATTGTCTCAATCTACACTGAGTTAGTTAGGATCGTCATTGAATATGCCGGCATTGTGTAGCGACCTTACTACAGCATACACAACAACAGACTAAGTAGAGAGAGTTCAGATGAAGTTCTTGAACATCGAAAAGTGAAGAAAATCAAGCGTGGAAAATATTTTTTTTAACGAACACACACATATAGGATCTCAGTGAAACTTCATGTTTCTTTTAACCCTCATCTACATTAGATTTCATTACCCTAATTAGCGCTAGGAGTGTCAATTTGACACTCCAAGCTAAAATCATCATATTTTTTGGCTTTCTTACAGAAAGGCATAGGGAACGGTCAGTTGGGGATATCATTAATTAAGGGTCCAAGACCCCACTTTATAGGTACCAATCGACTCAGCTCGACTCAGTTACGATGATGTCCGGGAATTTGTATGTTCCATAAAAACGTTCTTAACACATTAACTCCTATTCTAGGTTTCACGATTTTGATGAATTTAGTATCAAAAAATTGCATTTTTTTTCCTGTAGGACTTATTTCAAAACCAAAAAAAACAAAATTGTTTAAAATGTTTCTATTCCATAGAACATATCATGCTTACGTTGGCTCCAAAAAAGGTAGCCATTTGCTCAGCAGCAGTAGCCAGCAATCGCTAAATTAATTACAAAGGCGATCAAAAATTTGACAAAAATTTCATAAAACAGCAGAGAATCGATCCCACGCCATCTAGCATGAGAATTTAGGAGGTTAACCCCTTGACCACTAGTGAGCGTCGAGATATGTGGCTCTCAAACTTTAACAGTTTGAATTATTTGGATTATAAATGAAATCGTTGAATATAAGTTCGTTTATCCTCCAAAAAACGTACTGGGCACCTTTTTTTTATATTGAGTTTAGTAATTTTTGCTATCGATTTTCTTTAATCATAATCTTTTTTATAGATTAATGATAAATAATTCAGAAATAAGGAATCCATTATTGTGTCATTTATTTCCAAAGATAATTGACACTCTGTAAGAAAGCCTCCAATCCACTGATAAGTGTATTAAATCGGGTTTTTTTATATCTAACCGATTACAATGAAACTTATATCACTAAAAACCTTGTTATGCCAGTAAAATATGTTTCGAACATTATTTATAGCTAGAGCTTATAGTTTTCTTGTTATTCACCATGAAAGAAATAAAATCCGAAAGAAACATGCCTCATCCTGAAAAACCTACTTTTAATTATATTGCTAGTAAAAACTGTTTGAGCGGTGGTAGAGCTTTTGTAAAAATATCATTACAAATTTTATTCTAATTCTGACATTTTGTTGTCTTTAGATTTTTGATGCAACAAAAATTGAATTTACTGGAATTTTTCAAAGTTGGCTACTATGCGCGATTTTTTTACAAATTGAAATTTCATCTGTTTTTGTGGTCCACCGTCAGGTTGTACCCGGATTTTCAATGCTTTTACTTTGTTCGGACCAATAAAAAGTATATTCATTGGAAAGCAAATTTAATCTACATTCTAGTAAGGTGCAACAATTCACGCTGTGAGATTTCACAAAAAAAATTAAAATTGTAAACGTGAAATCATTCCTGAATTTTCAGAACCACAAGCAGCACGTACAGCAAAACGTGTTTGTTTGCTCTCCGTGTAGGTACGTTGGGCGGTGCTTTGGGCAGAGAGCCAAGCCGAGAGCCGACATAATGATGCGTGTTTTATCGTACTCTTGGTTGTTTAAATCATTTTTTTAAAATAAATATCGATTCCTAATGGCTTAGGGATTTTGAGTCATTTGAAGCACTTGACTCGTTTCTAGACAATACTATGCAATTATTAAAACTTCATTGAACGTAGTAAAAAATAGATATGACGATTTTAGAAACAAAATTTTGAAGTATTGGGACAGTTTGAATCGGGTAAATAAGCAACAGACATGTCAACGTTAAAACATGGTTTATAAGGACTGTGTTCGAAAAAATGCAAGACTTCATTTGTGAATAATTTTTCAACGTATGATGAAATTTTCAATGATACTACTTATCAATATAATGTTAACGTGAACAAAATTTAGAAGCTATCTGTCAAGTAGTTTTTGAGATATCGTCTAATGAATGAATTGATAGACCAAAATTTATGTTCAGGATTATTAAAATCTAGGAAAATCCCAATGAAAGACCCCAAAACAGCTGATAATCAACTATGCGATCAACATTCATATGGTAAATTGCTTTTAAAGTCTTAGAGGATCTGACAGTGAGATGAAATTTAATAAAAGTTAGAATGATTTATTCCTTGAAGGTATGGGAAGTGAGGGGTTTAACAAAGCGCCATCCGAAGCTTTCACTTGGAGAAGTGAAAAAGCAGGTAAATTTTTCTGTCTGATTCACCCAACTAATAAAAAAAACAGACCAAAAAAATAGACAAAATGGAAAAATATGGAAATTTTAAAAATTTCGTGAAATAAATTGATTCGAACTTTCTGACGGGCACCTGGTGGATCTTCTATCAGAACTTTTTCATTGAAAAGCCTCGTCTGTATGTTTCGGTGAAGAACGAGAGAAAAAATTGAAAACATATAAATGTATATACTAAGCTCTAAATTTGGTTGACAACCTGTGGAAGATGCAAATCGATGAAAGATACATAACGATTGGCAAAATTAAGGGCCAGATAATACCAGAAAGAAACCTACAAAAGCGACCGTTTTCCTTCCATGGCACCTTCAAAGGTCCCTTTAAGTTAATACTCTGTTTTGATTGGATCTGGATTCCTGCAATTAAGCGGAAACTGTGATAGAGTGATAAAAAGTTGATAATGTTGTTTTCTTGCAGAAGGCGGACAATCTGCTAAACTTATCATAGATTCGATAAAATAGAAAAATTTTAGTTATTTTGAAGGTCAAACTCCAGTGAAGGGAGAACGTCAACAAAAATAGCCTTGATTTAGAAAAACGGTGGTTCAAATTGTGCAATATGGATGACGCATATGTTGCCCAAACAGTTAAGTCAATGAACTTATTCATTAGACGCTATCTCAAAAACTACTTGACATATCGCCACAAAATTTTGCACATGTGTACATTATTATCATTTTTTTTTAATGAACACAAACACATACAGAATCCAATGAAACTTGATGTTTCCTCGAAGAGATTCCTTTTTCTTAACTCTAAGCGTTCAACTTTCGAGGATATGATGGCTAGCCACGGTGTGTTTATGGAAGATGTTTAAAAGAAAAAATACAGTAACTCTATTTTTGTCAGAAATGGAAAATTTAGCCTTTTCTGAATCATTTTCAGGCAAAATTAAAATATTTGGTCGGTGAGTCCCCATACGTTTTGTTTTTTTAAAGATTTGTAGTCCATATTTAGAAAATATTATCTGTAAAATTATTCCAGTGCAATGTAATAGTAACTTTTTTCATGGAAAATTCATTTTTATATTTTTACTCAAATTTTTGTCAATCTGAAACAATAAAAAATGTCAACGCCTGGAAAGATAGGTGATTTGAATCATCTGGAAAACTTATTTTGATATGAACATTTTATTTAACTAAAATTGAATTATTTGGAATACCCTTGTTATTATTGGTGTTATTCAAATGTAACATGAATTAATATTCATATGTGTGTATCTTGGAGAACAAATTCTGGTTAAAAAAAAATATGATATTTGAATAAGAACAGTCCAACATCATGTGATTGGTTTCCAACAAAATATTATAAATCTTTTCATTTTTTTCAAAATTGTCCTTTGAAATATTTCCACAACATTTGCAGGCTCTGATGCATATGGGTACGCACTTTAGAAAACAAAAATTAAATTTTTGACGATGTCACTCGTGTATGGCATTTTTTAATTGAATTTAAAGATTAAGATCAAATTTGAACATATCTTAGAAAAAAAGTTTTCAACAAAATTTAGTTAAAAGTTAAAGTACTTGCACTGGAATCAGCTTATCTTCCGCTACATAACATCAATTTTAAATTTCTTTTTCTTATATTGATGATGAACAATTTTTTTATTAATCATTTGAACTTCAATTTGCTTAAACATTGAAGTACTGTTGATATTTTCGAGTTCATGATCTTGTTGAACGATTAAAAACGATTTTTTTTTCTAGAGAAATTCCAATTTTTTCGACGTCTTAGACCAGATTTATGCGTTTTTTTTTGTTTTTATGGATTTCTATTATTTATTCAAATCAATGATTTCTATAGTTTTTACCATAAATGGTATAAAATTGTAGAAGTAATGATTGTTTTACTGTGACATTAATGCTTCCTTATGGTTTTATTTAATAATAAAGAAAAACTTCAGTGCACAGTAGAATAACTAAAATAAGTAAGGGATGAGCAAAATCGAATGAATGTTACGCGCTGCAGGCTAGCTTGCTATCGATCATTTGCAATTTACTTTTGCCAACAGTTCTGTTAATTTGTGTACATTTAAGATCGATGCAAGATTAAAATGCATTTTTTTTGGTAAAATTTCAAATTTCTCAAAGTTTTAGACTAGATTCATCATTAAATAAATTTATTTCCAAAAAACTGTAAATTTTTATTTAAAACAAAGAATTCAAGAGATTATTTAAATAATATAGTGTGTTGGAAACCGAAGAAGCTAAGATTATTCAACCTCAACAGTAATGCTAGCTCTTTGAATAAAATGGAAGAATCACAGAGTGCATCAGAGTACAAAACTTGGGCTAAAAAATAATAAAAATAAAAAAAATTAAAGGAATCTCCATGCTAATAATGATCATTGTATCCAAAGACAATAACAAACAAAATTTAAGCTAAATTGAACTGCTGTAGCGATTTGCATTGAGTCTGAAGTGCGAATGGAATTTTGAGACATTTATCTCAGGAGAAGTATAAAAACTGATTTCTCATCAAAAATTACTTTTAACGTATCGTTAACTTTTCAATATTCATTATCTTATTATTGTTTTTTCAAAGCTTAAATAAAGGTAAAAGTTTCTACTTCAGATCGCATCACGATAAGCGTTATCATAAAAAAGCTATAGCGGTTCCTAGTGTTTACTAATTTTCTTAATCATTGAGCTTTTTTTCAATAAAATTCCCTCCAGCTCCCACAGTCAGAAAATCTAAAGATAATGGATTTCAATGTATTCATAAATGGATTCATATTATTTTAGATAATTCTAATAATTTCAGATAATTTGACCCTCTCAGACTGCTGACAGGATTTGCTAGCAAATTTTTAAATTTTAGGATTAGAAGATACTTTTTAAGCATTTTATATGTTGAACAGCTCTGTAACTTGTTTAATAAAAATTTGAAAATTTTTCAAAGTTTTTTATGACATTGTTGAATTCAACGTAAAGGTATTCAAAGTTAAAATTAAGAGAATTAGCACTTCTGAAATTATTAAACACCAAAAATATTTTTATTTTTTGAAGAATTCAAATAGAAAATTTTCAAAAAAATATTTTGTATGGGGGGTCACCGACAAAATATATTACAATTTTCGGTGAAAATGAACCGGAAGAAGCTCTACTTTCTACCCATGCAAAAATTAGCGTTACTGTATTTTTTTTTCTTTAAGTCCTTCTACGAAACACACCGTGCAGCAACTTACGAATGCTAAAATAACCAACCCACAGAATGTGTACTATGTATGCCGTGACCGGGATTCGATCTCATGCCCGCTGGCTTAGAAGACTTGAAGGCTCATCTCTACGCCACGGGCTGCGGCTATTGCCCGGTTTAATTCGGGAATTTCTGAATATTCAATGTTAAAATTTAGGCATGACCCGATTCTGTTAGCCAAAAATCTTAGAAAAAAGCCCAGTTTTGCTAAATTTGTTCAATTTTATTTGCAAAATTCAATAAATAACTGGTTATTATATGTAATTTTTTATTTTTGCATTAAACGGCAATCGGGCAAAATTATGACAAATAAACCAAATTTAAAAAAAGGATCTGATTTCTAATCCATTTTTACAGTTCACTCAAAAAGGTATTCAGAATTTTTATAGTAATTCTAGTATCAAAGGTACAATGCTTTAAAAAAAATAAAATTGCCGCCGACCGTGGCCTAGAGGATAGCGTTCAAGTCTTCTAAGCCAGAGGTCATGAGATCAAGTCTTGGTCACGGCAAACAAAGTACCCTTTCTGTGGGTTGGTGGTGTTAGCATTAATAGGATGCTAGCCATTATATCCTTGAAAGATGTACGCTTAGTCTTAAGTAGAATTTAGATCTCTTCAAAGAAACCTGAAGTTTCACTGAGATCCTATGTGTGTGTGTTCGTTTTTCCAAATTCCTTAGGAAGAAAAAATAATATTTTTAATAAGAAGGTTTAAGATATTTTGATATTGAAAATTTTAACTTATTTAACAACTACTTAAATTTTTTTCACGGATGTCAAAAGTGCTCGCGGTTTTGGGTAAAATTGATTATTGAATTATTTTAATTTTTTTAATAATGTTCTAGTTAGCCAAAAAGTGCACAAATTGATTTCATAAAATTTTACATATTTTAATAAACCATCTCGATAACAAGAGCTGATAGAAATAAAATGCTGATTTGGAATCAGCGCCTCCAAATTAATCGAATCCAGCTCTTAACGTCGCATCTCGAAAAAATGTAAATTTGGTAAATGTTTATGTTTTAATAAGGTTGATCAAAATCTTCTTTTGCAACCCCGCCTCCCGCCCTTCTTCTTAAAGATCTGCGAAAAAACCCGAAAGTGGGGATAATAAAAGATTAGAATACTTTAACTTTAATCCGACCAAGATATTTTTACCCGTTTCAGTCCCTGGAGTATCAATTTGATACTCCTGGCTAAAACTTATACATTTATCCCACCAATTTCTAACTCAAATAGACATTATTCACCTACAACACTCCAGTTTTCCGTTTTTTTTTTTCAAAGTCTAAGAGAAGAAAAATCCGAAAAAAACTTAATTCGGAAAAAGATTTTAGATCAGCTACGGAATGCTAAAAAAAATCCCTTAGTGTCCAAAATGCTCGAAAAACAGCTTAGACATTAGGTAAAATTGTTTATGGCATTCCGTAGCTGATCTACAGACTTTTTCCGAAGCATGTATTTTCGGATTTTTTTTAGGTGAATAATATCTCCAAATTATATTTTAGCTTTCCAAAACTATAAATTTTATAAAAATCGGTTGAGAAATAAGAGGGATATAGCGGTTTTAAGCGAGGAGCGTCAAATTGACACTCAAGGTCTGATTAGGAAGTTTTTTCCATGGGCTTTCATGATGCGTCCGAGAAAAAAGTATTGTTGCAAAATTCAAGATTTCAAGAATTGATTGAGGGTCCCCGAAGAAATTGTATTATTTGGATGCACCCACATAAAGTTACCTAGTTATATTGACACTCAAGAGCGGATTGGGGTTTATCTAAAGTTGATGTTGTTGTTTACATTTATTTAACACTAAAAGTGTCGTGTCAAATGATATTTTTGGAACTTCAAATGACTTCAACTCCCATTAAAATTGTTTTTCCGAATATTTTTCTTCATGGCTATTTAAGTTTTGACAAGCTTGTAACGCAATATTTTCATATGCGCTTTATATAGCTACCAACTTCAGCTTTCTCAAGCACAAAGTAAACCTTTTTTCGAGCTCTTAACAACTGACTTTCAGCCTTTTTCACGAAGCATGTTTTTTCGGATCTCTTTTCTTGGACTTTGTATTGTTTTGAAATATTGTATTGTCTGTCTGTATGGTCTGAGAATCATATTTGAGTCACGTTACAAGCTTTCCAAAACTATAAATTTTGTAAAAATCGGTTGACAAACATGAGAGGTTTAGCGGAAAAAGTGGGGTCATTTCACCCCGGTATAAAAAGATATATACAAAGTGTCGGTGTGTTAAGTGTTCAAGAGAGTTTTAGCCTGCAACTTAAACCCTCGTAAGAAAAATCGATTCATTTATTGAAAATTCCAACAATTACAAAAGCAAAGCAATAAACTAAAGAAGATATAAGTTTTATCAACTTTAGCTTTCCAGATTCTTCCTAATTTCCGATAGGTATAAAATAACTAAATTTCTCTCTTTTGTTCAGTATATTATTTTTTGGATTATTTATTCTTATCCCTCCCTCGTGATGCTTCATTCTGAGTGACAGAAAAAGATTTAAAATTTGTTGCGGCATAGTTGTTTGGATCAAAGAGGGGTTCAAATTATTAACAGTCAGCTTAAGATTTCATAAACGCTTCCCCATAAACTTATGAAGACTAGCGTAATTTGACTTAACTTTAAAATTAAATTTTCTTCGCTTACTGATCATTCTGGGAACAGTCATAAAAACGTTTTATCGTTGCACGCTACCGCGCTACGGAACGATTTGTTGATTGTTATTGTCGAAGAAGTGGTCAAGCTCGTTTACAATCACCGGGTTCTAGCGTCGGAGGCGAAAACGAACGAACGAGATAAACCTATGATCTACCTTCCAACCAAACTGCTAGAAAAACAGCGTTCCCTGCTCCCTCTCTCTTGTTCGGCATCACAAATGTGCTGGGAAACGACTTACAGCTGCCGGTTGATTTCCAATTTTCCTACCAACTAAGCGTCTATGAGGAGAGCGATGCATGCGGGAAAAACATTAGCCCGAATTTTTGTTGTGGGTGGTGTTGATGGGAGAATAGAACTGCTGCAGTGCAGTAGTATTGGTGCAAGCCGCATCGTTCTAGTTAGAATTCGAGCAGTTGGGAAGATGGTTTGTAAGGTATTGGTTTTAGCTTTTCCATCCGGGAAAAGCTGAATTAAAAATTGTCGGCCACTATCATCTCACAATTTTACTCCAAATTATGAGTAATAAATCATTCAGTTTTCAATGAAAAATCACACAGAAAAAAATACACAGAAAAATGCACAAAGCCCATTGCTGGTGCAAGAATGGCGCAGAAACAGAAGAGCAGCCGACGACCAGAGCACAACAAACAAAACAACTCCGGGAAACGGCGCGGCTCTAGGACGGACAGTCGCAGTTTGAACTTGTACCGGGCAGGTCGCGTGCTTTGTTTGGGGGAAGTCTTAGCGTCGACGTCGCGTCAATTCCGGCAACGACGACGACGACACAACTTGCGGAAAACTACGCGCCGTGTTTATTACGTGTTTCCGAAACCTGTGATTTCGTCGTTCAAGATACGACGTCATCGACAGTCGTTAGGGGAGTGAAAACGTTCCAGGGGTTGTTGAAAGAAGAAGCAACCTGTTCCTTAAAGGAAAACTTTCTTAGAGGGGATTGAAGGGTTGCAAGATTCAATTTCGATAAGCTGACTTGGAGAAAATTGAAAGAAAAGTTTCAAATTCAACATAAACGGACTCCATTTCGAGTGAATGACTAAAACAAAGGAAAATCTCGTTTGTAATGCGTTTTCGGTAGTGGTTTGAGTTGAAGTTTTCACAACTGGCGGGAAGCACGAACCTCACTTCTTGGACCAGAAGAAGGTTGACAACTTCAGTGTGGCAGTGTTTTTTTTTCACAAAAGTTGGAACGAAGCGGACGCAAAGCAACTGCAATCAGTCTGGTTTCCACTAGTCGGAGTTATTAGCGAGTGAGGCACAAATAACTCCCAGTTTTTTTCCCCCGTTGCTCTCAGCCGTATTGTGTGTGGCGTTTCGCGTGATCCGATCGTGACATGAGAAATCATTTATTAATATGCGTCGTCCCGTAATGGAAAGGGGAAGAGAGGCCGCGCCACACGTCTGCCTATAATTACGGTGATATAGCTCTAAAATTACAGACTGCGCCTAAAGGGACGGAGTTGAAGTGGCAATATTCCAGTGTGGTTTTGTTGTGTCGTTCAATATTCGAACAAGGGGAAAACTCCTTTTGGTGGTATCGAAAGAAAAAAACAAGTGGCAAAATAAACTGACTTAACAACGAAGACATAAAAAAAGAAGGAAAAGAAGCCGAAGCTGTACAAGTGGTTTTCTGGTTGCTGACGAGTATCGAAAATAATAGGCCTCCCGGATTAGGAAAAACTGGAACGGATCCAAAATGGGTAGGAAATTGGGGAGTTTCAAATGACCCATTTTCAGGTGCACCAAACAAACATATATCGGTTAAGTTTGGGATTATTGGGAAACGAAGGAAGCTTTGGGAGTAACCTCCCTTTTTCTGTTCGAAAAGGCGTTTTGGTTTATTGGATTAACTCGAAATCCTCTTAAGAATTGCATCTATTTCCATGGATGGAAGTTAGAATCATCTAAAAAAATATGACATTTAAAATAATGAACCGGATTTTGAAGCTAACCACCTCTCCGCCTCAACCTACTGAGTCATTTTTGCCAATTCAAATTTCAGTGCAAGAAATTTTTTTTTTGTTTCGATTATAGTCGTTTTACCATCTTCATGGCATTCGCGACTTTATCAACGTTACAGTTGGCGGATCGTTATTGAAAAACTTATCCGGTTCAACTGTGTTCGATGTTTACTCTTGGGCTCGAACTCGCGGACATCGGCTCAGGCAGGAGACAACAGAATTGCCAACTGAGCTATATCACAAGCCCAGTGCAAGAAATGATTTTACCGTTACCCATCACGTAAAACTACTTCATCTCAAATGGTTTTTGAAAATAAGTGTTAAAAACATGTCAGAAAATTGGCTTGCCTCTGGCGGTTTTTCGTCCTTTATCACTCTAGACCTAAGACATTTCATTCTACGACACTTTGAAACGTTCGCGAATTGAAACTAATTTTTAATCGCCAATATCGATTACTAATTTAATAAACCTTCTGTATTGAAACTCAAATCTTTACACACAAAAAAATACCTCGTCTTTCAAATTGGTTTTAGAGAAGTTTATCTAAAAGTTCATTCATGACTTTATAACTAATTACTTTAATAAAAAAAAAATTATACATCAATTCTAATGTTATGATGATAGGAACTTGTTTTTAAGAATCCTATTTCAACCTCGATTTTATTTTGCATTTCTTGTTCTGCTAGGTTTTCAACTCTACGTTCAAAGGGGTTTTAATGAATTACACAAGGCCAATAATTCACATTTTTCTGAGGTGACAAATTCGCAAATTCTTATAAATTTTGGTGTACTGAAACTTTTGCAAATAGGTCAAAATTATTAAATACAATTCTGCACCGTTCTAACATAACTTCAAAATATTACATAAAAAAGATCATTATAAACATTCATCAAGACCGTATGAAATTTTGACTTCTAAGAAAAAATAAGAAGATTCATACTTCTTTTCTTTACCCAATGCAATAAAATAAAAGATATTTAACGATTTTTATAGAAGTATTAATTAAATTGAATTTTAGATATTTTTAATAAAAAATCAATTCGTTTTGCAGACATCAACAAACAAATGTAATAAAACCTTTTTTTTAATTAGTAGAATGTAAAAAAATATTTCAAATTAAGAAAAAAAAACTGTAGAAACTAACTTTTTCAGATCATTCAACTTCACCATCATCATCATAAAAATAACATTCTTTTATTGAATAGAGTAAAGTTAATAAATGAATAAAAAACCCGGCCCCGTCGTCCAGATTTTATTGAAAGATGTCTGAATTTTTCTGAATTTATACACTTTATTTGGCAAATCCAACAAAAAAAAAAACAAATTGCGCTGTAAAATTTATTATTATATGTCTCTAAAGCGATTTTTTTTTGCAAGTTTTATAAAAATAATCATTAAAGTGTTTTTGGAAATTTGAATACGATTTTAAATCTGTCGATGAGGTTTGATAAAGATTTTTTTTCCATTTTTTTATTGAGTTATTTCTTAGTTTTGACAAAATTGTCCCGGATATTGCCCGGATTTTTGGTCGCCAATTTTTAAATCAAATTCCCGGATATTGCCAGGTTATATATAATATTACCCGGATTTGTCCGGCCCTGATACGTGCTGAAAACATTCTGACAACCTTATTATAAACTTAATATCTCCAAAACGAATGGTGATAGACAAAATCTTACGAAATTTTAAAGTTCTGGACGCCAACATCTTTAAAATCAATTATTAAAACGCAGGCATAAAAATGCTCTCTCTTCAGATATCATTTAATTTTGATAATTTTTTTTTAATGGTTTAAAAAAATAAAAAATTTTTTTATATGTTTAAACTTATTGTTAATAATCTTCAAATATTCTTACTTAAACCTCCAAAGCTGTTCGCAAAATATTCTATTGGGGAAAATTTGAACTGTGAGGTATTGGCGTTCCCCTGACCGTAAACGTTAACCTATTTAGATGTTTAGTTTCTTGATGTTTTAAAATGAAGTAGAAATGTTTTAAAAGGTTATCTGTAGTTGGTTCCGATCCAAAGAAGTCCCGAAAAACAATTTAATTTTTAAATTATTAATAATTTCTGACAACTTTGCTGTAAATAAGTGTTTTCTTGATTTTCGGAACTCTCGAGAATAAATCTATAGTTTGTATTATGTGGTGGTCCGGTGAAAATTTTGACCCCTATCCCGGATTTTCCGGTAGGAAAAAGTATCTAGCTTAAAAAAAGATCCAAATAAATCTTGGCTTTGCTGTATCATAATTCTTAATGAATCGATTTTATTGACTCAAATTTTAGTTTTTGTCCGTTAATTACAACCTACTTGGTCTATCTCAAATCTCAGTTCATTAGTATATTGGGATGATGATCAAGATTAATTGAATGTGTGTTTCGTTTCATAGCATAATATTGGCATTTGGTATGGTTTTTTTCACCAAATTCGAACAAATCAATCAAAATCCAGTGATTATTCCAAAAAAAATCGATAACAAAGTGACCAACACCAAACACCTCAAATTTTCATTATTTACCAACGTTCTTGTTGTTTTTAAATCAACAAAAAAAAAAATTCAAATAAAGATAGCTAATGTAATCTTGAGTTTTCTATTCTAGCCTATTAATAGTTTTCTTTACTTGTCCAGTAGCCTGAGTCGATTTTGGGTCATTTTTGAATTTCTCAAACCCTGGGGTTTAAAAAGCTTCGTTTTGCAGAATTTTAAAGTAACGTTTATATGAGTAAATTTTTACTTTTCTTTTTGTATGGGAAAATGGAATATGTACTGAAAAATCAAAATCGTTTTTGTTTCTTCTGTGGAACCGAACTTACTGAATGGTTTCGTATCGATTTACAATTTTATTAAAGAAAATTTTCCACTAAATAACTTTGTCGAAGACCATAATTTCGTATCTTATTGAAAAAAAAAGTTAAAATATTATATTTTTTTCTGGGACGGCATCCGGCCCTGATAATAATGAACATCATTTCGAATAATTTATTAAAAACTAACCGAAAATTAAATTGTTTTGAACTTTGATTGTAATTCATTTGATGGTTATGTAAAGTAAAGTTATTATTTCTTGCTAAATTTGTTTTTCAAAATGGCAACAAAATTCACACTTTTCCTAGGTGTGAATAACTGAGGAGCTTATTTTGAATAATTATTAGGCCCAGATCCCAAGTATTTGTTTAGTTTTTAGGCAAAAAATCATTAATAAAATTGTACCCTTCATGACAAAACAGTAGAACATCAGATACAAATATTGTTGACTAAGCGTTTTACGGTCATAACTAACCGATTTGAATCTTATTACGTCAGGTGAAATCCCGTGAAAAGATTTTTAGGGGAACAAAAATAACCAAGTTTAGTTAAATAATATCGACGCTACATAATCCACCAAGTTGGCCCCAGTTCTTCTTTAAAAAAAAGTATTGGTCAATTCAAAAGCGAAAATTGAAGAAAACGGTTGAATCACCTAAAATATTGTTTACACGAAGTATTGATGTAAGAAACTGATCAATTTCATGGTTGGAAAAAGTGTTCGCTCTCTGATGGTAAATATCAGGAGTAGAGTTGAAACTTTTTTTTATTGAATACTTATTTATGATTTTTTCATGACTTATTCCCTTTTTTTCTTTCGCTGAGAGTATTTCGTTCAACTGAAGGGTTTTCAAGACACATGCATTCATAGCTGTCCTATTTCTAAATGAACACTGCCAGATTTTTCGGCCAATTTTCGGAAATATCGTTGAAAAAAAGTTTATGATTTTTGAAGCATGAAATGTTCTAAATTGAATTCTCTATCATTTGCAAGAAAAATGGTAGAGAATAAGAAAAATCATCGAAATGGATATACCAAACTGGCCATGCCTAAAATATTGGATAAGATGGTGTCCGAGACATCAAACAAGTTTTACTGCTTCCAAAAAAGCATAGCGCCCAAGAAACTGCAAGTATGGAAATGAATAAACTTGATTCAAAATGTGATTTGTACACCTTAAAAAAAGATCACAAATTTTCCAAATTAAAATGTGAAGAAAAAAGGCAATTCAATCTGATTTAAGTTCAATTTTCGCAAATCATAACTCTAAATTTATAGTCAATTTCAATCTTTTTCTTGCAAATGATTGATAATTAAGTTAAGAATATTCCATCTGAATATTTCAAGACTATTAAAAATAACTTTCGTGCAAATTATTTTCATGAACAATTGAATTTTCACTCTCTTTGTGACGCTGTAATTTTTTGAACTTCAAATCAAAATCTCTTTATAAAAATCTTCAAAAATTCTGTCGTTCGTTTAGCCCAAAAAGGAAACTTACTAGATTACAGGCATTTTGAAATTCAAAAAAAGGTACATTTCAACCCACTCTATGTTGAAGGTGGAACTCAATAATTTATTTTTTGTTCTATTGTATAATCTGTATCATCGACAGATTTTAATATCTTGAAAAATTATTCCTAATGTTTGAGAAAAAAATCGAATTTTTTAACCTGCGTAGCTTGAATTACCTTATAGAATTCAAGGGACTTATTTGTAATCACATCTTGATTAAGCAGTTTGCAGGAAAAAATACCTGTACACACATCCTGTACAAAATTTAGCATGGTGTCTTCTGGATTTGGACATCATGGTTTTGTATCCTCCAAACTGAAAATTCACGAACCACCCTAATGTATGTTTTTCTAACCTATCTATTCAATGTGGTCGAAATTCCTGTAAGCGCACATACATTTCTGAAGTTTATTCTCATCAGGAATTCCATATCATCAAAATAATTATACCATTCGATAAATATTTCAAACTTACACTTATTTTATCAGAACACAACTCAATCCTAGACTCATTTACTGAGTAAATTGAAAAATGCACACTTGTAGGGTGGAAATTCCTGTAAGCAAATTTCATGTTTTTTTTAACCTCCATGTTAATAAGACTCTATAAGAAGTTTGGTGGCTTGTAACTTTATTCGGGACCCTTTATGGATTCTTGAAATTATATATTATACATCAATACATTTTTAAGGACGCACTCTGAAAGCCCAGGAAAAAACTCCCTAATCAGATCATGAGTGTCAAATTGACACTACTTGCTTAAAATCGCTTTTCTCTCTTGTTTCTCAACTGCAGAAATTGCAAATTAACAAAATGTTCGAGAAACAGCTCCCATTGAAAACTCGTCAAACATTTTGTGTTTCGTATTTTGAAAATCCAAAAATGCAAAAATGTTCCAAATTACGTCAACTTTCCATTCTATTTATCAAAATTCATTTGGTGTGATTTAAACAATTTTGACGATTCACTGATTAAAACGCAAGGATTGTAAACCACTTTTTTACATTTTTGAGGTCATGATCTTGCAAAATAAAAAAATATATATCCAATGTGCAAGGTATAGCTTCTTACTTCAGTTTTCTTGGAAACTAAGTGATTTTTCTAGCATCCTGTAGCCGTAGTTTTTTCTTGTATTTTCAATTTTTTAGACATACTTTGAGTAACGGAAAATTGAAATGTTGTAGGTGAATATAGTGTGAGAAGCATATTTGAATTACATCACGAGGTTTCTAAAACTATTTATGAAATCGGTTGGGAAACAAGAGATACATATTGGTTTTAGGAAGGATTGTCAAATTGACACTCCAGGTGCTGTGACGGGTAAAAATTTCATAGACGAGAGGGTTAAGAAAACATTAAAATTATGATTGAAAAAAATCTTAAACCGTAAATAATAATGACTGATGGGGGTACCTGTTATCATAATAGTGTAAAAATTTTAATCTGAAAGTTCCTTCGTATCTGTAAAATGTTCAATTTGAGGAAATGAATTAAAATTTAATTTTAAAATTGAAAATGTGAGGAAAAATATAGCAAAAACGAGTATTTTAATAAAAAAAACGAGTATTTTCAATCATTCAAACTTTGCTAGTTCCACCGAATTGCACGCTAATTTTAGATGGGAGAAATTCCATCAATAATCAAAAATAATCCCACAAAAAGTGGTTTTGCAATAATGTGCATTTTTCGAAGCACGAGCCTCTGAAAATCACTTGAAATATACACTAAATTCTTTCTACAGAGCTACTTCTAAATCCATCATAATGTATGAAGAACCTTTAGATCTTGTTTTTTCAACATTGTTTGGAAGACAACGAACCATTTTATCGAATCTACAACCTTGAAGATTTAAGAAACTGTTTTTAAAAGATTTTTTTTACTTTTACTATAACTTTTGAAGGTGAAGTAAAAGAACTTCGACATATTCAAAAAAACTTATTCTTTTTGACTAGATAAACAACTTTGTCGAAGACATCAAAGCCCCAATTTGAATAACAAAAAAGTTAGCATTTTTATCTCGCTATTGGTGGGTCCCTCGGCAATAAATTGCAAAACTGAACAATTAATCATTAAAATGGTCACAAATTTTTTAACTAAATTTAGAAGAAATAATACTTTTTCATGTGTCAAAATATATTAACATAGACATTACCATTTTTACGCGTGCATAAGAATTCAATTGCTGCTTAAAAATATGCTTGAATTGATGCGTCTGCGTATGCGCATGTGTAACTTCGTGTTGGCTTCGGGCGTGCGAAAAGAATAAAGCTTGAACCTCACTTTTTAAGGAATTTCCTTAAGCATGACAGCAGATTGGTTTTCTTTTTTAACCGATATCCAGAGTTGTTGTAAGCGCCAGTACCAGAAACGTCGGTTGATAGTGACTAATTCTGAATGATTTCTTGAAAAAGCCTGAAAGAAGCCAACAATAATTTTCAAATTGATCATAAAGAGATTTTTTATTTATGCATGTTTACCATACTTCATGATTTTCTTAAAAAAAATTATTTGGTCGACAGATGAAAATGTTCAATAAAAGTTCTTTTTTCGGCTAGAAATATTCGTGACATAATTCTGACCTTTTCAGTAACACTTTTTAACAGTGGGAAAATAACCTCAAAAGCGATCATGTCCTTGAACGGACATCAACGTTTTGTTAACTAAAATTTTGGAGGTTATTTTTCCTTTTCTTATCCGTATACGTAGTCAAGTGTGCGTAAGAACTGTAAAAAAAACTCTATAGTTGATATTATTTCCAGATGTAGCAACCGAAAATATGATCGATCAAACTTTGCATACATCTGGATCTGATAACGTTAGTCTCTGCTTTCAGGAACAAGCATGCCACCGAAGATTATAAGAGGAACCATGAAAGCATCGAATTTTTTTCAAATTCTACTAGCAAATCTGACCTCCAGAATGATCAGACGTTCGCATCTGCTGCAGACCCATTAGTCTATGAAATAGATATAGGTGCTGTTTTAAATGCTTTCCATACTCCGAGCATTTGAAAAGTCGAAGTGCTGAAAAGGAAAAACTATACGCAAGTGCAATGCATTTGGAAACATTCAAAAATTGGCTAGTTTTTCCAAACTGAGCAAGGTTATTTTTGTAAAGTATGTCCGCTGTTTTAGTCAACATCACTAGTGCAGTTAATAAAACTGTTCAATTGTTAAATCTTGTTACTAAGCCACTGACTTGTTTTTCAAAACTCACAGCAAAAAGACGCTGTATGTATTCGGTAAGATATGAAAAGACGAATCTATTCAGCAAACCTCTTTAAACAAATTAAATATAAGGATTAGCAATCTATATTTCATTTGTCTAGATACTTGCTTATTTGTGTTTTAAATGTTAATTTGTTTTAGATTGTTGTTTGATTCACGCCTTTAAATTGATATTTTAATGGAATTTCAAGAAAAAAATAAGTAAAATTATTGAATAAATACATTGACGGGTTTCGATAAGTAATGAAGCAGCATACGGTTTATAATTGGAACTCAAAAGAGAAAATATTTCGATTAAATATAATTGAAACTTGTGTAAATGCCTTTTTTACCCAAATATTGTAATAGTTTCAAAAGTAATAAGACGTAGTTAAAACCATAAAACCAGAGATGCTCATTTGAGTAAGTTGAAATCATACCAACAGATTTATACTTGACTGAATAAATAAAGTACGATATTCAAAATTAAATTGCTTTTGGATTTCTAATCTGATAAAAATAAACAAATGGTTATTCCATATCCCAAACTAGATAAATAAATGTAAATTCAACTTTATACTAGTGAAAAAAAAAAACATTTGTCTGCGTTTTGTCTTAGACTAAGCCAGCCACAAACAGATGTACAGAATTCTTTGAACATTTTTATGTTGGCCAAATTTTTTGAAAATTTATAAAATCACCCACCCTAAGAGCAATCTCTAGATCCGCGCCTGACGTGGTCTGGTTCAAAAATTGCGAAATCTGATTTTGGGTGGCTTCACAACGCCGGGTGATGTCCTCGCCAAGTTCAAATTTGTTTTTGCCGATAAGTTGGCAAGAAAGTGTATGATCTGTCAAGATATTTGCAGCTGCGGACGAAAAACCCCGGTTTTTTTTTGTGAAAAACAAGACCATGGACTTTGAAATGTACAAGGAGGAGTGCCTGAAAAACGTTTTTTTCCGTACATTAGATCTCACAAAGGATCAGTAAAGTTTTGGCCAGATTTGGCAAGCTGCCACTACAGCAAAGTGGTACTACAGTGGTATCGGGCCAGCAGGTGGATTTTGTCGAATAGGACATCAACCCACCCAACTGCCCTCAATTCCGCCCTATCGATAAATTTTGGGCAATTGTTAAGCAGGAGATGAAGAAGAATGGTAGGACGACTCGGGATGCAACAGAGATGAAGAGATTGTGGAAGAAAATGACCGCTGAGGTCAGCGAATAGGGTGACCAAACTATGATGAGTGGTACTCGACGAAAAGTTGTAAATTTCATCAAAACAACATCGGTATAATTTTTTATTATTTTTTCTTAAAAGTGTAGTAAAAACCCTACATTTTGAGTACATAACATTTATATTTCGTTTACATAGCTCTGAGATAACCCCTTTTTTATGTCCAGATTTCTCGTGATCTATGTTTTATGCCTATTCCTTCATTTTCAATTATTTATTTATTTTCTGAACCAAACGGGTATAAGTTCCTGTTTCCTGAGTTCATTATCATCCAACAAAACAAAATCAGATGCAATTAATTGATTCCTGGTACTGTTGTTTCAGTCCTTACCAAAATCGTGATCCTGAAACCTGAGCCTTCATATCTTTTAGACGTTTAAATTTCTTTTTATTTGATATATCTTGATTATTGCTTTCGGCATTGAAAATTTATTCACTATCCCGACCGAGCATTGTTTGCAAATAGAGAGATTAAGCCTGTTGATAGTATACCGCTACAGGCCATATAACTTGTTAACAATGAGCAATTGAAATTCCTAAACTGAACGACGACGTCATTACTAGCTCGATACGATACGATACGATTAAGCTCAACATATCGCCGGGTTCTCTTATGCAATCATCATCCTCTCCCGAAAGCCGCACGGTCGTGATCGATATCAATCAATAAAGGGCCTCCGACTTGGTGATCTTGATCGCACCCAAAGCAATTTAGCGGTTCTCTATGGGCGACATTTTCCAGTATTCCTAGTTGATGAATGTTTGTTACTTTGAGACTAGAAACCAATCGGATTACTTGGTATAGCTACTTAATTCGACGAGTGCGAGTACTCGTTCCGGGTAGCGACTAAATCTAATCGATTCTATCAATTCTACATGCTCCCATTATCCACGATCTGTTAGAGTAGCGTAACCGCAAACGATGACAAGTTCCCCTCGAATCTTTTCCCTCCTTCAAAAGTTGTTTAGAGTGTAGGGGAGCAAACCGGAGAGACACTTCGTCTACCAATTAACATTTCCAACATTAGAACAACACGGGATCAGATCACAATTTCAATTAACTGGTTCATCCCACATGGTCCGTTGAAAGAACCGCTTTTTTGCGAAACCCGATACGCCCAACTGCACCGGAAGATCACAACTCTCTCGGAATAGAACCACATCATGTCGCATAAGGTGCACCCAGAACTGGGCCATGTTCTATATTTATGTTCCCCGGAGAGGCTTTCCGAAATTTTCCTCCTCTAAAAGATGCAGCGTATTTTGTTCAGCTGACAGATGCCCCTAGGGATAGGACACATTAGACAGTAAACACTTTGTTTCCAACAAATCATAAAAGAAAACGTCGTCGTCGTTGTCTATTTCGTCTTCATCTGATGAATCAAGAGATCTGTAATACGTCATGGCATGTCGTTCCTGCGTCAAGTTTGTTGTATGCTTTTTGTTCCTGCCTTCATGTTACTATGAATCGGTCATTCATAGCGTCGGAAAATGCCCCTCAGTCAAGAGAACGGCTTTCGTCTAGACAAAAGTTTGTCTAGTAGTCATCCTGCATACAAATCTTTCGTTACGGATGATAACATCTTTCGAAGAGAGTTACAGATTTTGGCAATGGCTCAACTTGTGTCCTCGTCCCCGTATTTTGTGAGGAAAAAAAGAATTGAGTTTTTCGATTTGATGAAACTTTCATTATGAATGGGATGAGTTTGTTTGGAACACAGATTTTTTCATGAGGTTTTATGATACGACCCGAATGAATATTTTCTGGACATGTCATATATGTTGGTACAGTTTTATTCAGATAGCTGCAAAAGATAATTTCTTGGCTGAAAAATTTTATTTCTTTATCCAACGTTTCGGCATTAATCATGCTTTTTTCGAGGAGTCTTTTAATGTGTGTTTAAAAAAGGTGTTCCAATATTTAGTGTACTTACTGCAATTTCTCGTTTTAATTGTCCAAAAAGTATTTTGAATCTGATAAACTGTCTTATCGAGAAATGTAAGTCCAGTTGTCTGTGGTGTATAGAGATGTACCGAATATTCGGTCGGCCGAATATTCGGCGCCGAATATCGCCGAAAAACCGTTAAGCCGAATATTCGGCTCACCGAATAGTTGAGCTAAGTATTCGGCCGAATAGGCCGAATAGGCCGAATATCTTCAATAGACTTCAAAACTTTTCAAATAATTTTTGATAATTTATAAAATATCCAGAAGTAATGTTGTAAAAACTACACTATCATTAAAAACTTATGGTTTCAGCAAAACATCTAAGGTATCATTGTATATTTCACTGTAGATCGTACAGGAGAATGCTGAACGGTATCGCTTTAAACTTTGGTTATAGTTTATTCCAGATTTTCTGGATATTTTCGGCTTGCCCATAAATCCAGTTAAGATTCCAGATAAGTCAAACCTAAAGGGATATCCAGATATTGTCTAATACTTCCCGAGCTTTGTTCGTATTTATTCAGATTATTTGATAAATCAAATAAAAAACTCAAATTCCACTTTAAAATTTTGTGTTAAATTTTTCAAAAATTTCAAAATATTCATAAATTTCGCCCTTTTTTGGTTTTTTTTAAATCGTCCTGAATGCCTGACCGTCTGGATACGTGTGGTTGAAAGTATGGTTTGCCTAAGGTTAAACATCATCCATCTTTTCAACAACTATTTTAAAGATATCTTGCTCAAATTCGACCTTCATCTTATTCAATATCAGAGAAGCGATTTCAAATAGCTTGGCATCTGTTTCGATATTTTTTATCTCAGATTTCACAGGAACGCAATCTCTTTGGTGATAAACGGCCTAGAAGCGACTAGTCATCTGATGTCTTTTCAGTTATTGGTGACAAAAAAAAATCAGAAAGACCCCTACTTAAAAATTATCTTGCAAAACACCCTCCTTTGATAACATCTGGTTGAAAATCATCGACTAAAAAACATGAAGGGCATTAATATAGAAGAAATGGAAAGCATTGAAATAATCACTTAAGGTTTTTTAATTGAAAACTCAATGGAATATTCGACCGAATATTCGGCCGAATATTCGTTTGGCCGAATAGTTGAAAAGGTCGATATTCGGTATTCGGCCGTTCGCCGAATACCACTATTCGGTACATCTCTAGTGGTGTATAACAAAACTATTCAAAGTTTTGAAATTTGAGTATTCTACTTGCATGCAATATTTCTTGGAATCTGTTATACTCACTATTGTTCTGGTTGAGATGAATATAACATTTTGAAAAGTTTTGAGCAGCTGTAAGAGCAACTGCAACGGTACAGACGTAAATATGTGTTTAAGGTATGACAGTTTTAGCACAATTTTTAATTTTACAATCGGCTAAAACATGCACTTCCCACCGATGTGAGAGTGAATTTAATCGGATACACTTTCATTACAGACACTCAATAATTTTGTGTTTCATACTATCTAACGTCTTAAAATACATTGGTCGGTTGTATTTCTTAAAAACCTGTTATAAATTTGCATGAATTTGGAACAAAGGCGTATAAAGTTTGGGAATTTTGAGATCGATAACTTTGCTAAAGCAGCAATTTACGCCACTGGTGCCAAACGGACTGTTTTAGCGTGTTCCTAACCCGTATTTTCCATACCCCGTTGGGACCGCTCTTAAATATGATTTACACTTGTTGAGACTTTGTATTCGTTCTAGCCACTACTTAGAGCAAGTCCAATGGTGTTGGGAAAAAGTGGTAGGAATTTTGACAGCTGTAGCACAGATGGGAATTTTTGTATCGTGAAAAATAGATCAAAAATGTTGGCCGTCCACCGGTGTGATAGAAAACGAAGGTATAAAATTGGGGGCAACCAGTGATGCCAAGTGCATTTGCTGTTCAGTATTTTTACTATTTTTCCTATTTCGAATTGATCGTTTAAAAATTGAAATCAAATTCACTTTATTGAAATAGTAGTGCTAATACCATTCTTAAAACTTTTTCTAAGTTGTTGAGAGAGTTTTGCATTGGATAAGTTTACAAGTTTCACTCAACTGAGCATGTCTCATCTATGAAACAACAGCTTTGTTGATTTTGTTTGGTTCCGGCACGATTTTTTTTTCATAAACGCTTACAAATCTTTTAAAAAAGTGCTTTCTGCATTCCGGCAGCACAACCTAAAATTTGGAATATGGGGTTTAATTATAAAATAATTTGCGTTTGATATGATTGACACTCCACGAATTAACAGCGAGGGTTCCGTTTTCTAAAGATGATGGACCATTAAAGGCGACGTTAAAACTTTGATACCGGACATTCCGACGGAATAACATTTTTCAAATAAAAAAATGAAACTCCTACTCCTGAAAACCGCTCAAACAAACAAAATTTATTTACCCAGCTTTCTGGCATCTCTGCGCCTCGAAATGTGTGATAGCCAATTCAATTGGCAAGGGCATGACAAAAATTGGCTGTAGGTTTTAAAGAGTTGATTAACTTCTTTGTAATTCGTATCAATTTAAGTGATAAGAGAATTGTTTACAAAAGAAAATATCACTTTATGTTAAAATCCTGAAATTGGTCAATTTCTTTTATTTTCCCCTCAACTAAGGTTTTGAGCATAAGAAAGATGGCAGCACCGAAGCGTTTCATGCACGAATACTGTATTGCATCGCCGACTGTATCACTCGGTTCGGTGTTGCTAAACATCGTGTTTTTCTATCACCCTCGGCCAAAAAGTGTTATACGATACAAATTTTGCAGCGCGAAACTGTTCGAATATCAGATTTTCCCAACACCGGTGTACGGCAAATGTGTTGTGATGTGTTGTAAACCTTCAAAATTTCTATCTCCATCTCAACCAGTGAACTTGCTCTTATGTTTGTTGTATTTTGTGTGTTTGATGTATCATTATGTGTATTGGTGTGTTGTTGTTTGTTTTTGATGGAGTTGAAAATGCTGGCAGAGATGACTCTGAGCCAGTGATGCCACATTCAAATCGATATTTTCGAACTCAAAAAAATCTTTTTTCGATATGGTAATACGAAAAATCGGTATGGAAATCGGTATGGAAATCGGTATTTAGGGGTGAACAAAAATTGGTTTTCGGTAGTGTTTCTGAACTATTTTATTTAATTTTAAAAAACCCTATAGTATCTTGTGTGCCTGCTTTTTTCTGCTGTTTATACGTTTTTGATTAGTTTTGAGGAGTTCTTAGAAAGTTCAAACTATATTTTCTTCTCTGATATTTTTTTTTGAATTTTTTTGAGAACTTTGGATTTTCACAATTGAGGCTTTTGATGTCAAAAAAGGGTGTAAGTGCATAGAAGAAAATTTCGAAAAAGTTTAAAGTTCTTGTGTTTGGCCATTTTCCATACGTTTTTCAAAAATTTGTATTTTTCTTTAGAGGTATTTTGATAGTTTTTTTAATCCGAAGAAATCACCAAATATAGTTTAAAGCATTGAAAATCTTATTATTAACTAAAAATCGATCTTGCACTTATACCAGTTTGGCTCCAAGGGACTTGTAAAAAAAAAATCACATATTGAAAAGTTTTTGTCGGTTTCTTATTTTTTTCAAAACTTCTGAAGCAAAATTTTTAAAAAACTTGTAATAATCTCAATCAATTATTTTTTTCAAGTAATCGATTAACACATGATTTCTTATAGGTGTGATCCTTATAGAGGGTTCTTTACATTTTTTTGTGCTTTCAAAATTCTGAAAACTCATTAAATCTCATTAAATTAACTTCCGCTATTATATGAATTTTATTGAAATATTATAAAACATGTAATAGAAAACAGTTTTTCAATATTCCTCAAGAAAAAATTATTTCTTAACCCCTTATCCGTGGACTTGTCTTTAAACATACGAAAAGTCTAAAAGAAAATGCTTTTTTGCGAAAGTTATTCGATTGAAATATTGAAACACGTTCTCACTTTTCATAAAAACTTCAAATGTTTCTTACTTAGCTAACATCAAATATTGTTTAGTCGTCTCAGTTTAACAGAAAACCCAATATTGTTGATAGTCTTGCATAGACTGTAATATATCTTATATTTTATACAAAAATCTCAAAAATCGGTATGTTTTGCCAAAAATCGGTATTCGGTATAAACAGATTCTTGGTCAAAAATTTGCTTAAAAATCGGTATAAATATCGATAAATCGGTATATGTGGCATCGCTGACCTGAGCCCTGGAATGATTTTCACTTTCTTAACTTTTCAAAACTTTTCAAAGAGTTATATCCATCTCAACCAGATCAAGAGTAAGTAGAACAGATTCCAAGAAAACATACATGCAAGTAGAAAGCTCAAAATTTGAAGATTTGAAAATGTTGGTTATACACCACAGAAAACTGAACTTACATTTCCCGATTTAACAGTTTATCAGATTAAACAAAATTTTTGGACAATCAAAACGAGAAATTTCAATAATTACAGCAACTATCCTAATACCTTTTTTAAACACATTATTTAATTGTGTCAAGAGATAAACCGAATTTTCGGTCGGCCGAATGTTCATAATTAAATTTTAAACAATTACAGATTTCTAAAATCTTTCCAGTGATTCTGGATTATTTTGAATAATATCCAAAAGTTTTGTTGTAAAAGCTATATAGTCATTAAAAATTTATGGATTAAGCAAAACATCTTAGGTTAAGGTTGCCAGATTGTCCAGTTTTGCCCGGATATTTAATAAAAAATTTGACAAAAGTCAAGTCTGGCCCGGCTGCCCAAATTTCATTGAATAGAGTCCAAATTTTGCCCGAATTTATTCACTTTATTTGGCAAATCAACAAAAAAAAAACAAATTGTGTTGTATTTTTTTTTATTTATTTATGCGTACAAACCGAATTTTTTTGAGTAAGTTTTATAGAAGTTATTATGAAACATTTTTTCAAAAGCTGATGAGTTATGTCGGAAAGATTTTTATTCCCAAGATTATTTTCTTGATTTGTATTGAGTAATTCCTGGATTTTGACCAAATTTGCCCAGAAATTGCCCGGATTTTTGGTCGACAATTTTGAAGTCAAATGTACAGATTTTGCTAGGTTCTTAGATAAAATTGCTCGGATTTTTCCGGCCAGGACACATGCTGAAAAAATTCTGGAAACCTTTACTTAGGTGTATCCGCGTATCTTTGTACTGTATTTCGAAGAAAATTTGAGAACTAGCTATTAAAAAATATCTAGAGCTGACCTGAAAATTAACTGGCAACACTGTCATACATTTTTGGTTACTTTCCAGAACTTAAATACTGAAGTCATACTTGTTTATTTAAGCTGTTAGTATTAACAACTGAGTAATTTGGTTCGTATTTACCCCACTTGACCCAAATGCTTTTAAGATTTGCAAAAGTGCACTGCAGTTCCTCAACTCACAACATACTTAATCCATCATTCCTTTTTTTTTTTTTCATTAAAATCATTTTAAAGAGTTGGAAATGGTACACATCATCAAGAAAAAAAAATTAAATTAAATACGATTTTTCGCTTTTTCCATACATTAATCGTTGCAAATTTGTTACTTTATGAAACGAAGAGTTAAAATTCAAGAAGAAAAACTATGCCATGAAATTTTATTTGATCTTTACATTAAAAATGTTAAAATAAAAAAAACAGTCCCAATATGATGCAATTTTTATTCTTTTGACAAATTAATTTTGGAATATGATCTACTAATTCTTAATGTTTTAAATTAGTAGGTTGTTGAAAACCAACTTCAAATTTATGAAATGCTTCTGAAGCAAATTTTTTTTTAACCTATAGATAAAGCTTGCCAAATTTCCAGGCTTTACTCGGACTTTCCTCGATATTTGACACAAAACTTAGGAAATGTCCGGTCCGGCTTGGTTGCCCGGATTTCGTTGATAATAGCCCGGATTTTGTTTATAATTGCCCTTTTTTGTTCGGATTTTTCGATTTATATATAAATACTAACAAAACTCACTTAAAGTCATATTTTTTTATTTTTGCGTTTAAAATTAATTTTTTTTAGCGTGTTTTATCTAAAAAACCGTGAAAGTTTTTTGTATGCCTGAAATACAATTTAAAGATTATTGATGTATGTTCATGTTATAAATATTTCAGGTGTTTTCTTCTTGATGGTAATGAAATAATTCCGTGAGTTTGACCAAATTTGTCCAGACATTGCCCGGATTATGAGCCTAAAAATTTGAAATCAAATAATTTTAAGACTCGCCACTCAATAAGACATCTACCCTGAAACACAGGTATTATCTGGAAATACTTTGAAAGTTATGATATTTATCATTATATCCATGTTTTATTCAAGAAATTATTGACTTTTTTAATACATGTACTGTTGGTTTTAAAAAGGATTTTTTATAATTCTTTCACACAAGTCTATAAATTTAAATAACTTGTTCCGTTGGGACAAAAATTTAAGAACTGATTTGACTAATTTAGGAGCACTGAATCCTAATAAGCAGTAAGACTTTTTTCTAAAAATAAAACAAAAATCAATTATTTTTTAAAACGCGCTTTCAACAAAACTGTTAAAAAAAACTTAACTTTTGCAATCGAAGACTTAACGTTAATTATCATATTCTAGAGAACCGTGAAGAATTTAGGCTAATACTAGAAATTCTCACAAAAATAATTGTTTTGTTTAACTTTCCTCGGATAATAAAATATCGGAATATGGAAAAAAGGATTGGGCAAACTGAAAAGTAATGATCTGTTTTTTTTTTAACGTTAGACAAAGTGTTTTACAGCTAAAAAAATTTTTTATTAATTTTTATTAAGCACAATTCTTTCATATTAAAACTTAAAGTTATACGTATATGCCTAGTAGAGTGTCCGTCCTGGGATTTCTGTATTTCTATGTATTTCTTTATCGTTTTCATTGAACGAAAACCCAAACTCTTAAAAAAATAAATATATGAAAAATCGCGCAGCAGGTAGGCAGATTGTGATTTCTCGAGAGCAACATTTAGGGTCTTGTTTCCCTTTGGCTTAGAAAGCCAGATGCATTTCAAAACTTGAAAATGATCAAGACTTCGTTTTTTTCCATATGAAGAAAAATAATGTAAAGTTTTCAGAAAAACGAAAAAAAAGTTTGATAAATCAAACAAATACAAACATAATGTTTTTATCAACTAATTATTGCACGAATGATTTCTTCATTTGAACTGTTCAGGTTATATTATAGTTTGCTTGACTGTTTTTAATTTATGATTGTTAAAAACAGTTAAATTTGTTTGATAAAAAATAAGTTTAAAGAACATAATAAAGAGTACATTTTATACATATAATGGGCTCGTATGCAGAGGAGGTTCGATAAGCTATATTTCAATCGAATTGCATTTATTTTACACATTTCTGAGTATTTCCCGGGGACCCAGAAATTCCCGGGAAACATTCCCCGATTCCCGGGAACGAGAAAATGGCCGGGAAATAGACATTCTAATGACTAGTTGTTTTGAATCAGTTTAAGTTTTTGATGTATGATTTTTCGTTTTAATTAGAGACTCGTATGAACTAAAACCGATGATTTTTTTTTGTTTAGCATCTGTACGATTTAAAATAATTGATTAAATCAAATCTCAGATTTAAAATCAGGTGGTTGAATTTCTTGCAGAATTATTTTTTCTCAGAGGCATCAAAAATGCCCCTTTCCTAGTTTTTATCAGACCAACTTCGAACAAGATACTGAAAATGAAATAAAGTTAATGAAGTTTTTGGTTTCCATACTTTCAAAACTGGTTTTGGAGATGTTTGGCGTCCAGAATAATTTTTTTTTGTAAGATTTTTCCCATCATATCTCGTTTTGATGACATGGCGTTTGGAATTTCTTAAATAAAACAGTCGCGGTTAAAATCGATTATTCGAATCGAATCGAGTATTCCTGAACGAACCAACAAACCTCTATAGAAAAAAATTACAAACTTATTTGAATCAATTTATTATCATTTATTCAACAGATGATTTAGATTTATACCAAATGATTTAGTTTCAGAGATACAATGCTTCAAAGAAATGAAATGTCATTTTTCTTAGAAAATTTGATTGAGTAAGTCATAATCATTTCTGACATCACTGTCGAACGTTTTTGAGTGTCTTATATTAATCTTTTAAAGAATATTGTTTAAAACTATAAAACTTCTAAAAAATTTAATACATTCTTTTCAATTTAAATTATCGTTCCCATATTTTTCCAAAAGGAAAAAATAAACATACCGAAAATTTTTGTATTTTTGTCTAATATTTTTTAATGTTATTAGATGATTTAAAAATTTCATTTTTGCTACATAGTCTGCAAACTGTCTGAAAAAAGTCAAATGCGATAAGTTTGACATTTGTGTTAAAAAAGTGTTTCTTTTTTTTTCAATGTTAGTATTTTGGGCTGTTATCTATTTCAAACATTATTTCAGGCTTCCTCCTTTTTTTGTTTCGCTAAAAAGAACAAAATGAAATTTACTTATTAAAGCCTTATTTTATTGTTAAATAGGCTGCAATCTTACTTTTTCCGTTTTGTACCCTCTCCATTTTTTCCAACATTTCTAAACATCTTTGCAAAGTATGGCATGAAATGTATGTAATACGTCACTAGGCATCCACCAGTGATGTCAATTGAATTGATTATTTTTCAATGCTAAAGACATACACCAATTCAGCAGTTTATTTCTTGTTTGCCCAATGAAGTACGAAGTGAAGGTCTTCGACGAATTTGCTCAGCAGTAAATTTTCTCTAGAGATTTTATGAATTGGTACAAAAATCATTAGCAAGCTTGATTCCAGTAAAGGAAGAAAAATTATGTTGATTTTTCAGTATATACAAAATATTAAACTTTCCCTTACAAACACTAATATTAAAATTTACTTATGTAAACGTTACTTAAAAATTTTGCAAAAAATCCTTTATGAGTTTTGAACCAAAACAAAGCTTTTAGGCCCCAGGATTTGAGAAATTCAAAAAAGACCCCGAATCGACTAAGTCTACTGTGCAGATATTAAAGAAGTTTATTTTCTTTCTGACTGTTAGGTAGATTCTCGATTTTTAAATTTTTTTCATTGTTTCATTGTTTGCTAGCAAGATAGTAATATAAAGAAAATACCGAGTACAAAAAAAATATTGAACTGCTCCATAAAACCATTCTAGACCGCTACATTCATACACGCTACCGCAATGAAAGATTAAAATAATGCAACAATCCCTCGGGGTGTGTTATATTGCTGCTTTCATGACCTGAAAAGGAACAGCGGAAGCAGATCCGCCATTCGAAAGGCAGGAGACAGAAAAGCAACTATGAACTATGTACTTATTTATTTTATAACTTAGTATAAGGATGACAGCGAATGCACGTTGGACGATTTAGCTTATAATATCAATTTTCAAGTAAATCACTTTGAGTTAATTTTTTACAGAAGTTTTAAGTATTCGATCTGCAACTTATGCTAATTTAGAATGATAATGAGAATAAATTCTATTCTATATTAATCAAACTACCTCCCATGGAACTTTTTTTTTATCATCTAGAGCAGTGGTTTTCAAAGTGGTCCCTACCGCCCCCTTGTGGGCGTTGAGAGCTTCCAGGGGGGCGGTGAGTTCAATTTTGAAATTTGGGGGGCGTTGGAAGGGCTCAGGGGGCGGTGAGGTCGCAATTCACATTTTCACAAATTACGAAACAACGTAGATTTGAAAAAAAAACACGAGTAAGTTTGATGCAAAACGATGAAATTACGTAGCAGAATTAAACATCAAGTTCAAGACTAAAATATCTAAATTATCTTTTTTTTGTGTGACTATTTTTAGTTATAATAAAAAAGAATAATTTTAGACGGCAATGTTTGATAATCTTTAAAGTGTGTTGTCTCAAAAAATCTGTTAAACAGAAAAAAAACATGGAAACCCTCTATATAAGAACGCGTTATTTGTGACTTAGTGATAATTTTTTTTTGGAAAAAAGTGAAACATTTTTTAAGGTTAAAGAATTTTTGTTTTGAGTTCTTATTTGTTCATTTTTATTTCAAACGATTCAAAAAATCAATTGTGCCATTTGCAATGGATGAACTTTCAATCTATTCGGATATGAATAATATTGCCGTAATTCAGTTATTAGAATCTAACTTCAACTTTAAGACCCGTTAATGCTGCTTAACTTTGAACAGGATTGAAATTCAGATAAGGTACACCGGGGCAAGGCAAACGGATTTCACCATTGTTCAACAGCTTAAGGGTGCGTTTGCACTTGCCCCGCAGTGAGAATTGACAAGAGTGAATATTATTTTCACAACTCTCAGGGTGTATCATAAACTACCTGCTTTCACTTGAAAATCAGTCCCTCGTATTCCAATATCCTTTTTTGTAGCCAAAATATGCAAAACAAAAACACACTTTTGATGTCTAGTACGTACTTGAATTCGTGTGTAATCGAACAGTGCAGTGTTTTTAGTGAATAATTTAAAAAAAAGTTCAGTTTATTTATGATCTATTGTTTTTCGGGCCTTAACAACAATTTCTAGAAGGAGAAATATGTTTTTTTTAATTTATTTGTAACAGAGAAAAGTCGAATGTTTGCACTTGCCCCGTAATTGCCCCGGTGTACCTTATCAAGAAATAATACTATGTTTTAAGTTACTTCACTGCTTGGCAGTAATGAAATTGTATAATTAATAGTGAATATAGAATTTTGTTTTAAAAATTTGAGATACATGATCTGATATCAAAACAAATAAATCAATCAGTTTATGTTATTGTCCAAGAATATTTACATATAATTAAGTGTTTACTGGAGGTTTGAAGCAGTATAAGGCCCTTGGAGCCGAAATGGTATACTTAAGTGAATAAAAGTAAATTTCGAGAAAACACGATTTTAAGTTGTGGTGTTTGGTCATTTTTCATATATTTTTCGAAAATATCATCAGAAAAATTACGAAATATAGTTTGAAATATGAAGAAATCGTTTGACATTATTAAATTTGACAATAAATTGGAATAAAATTTGAGTTAAGTCTTACAACAACATAAAATCAAAAGCAATAGTTCTAAAAATTTTCCCAGGGGGGCGTTGAGCTCGAAAATTTTGTAAAAGGGGGCGGTGAGTGGAAAAAGTTTGAAAACCCCTGATCTAGAGGAAGTTTTGCTTATCATCAATGTCACAACTTCTTTTTTAATCATCACGATCTTCAACATCACAGTCACAAGTTGATACCTCTTTTGGGATACAAATGACCGGAAACTAACTAGCAAGTGGAATACAAATCGTTTAGAATTGGGCAGCTGATTGGCCAAACATGAGGCTGAATGAGCAGCGAAATGTATACGACTATAATTCCTGCTAACTTCTTTGTGGTGCTTTTGATTAGTATACATTTACGCCCCCTCACGGCTAAACGAGTGAGAGATTGTCGATTGACAATTCATCATTTCCAACCAACCTTAGTAGTTGGTTCATCCAGTTTTTTTTGTTCGCTCTCGGGCCGGCTAGTCGCTCCAAGTTTGGCAAGCGCATGTATAATTCTTATGATAATGAACCTGATTTGCCCACAATCCCCCAGCCAGGTCATTATGGCGGGGCTGGATTTTATTTTTTTTTTCGGTCATCTTCTTCGTGGAATCCGAAACAGATTCATATTCCAAACACCCAGGAATTGGCAGATTACCATAAAAATGTCTCCACGGTTGGATTCGCTTAATTGTTTCATTAAGAGCAGTTTGGCACTCACTTCAAAATCAACACATTCGACATGACTGTTCGAGGAAAAGGGCGTGTTGATCTTTTGAGATCATAGGTCATCATATTTTGAGGGTTTATTTTATAAATTCTTCATTTCTCGTATAAAGTTTGTTTTACCAACATTATACTTAGCAATGTTGTTTTGACTAAAACGTTTATAATTAATCTTCAAAAGATTTTTTGAAATTTCACAACCAATAATGACTCGACACATCCGAACTTAGTATAGGGAATCATCGGGGCTACTAAACTATGTTAATCGTTTACAGTGGTTGAATGTTTTTTTTTGTCGCTCCAGTTGTTGTCGGCGCAATTGAGGGAGCCCTATGTTTAAAGGTTTGGATGAAGTAATGTTCAGAGCAAAAGAAAATTCTCCGAATAAATCATCACAACTAACTGTACCGCTGCGAGCTATTATGTATGATAATTTTGCACATCTTGGTGACAGAAGAGAGCCAATTAAACATTTTTAACTTTATTTTTTCTTGATGATATCTTTGAACATCATGCTAAAATTACAACTGTTTTTAGTATCTACTAGTTAAAATTTCCTCTTAACAGTCAATCTGCAGAAGGACTCCTCAAGGATTTGCATGTTTTTTTAAATCATTTTTATCATTCAAATTCTCTAGAAAATAAGCAGATGCACAGTACCTTCATTTGAATAAGCTGAAAAATGTTAGGAAAATCAGCTATTGTGAGTAATATTTGATCGGAAACCTTCTAACAAACATCTACTGAAAATTTTATCGTTTAAGAAACTCAACAAGCCTTTTACTTACATTTTAAAGAGTAAATTTGAAAACAAGGCAGAAAATGATAAAATACCTCGTATGTTTTTTTTCTATTAACCGAGGGGGTTGAAGCCCTCTTCATGAACCGTAAAGGTTCATGAGCACCACAAAACATGAACTACTCCGTAAAAGAAGCTAATACAATCAGAACAATATTCACTGAAACATATGATTTGAAATTCAAACTCTATCTCAAAAGTTTCATATAAGCATTTTAGTTTCAAAACTAGGTAATACATGCCAGGGCCGTAGGAAGAACTTCTTCAAGGGGAGGGGGGGATTCTGGTGACACAATTTTTCCTAAAACATTTTTGCTTGAACATTCCATACATAAAGAATTGTAAAAAAAGTGATACTAAGAGTATCTCATCAGTCGGTATTAAGATCTTTTATACTATTAGTTATTCATGTGAAATAATTACTTTCGAAAAAAAAGTCCCAAAGGGGATCAGTTTTTTAAACCTCTCAATAAAAAATGATAGATCTTAAGTTAAAATTTAGATTTTTCAAAGAACGAAATTTTGAAAATAAGTTTAGTTTTTTTTTATAATTGTAGTTTTTAACCTGTTTTTTTGTTTTGTTTTGAGCAATGTTGAATTTTAGTCCCTAATCTAAATTCTGCATTTTGAATCTGAATAAAAATTTAGAATAGAAGAATTGAGAAATTGATTTTTGAATCTAAATTTCAAACTAAAATTCCCAATAATTATGAATAGAACATACAGAATCTTAAAAAAAATTGGGACCAGAACATAGAAAATGATTCCAACCTAAGCTCACCAGATATTTTACTCTACTTATCCAGGCAGGATAAATCTGGGCTTATTTTAATCTAAAAACCTAACATCGAAACATATCAGCATGTTTATTTGGAAAAACTTTGTAGAAACAAATGTTTTTTACGCAAAATACATAATTGTTATCACGCAATTTCAATTTCAATTTTTCTTTGATTACGCAAGTAAAGTCAAAACATTCTGGCAAAATCCGAGCAATCAGGCGACTTTAGTGAGTACTTACATATTGCAAACATGGACTTAGGACTGTACCCGAAATTCATGCACCAACTTCTTTTATGAATAACTTTTGGTAGAGTTTTACGACTACAGTCTTTAAATATCCATCAACAAGCGAGACATTTTTTGAATATCTGTAGTAGAATGGTGGATTTTGAGGTATTCGGTCTTAGTTCTGAGTCGAGATTGTTACTCTTGATTCACTTTAGTCGTTTATCAAAATTTAATAAAAAATTAAAATTTTAAGTTTAGAGTAGAAAAGTTTGCTTGAAATTTTTTGAACCCTAAACCACCCCCTCCGTTTAATGAGATGAAGTGTATGCAGAAATTAAATCTTATTTAATAAAAAATAAAATAATTTAATCCTAGTTGTAATCGGCAACACATAAGATAAATAAAATAAAATGAATTTCTATGGCAACGTTTGTTATTTTGGCAACACCTGGCAAAACAAACAAAACAATGTCAATCATTGATCTGTTTTTGTGACGTGTCTTTCTTTGATTTGAGATTCGTAAGAATCGTAAAATTACGACAATGGTTGGTAGAATAAGGACAGAGAGCGCAGATTTTATAGGCTGCTGCAACGAACAAATTTGTTAATGATTAGGCCCCTGGAAAACGACGGGTTGGCTTGAAAATCGCAGACTTTCAAAGGCTGTTGCTGATTGTTTGCTTTGATTTGGTCTACCGGTGGGAAAATCTGAATGGCTTTGGAAGCGCAGAATTTTAAGGAAGCTTCTGTTGATTGTTTGCTTTGATTTTGGCTTCCGGTGGAAAAAGATCGAATTGGCTTCGGAAGAGCAGATTTTTGTGACAGCTGCTGATGATTGTGTGTGTTGATTTAGCCTTCGGTGGAAAACGCTTTGAAAGCGTAGATTTTTAAGACTACTGCTAATTGTTTGTTTTTGTTCGGCCTTCCGGTGGAAAAAAAAAACGAAATTCGCTTAGGAAGCGAAGATTTTTAAGGCTGCTGTCTGTTTGTTATGATTTGGTCCTCCGGTGGGAAAAGACTGAATGGATTAAGAAGCGTAGATTTTTAAGACTGTAGCTGCTGTTTGTTTGTTTTGACGTGGCTTTGTAATGGCTTTGAAAGTGCAAATTTTCAGGCAGCTTCTGCTGATTGTTTGTGTTGATTTGGGCTTTTAGTGGAAAGAGACGAAATAGGAAGCGCAGATTTGGCCTCGCGGTGGAAAAAAGATGAAACTGGCTTAGAAAGCGCGGATTTTTCAAGCTGCTGCTGCTGATTGCATGGATTTAGTAGATTTATTCAACCAAGTAGGCTCACAACACATATTAGATTGTTTGTTCTGATTTTGCTTTCCGATGGAAAAAGACGAATAAGCTTAGGAAGCGCATATTTTCAAGTCAACTTCTGCTGATTGTTTGTTTTGGTTTGGGTAATGAAGCGTGGATGTTTAAAGCAACTTCAGCCGAGTATTTGTTTTGCTTTGACCTTCCGGTGGAAAAGGACGGATTGACTTAGAAAGCATGGATTTCCAAGGCAATTCCTGCTGATTGTTTGTTTGGCTTTGGCCTTCTGGTAAGGAAAGCTGTTTCTAAGAATACTATCGAATAATTCAGGCTCTCGTGAATAGAGACAGAGTGAAAAGAAAAGTTTAGGAAAGCTGTTGGAAAAATTGTTTTCGGATTATTCCGGCTCTGGCAAATAAAGACAAAAAGACAGGACAAACGCTGATTGGGAAGGCTGTTGCGAAGAATATTTTCGGATTGGATGAAGAATATGCAGAAAATAGATAAAATTTAAAGATTTGAAAGTTTTTGCTGAGACTGGAATGTAGAATTATGATGAGGGGTATTTGAAAAATAAAATTTTGTATTAGATAAAAACAAAAGTCAGGAAATAAAAGGTTCTATTGAAAAAGAGTTGTGAAGTAATCTAGAAATGAAGGATATGCAGAAAGTAAAAAGATGTGAATATGGAATAAACATGAAAGACATTTGGTAAATAAAATTTTGTTTAAGAGAAAATACACAAAAGTCGATACGAAAAAAGTTTTCATTGAGATTAGAGGTAAGGAGGAATGAAGAGATGAGATGGAGGATATGCAGAAAATAAATAAACAATGTTAGTCATTGATTTGTTCTTGTGAGTGATAAACGTTTCTGCTTCTGAAGTATGATTCATAACTTCTTCATACTTAGTCAATTTAAATTTAGCATAATTTTCTCATAACGAGAAGAAATATTTCCCATTGAGATTCTTACTATTATCTAATCTTATGTTACCTATCATATTCAAACTTTGTTCTCGACATCACTAATCACTACCTGATACCTGATACCTGATACCATACGTTTCAAATGGGCAATATCGTTGGAAGCATGCTAAGAAAAATGCTCCTTGACGGAAAAACCATGCGTCATGTAGAGTGACTCCACCAATAGGACAATTCTTCAGTGGCTGGAAATGATTTATTTTGTACAAAGAAATCACAAAATTTAAGAACCTTATAATTTTTGTAATTAACAGGTTCTGTGTTCAGATAGATATAGAAAGGAACATTTACAAAGCAGATCTATTTGACAAACGGGATTGGCAAGCAATTAAAATTAATAAATTATGGTGTTAAAGCATAAAACATTTATATAGAGAAACGATCTCACCAGAGTTAATGGAAAGGTACAAGGTTCCATCGCTGCTATCTTCCAATTCTTCCTGATTTCAGTTATCTTGAAGCGAGTCTTCACTGCATATTTTCCATTTTTAAAATAACTATTTTCTGCCAATCACTACAATTTTGTTGTTTAAAAAAAATGCTGTCAATCGCAGCAACCACCGACCAATTCCAACAAGATTTAAATTTTCATTTCTGCCAGTCGTGGGACGAAAATAAAATACGGGAACTTCGAAGTAGAATACCGCTTTACCATCGCCACCTCCCTCCTTTTGTCGATAACCTTTCATTAACAACTAAACTTTCTGCTTCTATTCGATGGTGACACAAATCAGACACATTTCTTTCGAAAACTTCACTTAACAGCGGCATTGATATGGCACTAAATCTTCACACCAACCCAAACTACCTATTTCGTTTTAAATTCATATTCAAGACCAAACCAATCTTCGGAAACTGATAACCTTGAGAATTTTTTTCCAATCTGTGGCTCGACTCTTCGAATACTAATCTGCTTACTCGAAGGAATGTTTCCCATAGAAAAATGATCGAATTCCTTCGCAGAAGTTTTGGATAGCCAAATTTATGGGTCATTTTCAAAACTTTTTTCACTTTCCCCACATTAACCAAAAAAAAACACAAAAAAACTCGTCATAAAAAACAACAAAACTACCCGAGGTTTTCTGGTGGTCACTTCTATAATGAGCCCTGGCTGCCTTCCATCCGTTGGTAGCACTTTTCAACCGTTTTGCTTTAATTTATTGGTTTAAAATTTTATTTAAACAAAAATTTTCGCGGACGAAGAAAAAAACGCGTGTTGTTCGCACGAGGCATGGCCTACTCCTCGCAGTTTTAATTAAATTTTCATTATAAAGCATCAACTCAAAAACTGAAAAAGAATTTTAACGGATTTTTTTTACATCACTTCGATTAAAAAAAATATCAAGAGCGTAACTACGCATAACATTTTGGCCTTTAGCATCTTGTATTTCAATCGATCAAAGCAACCTGTGTGACGTGAGCATACCTGTCCAACGTTACGAAACCTGTGACGATGATGGTGATAGCAACTACTGAAAGCAAAAATTGAAAAAAAAACAATTTCGGAAAATTTCGTGAGAGAAAATAACCACCCACGACCAACCAAATTGCTGCTTTTCATCGGTATCATGTTTTGTATGGTATTGATATATGAGAAGGAATGAGAAAGGCTAATGTTCACGCTACCGAACCGAGGCAATGCTGCTTCACTCGATTTGGACTTAATCTAGGTAATTGATTTAAGAAAAACGCACAGCACTCAAAATGATGGGAAATTGAAAGTGTCCAAGGTATAGAAGGAAATCGGAAAGCTCTCACCGGGTTTTCCTGTTCTTGTTATCCCCGACTACCGGCCTCCGCATTATGACATCCGTTTTCGTTCGCATTCTATACTTTTTCAGCCACAAATCACACGAGTACTTTTTAAATTCAACTGAACACATCATCTCTTTTTGACTCGCTAAAACAATTCTTCAATTCATGTACATTTCACCTCACATTCTTACTCAAACCACTAGTATTTCATTGGGAAAGAAAAAATCCCAAAAATGCAGCGCTACGAGAAAACTGAAAAAACGCGTCCGCACTTGAGCAAGGCCTACTCGGAACTCATATTCAAACTTTGTTCTCGACATGATTAAAATTTGTTTTTGGTTTGAATTTTTGATTGGTTTTGCTGCCAAACGTGCTAAGAACGGTAACGTCTATTACTCAAGGGCTCATATGAGTTTTTAGGTGTGGGAGAGTATGGTGGGCCACTATTGTAATAAAAATTTCAAATTGATCACAAAATATTGTATCAGATACAATGACAGCTTTGTCTAATCAGCCGAATTAAACCTTACAAAAAAACGACACATTTAAGTAAGTATTAGATAATTTTGTGAAAAACTTTTGAAATTTTGATAACACAAAATAACCATAACGATCCCATATGTATTGCAACGTTGAACTGTTAAATAAATAGTCGTTTTTGCTTTTTGAATAGACTGAAAGCCGAAAACTCACTTTAAATTCAAGTAGCAGATGTTAAAAATAATCGATTTTAGAATCAGAATTCAGGATAAAACTGGGTTTCAGGTTTAAAGTTCTGATTTTTTTTAATTATAAAGAGAAATTTTATTTCAAAATTTTCAAGTTTAAGTCTAAATTTGAAATACACGAACAAACTATCTATTTCAACTATTTTTCGGCTACTTTCGGCTACTGTTTTTAATTTATTTCTCATGTTCACACAAATTTTTTTGGAAAAAATCTAAGGTGATTTGATTGTTGGTTTCCTAGATTGTAAACACCAATCTTTCAATTGCATTTTCTATAGGCTTTTTTTTATACATCTTTCATACAAACTTTTTTTTTCTTAAAGTTCTTTAGTGACAAAAGGAACTCCTTTAAAAAGGAAGCCTTTGAATGAATGACCTACTAAATTTTCTTCATTTAAATTCAGATGCTAGATTTTGCTATATTTTGAATACGATAGCTTTGAGTGGAACGCTGCTCATAGGAATACTCTATGAAAAATTGTTGGCCAAAACCCATTTTTCTCTATAAAATTGTAAAAAAAAATTTTTCGTTATTTTTTTCGTTGTATACACAACTCATTTTCAACCAAAAATTCAGATTTCATAATTTTAATCTTTGAGGATTATTCGCTGCACACTTATAAAATGTTTTTTTCAAGCAAATTCGAAGCAAACCAGCCGATCAACTATCAGAAATGATGAAAAATACCAGTTTTTAAACAAATAACGCCAAATTTTGGAAGATAAAATTTATAATTTTGAAACATCAATGTTTCGAGTTATGCCATTACGAACTCACTATACCGATGGTTTAAAATCGACAATACTAATATGCAACAACTATCTAACAACCGAAAAACAAAGAAAAAAATGCTTTTTTAAAATAATAATTTCGAGGTTTTGACCAGGATTTGGGCTAAAATACTCCTGTGTGCGCTGTTTGATTCAAAAATTAATATTTTAAAGTTTTTATGCAGAGTAAATCAAGCATTGATTGCTTCGATATGGTGAATGCATCACTTAACATCAGTTTTAATATTCATGCAACTGACATACAGCAATATAAACATTAATAAAATCAATTTCTTATTTTTTTTTTAACTTTCCGAACACAATCTTTGAACCACGGTACAACGTAAACATTCACGCTACATTTTGTTCCAAATAACCGACAGTAAAAAAATGAAGGAAATGTTTAGAGCTAGTTTATTCATAGTGCAACGTACGCTTCTATGCAATTGGTGCTCCAAATTTTCATTTGTCTCCATTCTTTTTTTCTAAGACTAAAAAATGCTGCTTCATGAATCAATGTTTCCGGCACACCGACAGCTATACAATGTTCGCCACACTCGAGGCGGTGCAATTCGCCATACGGAAATTAAAGGTTCTGAAGACCTCGTTTCCGATTTCGGTCAAAATCGAAAGTCTCACATTGTTTACCTACATTGGAGTATAAGTTTAATGACTCTGAACCAATTCTAAACAGGGCCTTTTCTCTCTTTCTTTCCCCTTCATTTCAGCACTGCCACTAGTTGCTAGGACGAGCCAATCGCCGAGTTCTTCGGAGGACAGTCTGGTATGATACGGTGCCCTTACCTGTATGAAATGCGTGAACGTCTACTGGGACCAACTCCGACCCGACCGATACCGATCACGATACCCCTGGCTAAGCCGGAAAATACCAACATCATGGATAGAGAGAGCGATTGTCTGCTGGAGAGCCGACCCGAGAGTCGACAGATTGGAACGATGGTGAAGGTAATTTTTTTTGGAATAAAATGCTTAGATAAATATTAATTTTTATTAAATAAAATGCTTAGGCATGAAGCATTTGTCAACTTAGAATAACTAGTTTTTAACCAGGCTCCAATTAAGGATAAGGGGAAAGGTTTCCTAAATGGACATATCGGGTTGAATGGCCCTACGGCTGTTTGATGAAATGGCTGACTAGACAGCTTATCTGACCAATGCATTTTGAGGGTGATACGCTTAGAACATAAGGCAAGAAAGAATTTTATAAATTTACAAACTCAAAAAACTTTAAAAAATCATACAAGGTTTTGATACATTTTGATGTAATATTTCGACTTTTAAAAATTATATGTAAAGAAGCTTAAAACAAAAACTAGGATGGTTTTTGTTTCTTACTCAAATGAACTTAAGAAATTAAACATATTTCAGCTTTTGTGGAGGTTTAATAATGCTTATATAGTGGAATAATAGAGTGTTTTTGTGTGCCCCTATCATGTTTGTAAAATGCCTCCATCCTAAAATAACAGGTTAAATAGAATAAATACATGATTTTTATCAATCTAAGCTCTGAATAACATCTTAAGAGAGATTTGAAGATTAAAAAACAGATATGATAAAGTTTTTCTCATGGATGAACTGCCTCCATAGTATGGCAACCCTAACTTTTGTTTTATTACATAAAATTATAATATACATAGATTTTTATAAAACTTCAGCTTTGTCGTACGAAAATTATTACTTTCTAGCAGTTCTAGCAGAAATTTTGTTAAAAACATAAATAGGCACATTTAGCCCGCACGGTTTGAGGTTCGGCATTTTAGACAACATTTATAATAAAATCATTTTCTTGTAAAAAGAAGAAAATTTTAACATAAAAATTACTTCAATGTATAGAAAACAGATGCCTGCACACGTGTATATAGTTTTTGTACACATATTCGATGTGATATTTGATTAAATCAGTGTTCTGCTTAATAGGTGCATATAGCCCGCTCCTCCCCTACCATTAGACCCGATTGTTACATCGAATAGGCTCTAGCATTAAAAAAGACATTGCTCAACGACTTAAGAGGGTTACTTTCTCCGGGGCTTCTCTCGATATTCTGAGAAGTGCCTCACTGATTGGTTTTGATATTTTTATCCTGAGTATTCAGAATTGAAACATTAGAGAGTTTCATGAGTCCAGACGTCCAGAATAGAACAATTTGAAACAATATGTCATTTAATTTCATAAAATCAATTAAATCATAAAATCAATTACGAATATATAATTGAAAAAATCCATGTTGAAAACCATAAATTCAGAATTGAATAAGAGATTTCTGATTTCAGATACAAAATTCGCTTTTTAGTTTCAAATTCATAGCAATTATTATTTTTAATTAAGATTCAGGCCTTGAATTTAGGTTCGAAATGCTGAATTCAGACTTGACATTAAAAGTAAAGAATTCGTATTCAGATTCAACTCAAATTTAAGTTTAAAATATTCAATTTCAATGTTAGAATTTCATTAAGTATTCATTGAAGGAGATCGCAGTTTCTTTTCTTTAATTCATGATTCAAAATTAATATTTAGAATCCAACAAGAGAGCAAAATTCAACAAAGGTTCAAACTAAAATCTTAAATTTAAATCGAGTTTGCAAGAGTAGAAAACTTTATTTGAACCAAACAACTGTGTTCGATGTTTACTGTTGGGCTTGAACTCACGGACATCAGCTCAGGAGCTAAGTGACTTACCAACTAAGCTACATCACAAGTCCCCATATTTTTCGAAGATTCATGGTAGGCCCGTGCGATGGACCCGTCCATAAGGGGAGTTGGGGGGTTTCCGCACTTCAAATCTAGCTAAAAATAATAAGAATACCAAAAATGCACAATAAACATAAAAATGAATTTCAATCATCATTTTCTTATCACACAAACTTAAAAAATAATAAGCTTTACTGATAAAATCTATCAAAATTTCTAAAACAAATGACAATGAGTTTCAAATTCATGATATTTTCAGAAAGAAATGGATAAATTTTTCAAAATGATGTTCCTTTTGCAGAGCTAGAAATTTGCTTTAAAATAATTTCAAAGCAGTCTAGTTTTCAAATTTGAAATATATATTTTCGAAACACAGATTTAAAAAAATGTGAATTTTAAAATAAATGTCAGATCAGGTAAAAAATTTACCATACCAAATTTTAAGGAAATTGTTTAAAATTGTTATTTATTATTCATATAAATTTATATTTCTTTTCTTCATTTTCAACGGAAGGGCTGATTAAAAAAATCCGCTGTAGTGCATGGTATTAAAAAAAATATAATAATTCGCGATTTGAAATGTAAATTTTTCTTAGGAAAAATATTAAGGTTTATGTTTTTAGAACACAAAAATTAAGAATTGAAAAACATACACAAATTTATAAAAACTATTTCTTCAAATTCAAATACCTTGACTTTAAAATTCGATAAATTTAATCAAAAATTTTAAAACATGTTTACCGACTATAAAATTCGTTAAATAAGTTTCGAATTGGAATAAAATAAGAACATGTGAAAGATGATTTTTTTTAACATTTAAGAAGGATTTTTTTTCTTCCAATAAACACGATTTACCATAATGAAAATTTATTAATAGTATTTAATTGATATCTCAAAGGAACAGCATTTTTCTGCTTAAGTTTTATTGATTAGTTTGGTAGATTTTAGCGTCATGAACTCGAAGTTTTTATCAAAACAAAACTTCGAAGTTTTTTTCAAATTTAGTTTTGATTATATGGAGTTTTGAAATCAATCATTGATGACTGATAAACTCTCAAAACAACATTTAAGGAGAATTCGGAATCTGATTTCGTTTATTCTACTTCATACATTAAGGAATAATATGTTGTTGATGATGCATAATCTAAAAAAGTAAATTTCAACAGTTTTTAAAAATTTGGAAAGATATCTTTACAAGTATTTCTGACATTACTGTAAAAACTTGAATAAGAACATGAATTCATTCATAAATTTGTTTAAACCTGCAAATCGATTAGATTTATGCTCAAGGAAGTATAAAAAGTTCAATTTGGTTTAAAACTTCTTTAAAAATTAAATGAAAAAAAGTAAACAAATAGAAAATCTTTCTAATTTTTTTCGCAGAACTCAAAATTACTTGAAGTTTTGAGAAAAATTGACAATTGATTCAAAACGTTTTTAAGTGTTTTATTTTTTAACGTTTTATCAAAAATGTGCAGAACTTCCTAAATAGATTTAACCTATTTTGAAAAGTTATTTCTATCACAAAAGCTAATAGATAAATTGCATCTTTAGATTCAGGGCATGTTACCGTTATGAAGTATATATAATTATGCAGCAAAATGAACCACCTTAACATTCTTCACAATCAAACTAGACATTAAGAAAATTCGACATCTACTGTATCGACGTCGATAAGTCTGAGCGCAGAAGCACTGACAGATCACTCTAATTGTCAAAAGCAAAGCCACTTCCGCCCCATAATCACTTCTGATTTTCCAAGTGTATGGACATAACCGACGTCTATCTAAGTCGACGAAATCAATTTAAGGAAAACCTGTCTTAAATTATCTCCGGCAAACAATCGAGTTAGTACCGCCTAGAACAACGATTCGTGAGGTACAGGTAATTAATACATGAAGTGCCATAGCCTTACGAAACCTACATGAGTCATTTGTTTCTGCAGACTACCATAAGCACGTTTTCTCACCGGAACGCATTTCAAGAAAACCTTGAAACTTCCACAAGTGAATGCATGCAACTATCCCCTGCGAGTGTCAGAAGACAGTTCCGCGTAGTACGACGATCGTGCTATTCAGGTAATTCCCACAAAAATGAAAGCTGTTATGCGAATCCGTCATTAAGAAGTTGTTTCTCCAGGTGTGAATAATCCTTCCCTATTAGTGCGTTATCGCAACCGGAACACCTCTCAAGGACTATACACCCACCAGGCAAGTGCATGCAGTAATCTCCTGGGAGCAACAGAGTACAGTCTCTGGCAAACCAACGATCGTGCCAAACAGGTAATTTCTTATAGCGCCGTTACAATCCCTGCAAGGCATAAAGAAGTGTCTCATTACACCAGGTAACAACGCTCCATCACGATTTGCATGTCACCACGTTCGGAGTACGTCCCAAGAGTCTGATGTACTAAACGGGCAACTGCATGTGAGTGAAAGCCGAGAGATAAGACAGAAGCAACATCACGAGGAACAGAAGTGAATTTCATTCTGTGGCCAAAGGAGGCCACATAGTTCTGCATGAAAAGAACCAGAAGATCAAGAAAGGTAAGGGCAAGTTGTGCGGAACAGAATCGGTACTAAATGAATCGAACCCCTCACAGGCTAAGTTCGATGATCCAATAAGAATGTCAGCTGTGCAATCTAGTTGGAACGGTCCGTGGAGAACACAGAGAACCGAGCCCTCATAAGAGGTAATACAGACACAGCATACATAATTCCCTATTCTAAACGCTTTGCCATCAGGGCTTTTGTGTAGGTTCGGATCGCCACCTGGAGCTGTTTCACCGAGAATATCAACATTACGTCCAATCTCCCAGACCAAGCATTCTCTGAGAACATCCGTGTTCGTGTGACACGCGCATCTACTCTAGCTCAAGGCGGGCAAGAGAGCCAAATAGTTTCAGAGTGCGATAGGGTCGGACGAGAGTACACGCGTCGCCATCGGTCGTCGACGTTTTGCATGTAGCGAGCATCTAACGCGTCCGAAACCAGAAACATCTGCATGTGCTTTCCATGGTGAGCTGAAGAATCTTGGAGGATCGGACTTGTGATATTGTGTGGCGGTGTATAAAGTGTATTGTGTTACGAAAAGTGCATGCATGCGTTCGCAAGCGGGCTTGCTGTGACGAAGATTGAGCAAGCGTCTTTGTGTTTAAGTGTTCGTAAGATCGTGAGGGGAGAGAAGAGAGAGCATGGATGTGCCGTAACATGCGAAAAGCGAAAACATACTTCTCCACCAATACAGTCCTGCGATTTGATCATCAGTTTTGTTGTGATTCATCCTTCTTCGCTGACGATTAAGAGGGATAGAATCAGTGAGCGGATCAGCTGTTCTAGCACTGCTAGGGCAATGACGAGACGGATCGGATGCAGAGTACATTGACCCCGTGTGTTTACATCGTAGCAGTGGCGTGCTTAGGATAAGGTAAAATGACATTAGGCTTAAGAATGTACCAATATAGGCAATCCATTGATTACTTGAAATCATGCTGTTTATTATAAAATAAGAACAGCTCATTTTGACCGTGTTCACCTACACGAAGTTGCATGAATATGCTACACTGTATGTCTAATTATACGTTTTGATCGTTTATGCAATAAAACTTTTCGCCATTAAGGCGCATACATGGCACACTAAATATTCTGAGAATTCATTACATTCTGATTAAATTAATGATGAGACATGAGAACATAATACAAACTTTAGAGAGTAGGTAAATTTGATGATTTCGTAAAACACAGCAAATGCAACGGGCTTAACAGAGAGTCGGCAATATTGGCGCCCAACGGAATAATCCGCGATTTTGAAATTTTCGATATATCATATCCGTTCGATCAGTCATAGTGAGTAAATATTTTTCAAGTGGTCGAGTTAAAGTGTAACATCGACGATGGACATAAATCATTTAGAAGATGAGGAGGTCATCTTTGAATTGTGTTTGCGAGGAGTAAAAAATACAACAAATATGGATCGAAAGCTAAAGCTGAAGACACTGAAGGAAATTTTGGAGAAGGAGGCAAAAGATAAAAACATCCCCACTTCCTCGACACACGTAGCGACCGATGTGGACAACATTTACCAATGTCAAGCTAGAATTTCACCAATTATTCACCTGGCAGAAGCTGCGATTCGACAGAATTCGGTGTCAGCTCTTAAAAAATACCAGTCTAGATTGCTGCATTATCGATTTAGACTTTCACTCATCCAAGACAATCTTATTACCGCTAATGCCAACAAAACTATCTCCAAGCTTGAGACGGCCCTGTCAAAAATCGAAGAATGCCTTGGAAAACCGGCTGCAAAAACAACCGAAGGTAATACAGGCGATCAAGACATACTGCCTACGGACAAGGAAACATTGGACAGACTGAAAAACTCTAATCTGCAATCCAGTATAAAGGAGGTTCTCCAACAACACGTACTCATCGGTCAACAGCAGAACGACGAGAGAGAAGTACAGCAACGGCAAGAACAGCAACAACAACTAGAAAGAGTTCAACAAGAACAGCTGAGGAAAGAACAGGATATCCAGGAGCAACACCAGCAACTCCAGCAACAACGGGAGCAATTGCGATGGGAGCAGCAACAGTTCGAGCAACAGAGGCAGGCCACCATGGAACCATTGGGACATGCATCAACCTTACCGTCACTGAACGTTGGAATTCAACAGAACAGAAGTGAAGAGAACCACAGCTACCATAGATTTTCGCAACCCCTGCACCGGTGGAAAATAGAAGAGTACGGTGGTGAGAACGATATTCAGAAGCTAGGAGAGTTCCTTAACCAAGTAAAGATGTATGCAACGACCGAGGGCATGGATGACACAACATTGCTGAGGGTGGTCAAACAGCTTCTTAAAGGAAGAGCTTTTGAGTGGTATACTCGATCGTACAGAAGCCTAATCTCGTGGGAAGCGTTTAAAACCGGAATAAAGACTGAATTTCTACCATCCCACTACTCAGAAATATTCAAAGAGGACCTCTATTTGCGCTTCCAAGGTGCAAACGAGTCTTTTTCGTCTTTCTACAGAGATCTTGTGGCAATATTCGAAATAATAGAACCACCAATGCGTGAATCGGAAAAGCTTTTCATCTTGAAATCTCACCTTAACATAGACTTCGTACCAATTGCGGCGGCCTCTCAAGTAGCGACCATTGACGAACTTGTCAAAGTATGCAAGGACTTCGAAGTCTCCCGTTCGTATGCCTTAAAGAACCGTCACACCATCACGCAAAGAACTCCCTGGGTAAGACCAAGCCACATACCTAATAATCGTGCTCCAGGACCATCAAAGGAATACCCACATCAGTTACCGTATCGATCAAATCTCGGAAGACAACAAGTCAACATGCTCACTACAGACACTGCGGAACACACAACTAACATGAGCATGGAAGACTACCAACAAGCAGAACTAGCACATCTAGAGACGGCAGTAATAGCAGACGAAGATGAATCAGTCTCCACAGTAATCGAGGATATCAACGCATTTAATATGAACTCCAAAACTTCACTTAGAACCTCTAGACCACCAGAAGCTTCAAACAACCAATCTACTCAACAGAATAAGCCCAATCTGCTAGTTTGCTGGCAATGTGAAAAACCGGGACACACGTATTTCATGTGCCCGAATGCAAAAACATTTCTTTTCTGCTTTACGTGCGGTAAAAAAGGATGCACAACCAGAAGCTGTCAGAGTTGCTTGGCGAGGTGGAGACAGCTGACGCCAGATGCACCTCTGCTTTACACGGGAAACGGAAACAGGGAGAGCTCTCAATGAGGGAGGAGGGTTCTTCCAGTTCTTCAGAAACTCCCAACATCCTTGAACTATCCTTTTTCCAGAAAGTAGAATCTTCAATTGTCAACCCAGTCAACAATGATAACAGACCTTACGCTCGAATTACGATCATGGGAGAAGAATTTCGAGGGCTTCTGGACAGCGGAGCCACGTGCACTCTTGTCGGAGGAGAACTAACGAGAATTGCAGACACTTACTCACTCAAAAAATATTTGGTAAAAGGGGAGATACGGACAGTGGACAATTCGGCACATCAAATTTCATTCTTCGCTCATGTTCCTATAGCATATAATGAAAGGTCTCACACCCTTCCAGTGTTGTTCGTAAAATCTATGCCAACGTCTTTAATCCTGGGCATAGACTTCTGGAATAGCTTTGGCGTGAAAGCAGTCGTCTGTGGTCTAACCACAACGATAGACAATTCTTCGGTTATATCCACACTAACCAATATCCAAAAAGAGCAACTTCAGAAGGTAATCGCAAAGTTTCCTACAGCAAAAACCAAAGGTCATCTAGGGCGTACGAGTTTGTATTTTCACCGCATTGACACAGGGTCAGCGCCACCATTTAAACAGAAGTACTACCCGATGGCAAAATTTATTCTCGAGGATCTCAACAAGGAAGTCGATCGGATGCTGCAGCTGGGGGTCATAGAGGAGTCAATGTTTTGTCCGTGGAACAATGCTACAGTCGCGGTAAAAAAGAAGGATGGCTCGATGCGACTCTATCTTGATGCGCGCAAACTAAACTCCATCATAATACAAGAGGCATATCCCATTCCGCACATTGCAACCATCATGAACAATTTAAGTGGTTCGAATTACCTCTCGTCGATAGATTTGGAGGCAGCATTTTGGCAGATACCCTTAGATTCCTCATCTAAAGAAAAGACAGCCTTCACAATACCACAACGAGGTCATTTCCAATTCTGCGTCGTCCCCTTCGGCCTCTCCACGGCTAGCCAAGCTCTTTCCAGAACCATGAACCATTTGTTCATAAACCTAGAGCCGAAAGTCTTCGTCTACTTAGATGACTTGATTCTCGCCACAGTACAATTCGAAGAACACTTGGAATTATTAGCAGAAATAGCAAAGCGTCTAGAAAAAGCAGGGTTGACTATCAATCCGGAAAAATCCATCTTTTGTCGAAGAAGCTTGAACTACTTAGGATATGTACTAGACGAAAAGGGCTGGCATGTGGATGAAACCAAGATTGAAGCAACTACCAAATTCCCAACTCCTTCATCCAAGAAGGAAATCCAAAGGTTTATTGAATGTGCGGGTGGTACAGGCGTTTCATCCAAGACTTTTCGAAAACAGCAGCACCTCTCACCGAGCTAACTCGAGCAAAAATAAGGTTTAAATGGTCAGAAGAATGTGAAAAAGCTTTCCAAACTCTCAAAAGTCAATTAACATCAGCACCAGTGCTGGCCACTCCAAATTACGATAGGCCATTTTCCGTGACATGTGACGCCAGTGACGTGGCAATTGGTGCTGTTCTCACACAGGAAGGAGCGAAAGGGGAATGTGTCATATCGTATTTCTCTCAAAAACTATCGCCAGCTGAGAGAAAGTATTCAGTGACGCAAAGAGAATGTTTGGCGGTCATAAGGGCCATCGAAAAGTTTCGAGGGTACCTAGAAGGTACACATTTTACAGTTTTCTGTGATCATTCCAGCCTATTGTATCTTAAAACTATGAAAAATCCGACCCCATTGTTAGCTAGATGGATACTACGATTGAACGCGTACTCCTTCGACATCCGGTTCAGAAAAGGGAGTTCGAATGTCGTGCCAGACTGCTTAAGCAGAATTGAGGTTATCAACACTGTTTCGGTAGATACCAGCTCAACGGATGCTTGGTTTAACGAACTAAAGAAAAAGATAGCTGACGAAGGAGACAAGTTTCCAGACTTCAAAATACTGGGAGGAAGCCTCTACAAAAACTGTTCCATCCTGGACGAAACAGGCGGAAGAGCCCATCGGTGGAAGAGGGTGGTCCCGAACGAGCAAAGGAGTGAAATCATTCGTCGCTTCCATGACATCCCTACGGCAGCCCACCTTGGATACGAAAGAACGCTGCAAAGGATTCAAAAGGAATATTACTGGCCGAACATGTCCGTCGACATAAAAAGACATATTCGCGCCTGTGAAGTCTGCAAAGCCTCGAAAGCTCCTAACACAACCTTAACACCTACACTCGGAAACCCAAAGCCTGCTAAATTACCATGGGAATTGATTTCCGTCGATTGGGTAGGACCAATGACACGATCCAGGAAAGGTTTCACAGTCCTCTTAGTAATCGTTGATTGGATAACCAAATTTATCATCATTGAACCTTTTCGAACGGCGAACGCGCAGCAGATGGTGGCCTTTTTGGAAGGGTATGTTTTCTTGAGATTCTCAACCCCGAGAATTATAGTGTCGGACTCAGGATCGCAATTCTTATCACATGCATTCCAAGCATTTCTTAAACGTTATGATGTGATACATATGAGAACGGCCTTCTACACACCAATGTGTAATGCAGCTGAAAGGACTAACCGTACCCTGGTTACATGCATAAGATCCCTGATGGACATCGATCAACGAGATTGGGATCTCCACATCCAACAGATCGTGTGTGCCATAAACACTACAAAACAAGAGACGCTAGGATGTAGTCCTTACTTTTGTAATTTCGGCCGAGACCACATATTATTCACCGAAGGCTATCCAACAGCAACTTTGAACACGGCAGACGATGCAACATCGGCACAGGCAGCAAGGATGAAAGTGATAGAGAACATACAACACTTTGTACTGAAGCGGATAAAGATGGCTCATGAAGACAGCAAAAAACGATACGATATGAGAGCACGCAACCGAATTTTAGAAGTAGGAGACATCGTTTGGAGACGTTCATTCGAGCAATCATCGGCTACTGACCATCGAACCAAGAAATTAGGACCCAAGTTCATCCCAAGCATCATCCGACAAAGACAAGGATGCAACAACTACCTCCTAGAGGACATCAAAAGCTCCAAAATGGGTGTTTATCATGCCAAGGATATTAAACCCGACTGATTTAACCTCCAGCTATGTACGCAGTTTATCTGCAAACCACGCAAGAACACATGCAAGAAAACATGCTCTAGATTCGACTGAAGGACCAATATCAAGTAAAGAAACCTCGTCAACCTCAGAACGCAGCACCATCCTCACGCTTGGATCAGGAAAACTTGACCCCATTAAGCTGTCTAAGTAACATCAGAACGAATCTCAAATGTAGATCAGCTGAATCCTTCTGGACCAAATGTCCCAAAAATTCACTTCTAATCTCACGCGCTAAAATGAAATCAATAGACCAGAGATAAGACCACTCATAGTTAAAAACACTGTCAACCAAGTGAACATACCGTTCCGTAAATCTCTCTAAGTTCTCATTACCATTAATTAATTAGACAACAAAAATCATGTAGCATTTAAATTCAAAATAAGAGAAGTGCTCACGATCAAGCACAATAAATAAGATGAAAGAATCATCCGACTAAAATAGTTGCAACAAGAAAGTAGAATTGCCTTGTACATTCCACGTCGAAATCCTAAACATATTAGGAACTAATAAGCTAATGTTATTCTGTGCAGAATAGAATAAGAAACGAGCAGACTTGCGATTTTGTCACTTGACGCAGTGAGAGCAAGAATAATTTCTGATGAGTTTTGTATGCTGAACCTGAATTCGAGATCCAAATTGGAAATTCTGTTGAATTGGGAAGACTAAAATAAGAATCAACCGGAACATTCTCCGAAACATAGCGTTAGCGAAATTTTCGTGATTTCTTTTAAAATCACGAAAATTTCTTTTTGAAGTACACAAGGGTTGTGTTACCGTTATGAAGTATGTATAATTATGCAGCAAAATGAACCACCTTAACATTCTTCACAATCAAACTAGACATTAAGAAAATTCGACATCTACTGTATCGACGTCGATAAGTCTGAGCGCAGAAGCACTGACAGATCACTCTAATTGTCAAAAGCAAAGCCACTTCCGCCCCATAATCACTTCTGATTTTCCAAGTGTATGGACATAACCGACGTCTATCTAAGTCGACGAAATCAATTTAAGGAAAACCTGTCTTAAATTATCTCCGGCAAACAATCGAGTTAGTACCGCCTAGAACAACGATTCGTGAGGTACAGGTAATTAATACATGAAGTGCCATAGCCTTACGAAACCTACATGAGTCATTTGTTTCTGCAGACTACCATAAGCACGTTTTCTCACCGGAACGCATTTCAAGAAAACCTTGAAACTTCCACAAGTGAATGCATGCAACTATCCCCTGCGAGTGTCAGAAGACAGTTCCGCGTAGTACGACGATCGTGCTATTCAGGTAATTCCCACAAAAATGAAAGCTGTTATGCGAATCCGTCATTAAGAAGTTGTTTCTCCAGGTGTGAATAATCCTTCCCTATTAGTGCGTTATCGCAACCGGAACACCTCTCAAGGACTATACACCCACCAGGCAAGTGCATGCAGTAATCTCCTGGGAGCAACAGAGTACAGTCTCTGGCAAACCAACGATCGTGCCAAACAGGTAATTTCTTATAGCGCCGTTACAATCCCTGCAAGGCATAAAGAAGTGTCTCATTACACCAGGTAACAACGCTCCATCACGATTTGCATGTCACCACGTTCGGAGTACGTCCCAAGAGTCTGATGTACTAAACGGGCAACTGCATGTGAGTGAAAGCCGAGAGATAAGACAGAAGCAACATCACGAGGAACAGAAGTGAATTTCATTCTGTGGCCAAAGGAGGCCACATAGTTCTGCATGAAAAGAACCAGAAGATCAAGAAAGGTAAGGGCAAGTTGTGCGGAACAGAATCGGTACTAAATGAATCGAACCCCTCACAGGCTAAGTTCGATGATCCAATAAGAATGTCAGCTGTGCAATCTAGTTGGAACGGTCCGTGGAGAACACAGAGAACCGAGCCCTCATAAGAGGTAATACAGACACAGCATACATAATTCCCTATTCTAAACGCTTTGCCATCAGGGCTTTTGTGTAGGTTCGGATCGCCACCTGGAGCTGTTTCACCGAGAATATCAACATTACGTCCAATCTCCCAGACCAAGCATTCTCTGAGAACATCCGTGTTCGTGTGACACGCGCATCTACTCTAGCTCAAGGCGGGCAAGAGAGCCAAATAGTTTCAGAGTGCGATCGGGTCGGACGAGAGTACACGCGTCGCCATCGGTCGTCGACGTTTTGCATGTAGCGAGCATCTAACGCGTCCGAAACCAGAAACATCTGCATGTGCTTTCCATGGTGAGCTGAAGAATCTTGGAGGATCGGACTTGTGATATTGTGTGGCGGTGTATAAAGTGTATTGTGTTGCGAAAAGTGCATGCATGCGTTCGCAAGCGGGCTTGCTGTGACGAAGATTGAGCAAGCGTCTTTGTGTTTAAGTGTTCGTAAGATCGTGAGGGGAGAGAAGAGAGAGCATGGATGTGCCGTAACATGCGAAAAGCGAAAACATACTTCTCCACCAATACAGTCCTGCGATTTGATTATCAGTTTTGTTGTGATTCATCCTTCTTCGCTGACGATTAAGAGGGATAGAATCAGTGAGCGGATCAGCTGTTCTAGCACTGCTAGGGCAATGACGAGACGGATCGGATGCAGAGTACATTGACCCCGTGTGTTTACATCGTAGCAGTGGCGTGCTTAGGATAAGGTAAAATGACATTAGGCTTAAGAATGTACCAATATAGGCAATCCATTGATTACTTGAAATCATGCTGTTTATTATAAAATAAGAACAGCTCATTTTGACCGTGTTCACCTACACGAAGTTGCATGAATATGCTACACTGTATGTCTAATTATACGTTTTGATCGTTTATGCAATAAAACTTTTCGCCATTAAGGCGCATACATGGCACACTAAATATTCTGAGAATTCATTACATTCTGATTAAATTAATGATGAGACATGAGAACATAATACAAACTTTAGAGAGTAGGTAAATTTGATGATTTCGTAAAACACAGCAAATGCAACGGGCTTAACAGAGAGTCGGCAATAGGCACTCAAATAAGTCAAAATTACGTTTTAAATTCATTGCACCTCGGAAGACGTGAATTTGTCGGTTTGCTAGCTTTTTCAGCACTTGATCTCCATTGCTGAAAAATCAGCAATTGATCTGTCAAGTTGGAACTTAAGTTTATTTCCGAAAGTCCAATTTAGATAAGTGAAAATGAAGTTGAAATAGTTTCGTGTTCCTGGAGTTAATTTTTTATATGGTGAGTTGACTGTTTAAAAACAATTGAATATTAATAACAAAGGGTTACATTTTCTCGTTTTACAGTTCAGTTTATGTTGCCTTCAAGAAATTGCTATTGGAGTTTGACGATGAATCGTCATTAATTTGGAGTTATATATCGAGTGAGTGAATTTCAGACGGAAGATGACTCCTAACAGCAACTGTAAACAATTGTTGCTTTAATGGTGGATAAGAACTTGGAAAATGAATCAGGGGCAATTTTTTCTCACCGCGGAAAGGTACTCCAAAAATAATTTATTGTATTGTTAAGTAAAATAAATTTTATTTTATGTGCAAGTTGTGTAATTATAATTAATAATTATAATTATTGAAAACGATCGAAAAATATAAAACCTTTTAAATGCAACCGAACATATGTAGGTTTCTGGAACACATTTTTCAAATTGCTGGTTTCCAGCAATTGAGTTTGTCGGTCGTTTCCAACAATTCATATCGCTGGATATTTTTCTGGAAAACCAGCGGACCATAAACCACCAAAATTTTGTTGCTTTCCAGCAATTAAAAATTTTCTGTGTAGGGTGATTTAAGAGTTAATTCCTCCGGAGGAGAGCCAAATTTCTGACTTGCTCGCTAACACTTATTTTTAAACACCTTATAAGGTCAAGTTATTTTCCGATACAATGGTGAAAATTTTACTTGGAAAAAATCTCCATGGAGGGGTATTAAACTCCTGAAACGCTCCCCGTTCGCACGGCCTCGATCCTTGGACTTTTTCTTTCAAAAATTATGATCGAAAACAAATAACTTTTATTTCAAGCAAAAATGTTGTAGGAAAAATCATTGTCAATGGCGCAATAGATGGCACTGTTTGTAGATAGCTCATTAAAAGAAACAATTTTTCGAAAGGGCGCAATCGTTTATAAGCTAATTAATAAACAAACCTATACGCTACCATCGCTTTTAAAATATTGTATTTTGAAGTTCATTTTACACTCGAAAGATTGATGTATTGGAATAAGTATTTTTGTTATACTATTTCCATATTAGGAACATTTTAAAATGATGAAAAAAGATCTTCAAGTCACATTTTGAGAAATTTTTCAAACAAAGTTCAATAACTCAAAAAATTATTTTGTTAAAATTTTTTGAGCTACAACCATTGCTGTTTTGTTCCATTTGGCACATTTTTCTAGAACATTTGAACTTTGTACGACATTCCAGTTTGGAGATATAGCTAAGGAATCAAGTATCCCCAGGGATCAAGTATCCTCATTCTCCTCTATAAGGAAACATTGACGACGATTCGGAAGCCTCAAGCCAATCGTCGGAGTGGAACTGCCGACCGGAAACTGCGTGGTAAGATTTTGAAGACGATTTAGAGGAATTCCAATCTGTCGGACTGTGACTGTGATTTGGTCAGAAAATTTAGTGCTGCAAATCGTACCATGACACAGAATAGTGTGGTCAAAATCCGTGCTCGGAAGCTATACGACCAGAAGCTAACAAAGTTCGACGGGTCTCTTCTGACGGATGATGAAACTTATGTCAAGACTGACTGAAACGGTCCGGGGGAATGTGCCAGTCAAATTTAAATTTGTATTTGCCGAAAAATTTGCACGAAAATTTTTAATTTATCAGGGCATTTGAAGCTGTAGCAAAATAAAACGAAGTTTCCGTTACAAATAAGACAATGACGTCGGAACTATACCAAAAAGAGAGAGTTTTTTTTTGTTAGACAAAAACAAATTTTGCCATTCATTCGATCCCACGACCATCCCGTAATGTTTTGGCCTGATTTGGTAAGCTGCCATTACAGCAAAGTTGTTGGTATGCAGAGAAAGAGGTCCAGATTGTTCCGAAAAACCTAACCCACCCAACTGCCTCCAGTTTCGTCCTAATAAATACTGGGTAATCATGAAGAGGAGGCTCAACGTAAAGTGAAAGGTTATCATAGACATCAATCAAATAAAGACCTGTTGGAATAAGATAGCTTAAACTATGAACGAAGAAGGTGTGCACCGTTTAATTAGCCGTGTTACAGGAAAAACTCAAGAAATCCATCGAAACCGTGAGGAATAATTATATCCGTATTTTTTCTTAAAAGTATGAAGAAAATTCTTCAATTGTATAAAAATGATCTTGAATTCAATAATAAATAACTGAAATACAGGCAATTGTGTATATTTCAATTCTATCTGAAGCAAGCTTCTCCATCAATATTCACTACAAAACGGCCGAAATATTAAACGGCCTTGAATAGGTTTTATTTTAACACTTTTTAGCGGTCTTCGGAATCAGAAAAACCTAACATAGCTATATCCAATCCAATAAAGTTGTTTTTGACAATTCTCACGTTCAATTTCCCTTTTATTCCGCAGCTGAACCCCGATGGTTTCGGATCGCACACAACTCCGACCCACAACCCGAAAACACCACTAGTGCCTTGCAATGGAACGACAGATGACGACGACGACGATTGTACCGAGGACGATGCCCTCGGCACGACCGTCACCGATTCCGAAGACGACGGAATCCACCTGAGGACGCACATCCGCAAAATAATCGACGGCCGAAAGCCCAAAAATGCCAAGTAAGTGTAACTAGTGACTAATAGAGACATTCTAACCATTTGTTGTTGTCGTCGTACCTAAGTAGTCGGTGCAGATTTGTATCGCTAATTTATGCAAATAGAACCTATGTAAATACTGTTCGTTGTATCGTTGTGCTAAAATGTTTTTCTCTTGTGGCGCTGATTGTAGCGGTTTGGACGTCTTCTGGCAACCGGTTACTGCCAAGAGAGCGAAAAGACGAAGGAGGTTAGCCCATTATATTTGATATTTGATGAAACATCTTCTTTTTCGGTTCCGCATTTAGTGTCACTTACACCCGTTATGTTTATGTCATCCAACGACACGCGGTTTCATCATTAGCATTTCAAGTTCTTTCTCGCCCTGAGCTTGAATGAACCGATATGCTCTATGTCATCCTCCTTTTATCATCTTGTTATCACTCACGTCAATCGTTAGTCAACATAACTCATCCAGGTCTGCATAAAAATTACAAATCCACCAATTTGACTATGGATTGTTTTACCCCAATTAGCACATTTTCCAGTGGAAGATTTGCTATTAACACCTTTTGCGGTATCGAGGGCAGATAACTGGTAAAATCTGAGATTGAACTTGTTTCGATACAATCAACTGAACTTACTCAAAACGATGTTGTTTTTTTGTCAATATGTTACCGCCTCAATATGAACCGCCTAAGTTGTTATGTTACCGCCATTACCAGAATGACCTAAGTTGTTAAATGGTCGTTAAACAAAATAAAATAAAAATGAACCGCCTCATAGGAAAGGTTTTGGGTAACAAATTTTTTCAGTGTATTAAATATTTTTTTAAAACAACAATTAACATAAAAAAACTGAAAAAAATGTGTACTGTTTGAATTCTTTATAAGTTTTTAACATAAATAGCTTTTGATTCAAAATATAGTTTTCAAAATAAAACAAGTTAAAGAATCATTTGAATGATATGCCAAATATGAATGTATGCTGAAACTCCTAGCGTCAAAATAGAGGGCTCTATCGAATAGATGAATTAAAGGTGTCGTAATCCGGGGACTACTATGAACGTAAAACATGGTTGCAGAAATTTATTAGAAAACTATAAATTTATAGAATTATATGCTTTGGGGTAACATTGATCTGTCTCTATTTTTATGGTTTTTACGAGTTTTGTCGATCATAAAAGGTACAAAACACCTCCATAATAGTTACAAATGCTAGTTTATCAATTGCTAAGGCAGTTCAGAACAAACTCAAATGGTATAAAATAAATTATGAATAAATTCAACACTTTCGGTGGCTCAAAGATACAAAATTTGTAATTTTTGGTCCAGTGAATTCTGAGATATACAATGGTAAATTTCGGTGTTTCTTGGTTCAGATTTTTTCGCCCTCCAAAAACAAAATCATCGCAGTCCTCAATGTGTAAAGGCCGATCTACAATTAAAATCGAAAGATGAACTATGCATAAATCAGGGGATAAAATTTTAGCCATTACTTATACAATTTTAACTACAAAAACAAATGAAATTTTGGCTTCATTCAATTCCCTAGGCCCTCGCACTATTCCCCTTTTATTTTTTCCTTCAAACTTCACCATTTGATAGGGTTTTTAGCCTTTTGTCCTAGACTGGCTTACTCTTGAAAAATGTCCCTATTTTTTAAATATCAAAAATTTACCTTAAAAAACAACAAAAAATTACACCAAAACCATATATTTACTGAGGCAAAAAAAAACTCTCACATAAATCACCCTGCTGCTTATTAACGCTTTGATCTCGTCAGAAAGCATGTTTGTTTGCGAGCCATCGAAAAAATATTCATATATTTCAAGATTTTGAAATAACATTTTTACTGAAATTTGATATTTTCAAAACAAACCAAGTTTTTCCCAATTTGAAACTCAACTTATAGGATTTTAAACGTTGAAAAAAGTTTTGAGATATTTTAACTTTAGACTTGGTTATTGATGATTATGCTTAGCTTAGCTTGATTGACTACTCACATCCACTTTTAATCATTGAATTTGAAATGCTTCATCATTACCTTTTAAAAGATTTTTTTTCCAGGTTCTGTACAAAGTACTGACTTATTTATTGAATTTATTTTAAGAATATATCTTGAAGCATATGTTTATTTTTTATGCATTTCGAACACCATGATCGCAGGCGTGGCTCAGTAGAATGAATTCCACATCTCCAATGGTTGCTACTCCGTGATTGACCGAGGCCATCAATTTTGCTCAGAGGTCAAAAGAACGTTGTCTGGGATTGACAACACATTCATAATGAATAAAACTGATGCTCTCTCTTTATTCATTAATAACGGCGCCGGCCACGTCCTAGTAGTCAATAAATAGTTTGGAAAAGAGAAAAAGGATTGAAAGAATAATTTCGTGCTTTAGGACCGAGGTTACCTCTGCATCCTAGCAAATAATTTTTTTCTGGAATGGGGTGAAAGGATATGATCAGGAGACACTTCTGACTAGTGTAAAGATCTAAATAAACTGTAATTTTTACCCTACACTTTTGCTGGTTTCTGAAGTAACGATATATTTGAATAGTGTATATGTATTATGTTTGTATGCTATTTTCAATGAATAATCAATAAAAAAAAATGAACATCTTGGTTTCCTGCTTTTTATCCCTTATTTTTTCACCTTTTTCAACCAATGCTTTCTTTTTCTACTGCACTTTTTTCTAACGCATTTTTTTAACATTTTGAATTATTTCTTACAAATAGATGTTTGAATAAATGAAAAACAATTTTTATTTTGGTAAATCATAATGAATAACTTTTTGCAATTAATCAATCTAATGTTTCTAATTAGTGATAGATTTTTCCAAAAAGTACAAAAAACCCTTGACAGAATAATACAATCATTACTGTATTTAACTTCATCAATCATGAAACAACTTTTTATGATCCTTGTACAGATGTATTATTTTTGTAGATTTCGAAAAAAGATAATTTTCTTAAGGCTAAATAATTTCGATAACTGTGACATCATTTATCTCGATAATATAAAATCATTACTTCTCGATGGACGGAAAAATAAATGAAAGAAAGAAATCAACAACGTTTTGGTTTTGGTAAAATAGGTTGAAACATCTTATCGTATGTTAAATTCTTTCATCAAAGCAGTATTTTACTAAACTAAAACTTTATAATATAAGCATAGAAGCAATTATGCGTCATATCTCTCAATTAAAACAAATCTTCAAGAGTTGATAATCTAGTTTCGAACTAAACTAAGAAAGCTAAGGAATTACAAAATTGTGAATTATTTGATGAAATTGAAATTTTCAAGGAATCTCAATCAATTACCCTGTGTAACTTTGTATTAAATGAATTGAGATGGCTGGCCTATAGCTTTTTTGCAATCTCCAAAGCTTTCCATTACTACCGACTGCCTCATAAAACGCCTAAATGACGGCACGTATTCTGCACAAATTGTTACTCATTTTTTTCATCAGGAATCGTAAACTTGTTTTTAGACTTGGTTATTGATGATTATGTGGAAAAAGTGCATGTTGATCATAGTTACCCCGGTGATCAATGTTTCCCCGTTTTACGGTACTCATTTCAATAAGCAAGTTATAAACGAACTTTACCAAACTAATGAGCAAATTTCAAGATTTCAACCATAGGTTAAATTGTTACAAGTTTTCGAGAGATAAAGTACGAAACTAAAAGTTGGCAGTTCAAATCTGAGTTATTTGTTCTTCAACAGACTCCATTTGAAATTTTGATTTAAGTTTTAAACTTTGTTTTGAATAGTTTGACATTATAATCAACAAACCAGATAACAATATTTCCTGTTAAATTTTCCACCTGTAGTTTACGTGAGTTCTTATGACCAATATACATTCTTTGAGATTGATTGATTGATTGATTGATTAATTGATTGATTGATTGAAAACTACGTGATTTTTTTTAAACTGAATCTAAATTTTTCGATAAACTTTAGAATTTATTTTTTACTTATGATTTTCAACTGGATTGTGTATGTAAACTGGCTCTGATTAGATAATCAAAACTTGTAATCACCTGAATTCACCTCAGTTAATAAAGTGACAAACTTGCAGCAGATAATGTTTAACGAAAAGTGAAAAATAGTGTTTAAAAACTCCATGGTTTACCCTCAATTTTCAATTTTCAAAATGATTTTTTTTTAAATATAACAAAAATTATGAATAAAGGATTTTGAAATTCTCCCATTTATTTTTTTTTTTAGGTTTTCAGATTTTTTTTTCCTCACGTATTCGGGCCGAGGAAATTGGTGCTATTTTATTGAAAATTTGCAAAATCCGAGCATTTGGTTTCAAAATTCTAAACCCGAAATCCGGGCAAACCTGGTTAAAGCAAAAGAGCTATTGAAAAATGTTGAAAGTAAAGTGAATTAATTTGGGCTTCATTCAACGAAATCTGAGCAACCAGGCTGGACCGGCTCTTTCCAAAATTATGTATCAATTATCCGAGTCTGAATAAAACCGGACAATCTGGTAATCTTATTTTATCTTAATTGTAAGAATTAACTACGTGCTGACTCTGAATCTGAATGTTGTATTTCATTTCTGAATATTGGTACTAGCAAAAGAACCTCATTACAAAATTTGAATCTAAAATATGTATATGAATCTAAATTCCAGATAAGAATTCGTAATAATAATTGATCAAAAAGCGAAATATATATCAGATCAGAACCCTCAATCAGAATCATTCTTTTTGGATTCTGAATCATTGGTTTTTATTCCGTTTCGATTCCGTTATTCCAATTATTTACCATCTTGTGATTTGATTTTGACTTTTCAATTTCAGATCACCATTATGAACCTTTCATATGTTTCAATGTTGCAATAAAAATGGTTAAAATTTTGAGTTTCTTATTTCAAATACTTTCTTTTCATACTCTGACAATTATTTAATCATATTAATTTTAATTTAAATAATTTAATCGAGTTTTGAATCTGGATTACAAACATTTTTTTTCCTAACGATGATTGGGAAGGTGAATTTTGATTTTGATTATTTTACTAGGATCCAAAACAGCTGAAATGAGTTTAATCTCATTGAAAATATGATATAAGTACATGACAGATAAACATTATTAATCTTAAACCGTTCCAAACATCGATGTACAATTTGACACAAATCGATGATTTACCATCGATTTTATATAGTATTACAACTAGAAATTCACTAGAAAATAAAAAGAATTTAAGAAACCGTGTTTGTGCTGTTATTCCAATTTTTTGCCGTTATAGCGAAACATTTAAGGCCGAATATAGAAACCTTACCATAATTGATGTGAGCCGTTTGCGAAAAGCCGTAAAACGAGCAGCTGTAAAACGAGGTATGAGCGTATAAGTATTGTTTATTTAAGTTTTTCAATATTTCAAAATAAAGTCAACATATTCGAGCAGATTTTCAGAAATTGGTTCAAAATTGAATAAAAAGCCCTAAAAACCAATTTAAGTTTGAAATACAAATAATTTCTGATAGCTTTGTTGTATTTTATCGATTTTTGAAATTGTCAAAAATTGATCCATCAATTTACATAAAAATATACTGGGGGCTAATAAAGTTCATTACGGATCTTCAGGAAGAAAAAAATCTTTTAAAAAACATCCGTCTTTGGATTTGCTTCGCTGAATCTCATTTTTATATGAACCGATTTTCTAAACTCAAGTTTAAGATTTGTTGTCGTTTATTTGATAATCATTTTCATTGAAAATTGGTCTTATGGTCTTTCCACGATGTGTTTTTAGAAGATGTTTATTAGAAATAAATAAGTTTTTGTTGAATATTTGTAGTTCATATACATATATATATATATATATATATATATATATATATATATATATATATATATATATATATATATATATATATATATATATATATATATATATATATATATATATATATATATATATATATATATATATATATATATATATATATATATATATATATATATATATATATATATATATATATATATATATATATATATATATATATATATATATATATATATATATATATATATATATATATATATATATATATATATATATATATATATATATATATATATATATAAGTTACCGAAGGAACCGGCCCATCGAGGATCGTGCTCTAGCAGACGCACGATCAGCAGAACCACACCTGGAGCAGCGCACCATCATCGGACGAGGGTATCAAGTATCATTTGATGCACTCGTCATTTGTCGCCCCAGTGGGGCTCGGTAGTATTAAGAGCGAAAGTAATAAATCATTCTAGTTTCGGCCCCGGTACAGTTCAGTTGTGTTTTTTAAAAACATACCGAAGTACCCCGCGAATTTAACTGGCGCAGTCGGTAGGATGCGCAAAGTGTTTTAAAGTTCGTCAAGTAAGACATTTCCGACGGTTTATCGGAAATTTGTAGCTTTAAAGGCTAAAAGGACATTAAGCACTGGTAAATTATTCGAACAGTTCTATCCTCAACGGATTATTGAGGACAGTGAAAGTGTTGTAATAAGTGACAGTGAAAAAGTGTCAAAGTGCGCATCGGAATCAACAATCACGGCCACGGGACGGCTAGAATCCTTACGGACGAAGGATTATCGAACGTAAGTAATAGAAAAGCTAAGTTAGTTCTATAAGTGAACAATATAACCAAAAAGTGAAACAATATAACGAAAAAAATAATAATACAGTGAAATAAAAATTAAAAATTCAATATTTAAAAAATTTTTTAACACAATTTAAAAGTGAAATTAAAGAAATAAAATGTCTAATGATAATGAAACACAAAGAATGCTTGAGGAGACCCAAGCGGTCTTCGAAAAAGCGGAAAAAATACTAAAATCGATGCAGACCCCTCAGGTCATCCGGGATTTACAACCCTTTAGGGGAGAACCCGGTAAATTGCATTCGTTCCTTAAAGCAGCTAATGACTGCATACCCTTCATTGAACCTATGGCTGGCACGCCATTCCATGACATTTGGCTGCAGGCCTTAAGATCAAAAATAATAGGACCCGCAGATCAGGTCCTAGAGCTGTATGGTACGCAGCTTATCTGGTCCGAAATTCAATCAAACCTTATAGCGTACTATAGCGACAAAAGGGACCAGGTAACGCTGACAAGAGAATTGTTTTCTCTTGTTCAGCAATCGAATATTGAAGACTTCTACGCAAACGTTTGTAACAAACTATCACTTCTAATAAACAATGTAACAATAAGTACAGAAAACGGTGCAGTGCGGGCAGACAGAATTGCCACGCACAAGGAAAATGCACTACAAGTATTTTTGGCAGGCTTGAGAGAGCCAATTGGTGGAATCGTAAGGGCAAGACAGCCCAAAAACCTGAAAGAAGCCTTTGATGCAGCTATGCAGGAAGGTAACTTTCTCAAAAAAACGAACCCTTTCAAAAATGAGGCCCCTCAAAGGCCACCCAAACCACATTTTTCGTTCCGTCCTCAAACATTTAATCCCTTCAATCAATCTCAGGTAAGTCAACCCCCACTTCGTCAGACCCAGGCATTTGTAATGCCTAATCCATTTAACCAACCCCAAGCAGGTCCATCCCAATTTCCATCCAGACCCGCATTCATACCGAAATTTCCAATTCCAAGACTTCCTATGCCCAACAGGAACGCATTTGCACCAAAACCCTATAGCAGATTTCCCCCACCGACTCCGATGGACGTAGATCAGTCAATCCAAACGAAAAATGTTAATTATATGAACAGAAACAAACTTTTCAACAGGCAAGAAATTCGAACACACGAGCAATACCCCGAAGATCAATCTTATTTTGAAAACTATTATCCCGATCCTTACTACCCTTATTATAATCCTTATCATCCCTACTTCGATCCAAATTACAATTACTATCCGGAGGAGGATTCTCCAGCACAGAATCCAAATAAAATTAAAAATCAATTAGAGACCCCTACATTATCGGAATCCAAAACAGAAACCGATAATGAAGACGATTTAAATTTTCAGGTGGATCTAGGTCCAACGAAAAAGACCTAAACAATTTTATCCCTTATGTCATGATTCAAACCTCTAAAGGACAATTAAAATTTTTGGTGGACACTGGTGCCAACAAAAATTATATTAGCAAGAATCATGTAAATATTGAAAAATGTAGGACGACTAATGCAGCAAAAGTGCGTAACATTAGTGGCCTGCATACAGTTGACAAATTCGTGGAATTCAACCCCTTTCCACAAATTCAAAATAATAAACTCTTTTTTTTTGTCTTCGACTTCCATCCTTTCTTTAATGGGTTGATAGGCTATGAAGCACTCAGACAAATGGGAGCTGAGATTTTAACTGCTTCAAACGAACTAAAAATTTCGGGTGAGAGGATCAAAATGTATAAAAAGTATCCTCAAAAATCGTTTACTCTCAATGCAAACGAAATAAACATTATTCCGATTGAGACTTTGGAAAATGGAGATTTTTGCATTGAAGACGATCGCGAGATTCACCCTGGCGTATTTTTGTTAGCAGGATTATATTCTGCAAATGACAACCTTGCTAATGTGTTGTTGAGTAACACATTGGACGAAACGGTTAAATTAAAGCGAAATATTTCAATTGGCGAAATAAATCACGTCGAAGCAACAGCTTCTAAACTTCCTCTCAAAGGTGGAAAAACGAACAAAAGCTCATTGCTTCCACAATTGAGATTGAGTCATTTGAACTCTGAGGAAAAAAAGAAACTGACTGAACTTCTGATTCAATACGATGATATTTTTCATCAAGATGGTCAAAAGCTCAGCTTTACTAACGCGATCAAACATCGCATTAACACAACCGATGACCTACCGGTATACACGAAATCCTATCGTTATCCCTTCTGCCACAAGGAAGAAGTACAACGACAGATTTCAAAGATGCTGGACCAAGGCATCATAAGGCCATCAGTCTCCCCATGGTCCTCACCCATTTGGATCGTCCCCAAAAAGGTCGATGCTTCTGGCTTGAAGAAATGGCGATTGGTGATTGATTACAGGAAGCTAAATGAAAAAACTATTAGCGACCGGTACCCTATTCCTAATATCACTGAGATATTAGGCAAATTAGGGAAATGCATGTATTTCTCAACGCTCGATCTAGCCTCAGGGTTTCATCAGATCGAAGTACATGAGAAAGACATACCGAAGACGGCATTTAGCGTTGATCACGGTTTATACGAGTTTGTCAGGATGCCCTTTGGCCTCCGAAACGCTCCATCAACTTTTCAAAGAGTTATGGATAACATACTCCGTGATCATATCGGAAAAATATGCTTGGTCTATATGGACGATATAATTGTCTATTCAACCAGCCTTCAAGAACACTTGGAGAATCTGGGAAAAATCTTCAATACTTTGAAGAAATTCAATATGAAGGTCCAATTAGACAAAAGTGAGTTTTTACATAAGGAAGTAGCTTTTCTGGGACACGTCGTGACACCCGAAGGTGTAAAACCTAACCCGGACAAAATCAAGGCAATAAAAGAATGGACTTTGCCCAACACCGAAAAGGACCTGAGAGCTTTCTTAGGAATTCTCGGTTACTATCGCAAATTCATTCGTGACTTTGCCAGGATAGCCAAACCTTTAACTCAACAGTTGAGAAAGGGAGAGCGTGTTACTCATACGCCCGAATTCATCTCAGCATTTGAGAAATGTAAAAAGATCCTTACAAGCAGCCAAATTTTGATATATCCAGATTTCACGAAACAATTTGTGTTAACGACGGATGCCTCAAAATATGCCGTAGGAGCGGTCTTGTCTCAAGGACCAATTCGCGACTGGGAGTACGAGGAAATGCCAGACTATCAGAACTCAAACTTCGAACTTTTGAAACTAGAACTAATCAATATAGAGTGGTCAAGTGTATTGAAGAATGAAGGAAATGTTGATACAACAGTAGAAACCTTTTATAACATAATGATTAATCTCATAAACAGTCATGTTCCTTCAAAATTTAAAAGACGGTCCTACAGCTCTAAACACCCTGTCTGGTATAACAAAGATTTGAAAAACTTACAAAATAGGAAGCAAAAAGCTCATAAAGTCTACAGAAGTGATAGAAGTGTTACAAATCATCAAAATTATATAAATTTATGCAACCAGCTTAATTCATGTATAAAAAGTTCTTTTGAAAAATACAATCAGAAAATTGAAAAAGAAATTAAGCAAAACCCAAAAGCGTTCTTTGGCTATACTAAAACGCAGATGAAAAATTCAAACTTTCCTACTCAATTGACACTTGACGGGAGCATTGGAAATAATCCACTGGAAATTTCTAACTTATTCGCAACTTTTTTTCAGGAAGTGTATACTTCTTTCACTGAGGCTGACCGAGATAGGGAATACTTTTCAGTCATTCCAGATTTAGCGTGTGACATTCAGGTCAATGAAATTGATTACAATAATGTTTCCGAAGGACTTAGAAAACTTGATGCTTCCAAAGCAGCAGGGCCTGATGGACTTCCCCCATGTTTCCTTAAAAACTTGGCGGCCGAATTGACAGAGCCTCTTCTGATTCTTTTTAATATGTCATTAAATTATAGTAAAGTACCCAAATTTTGGAAAAAATCTTTTTTAATTCCGATTTTCAAGTCCGGAAAAAATCAGATGTACGAAATTATAGAGGAATAGCTATTTTGTCTTGCATCCCAAAACTCTTTGAATCAATAATAAATGAAAAAATTTATCAACAAGTAAAAAATATTATAACGAGCAAACAACATGGTTTCTTCAAAGGACGCTCTACAGCATCAAATCTTCTCGAATTCGTTACATACGTTATCGATTCTATGAGCAAAGGCTTTCATGTTGAGGCTATTTATACCGACTTTAGCAAAGCCTTTGATCGCATTGACATACCCCTTTTAATCTTCAAATTAAAAAAAATTGGCTTTCATCCAAATCTTCTCTCCTGGTTACAATCATACTTAACTGATCGAACACAAATCGTTCGTTTCCAAAACGAATTATCCAAATCTGTAGCTGTGACCTCTGGTGTGCCTCAGGGGTCTCATTTAGGACCTCTCCTTTTCATACTGTTCGTTAACGACATTTCCTTTATTCTAAAACGGATTGAATACCTAATATACGCCGACGATATTAAACTATTTCTGAAAATAAAAACAACCGAAGATGCTGAAACATTTCAAAACGAAATCAATGTTTTCTTTGAATGGTGCAACAAAAGTTTACTTCAATTGAATGTTAAAAAATGCAACTCTATATCATTTAGCAGAAAGCAAAGTTATCCTATCATTGAAACAAAATTAGGCAATCAACCAGTACAAAAATGCAAAATTGTAAGGGATCTCGGCGTCATATTGGATTCAAAACTCACGTTTGTAGAACATCAGAACAATATCATCAATAAAGCAAATTGCATGCTAGGATTTGTAAAACGTTTCAGCAAACACTTTCAAGACCCATACACCATAAAATCTCTTTATACATCCTATGTTCGTTCGATATTGGAGTATTGTAGCATCATATGGAATCCTTATTCAAATATTCACGAGCAACGTCTCGAATCAGTTCAAAAACAATTTTTGTTATATGCGCTACGTAAAATCAATTGGACCACTTTTCCTCTTCCATCGTATGAATCTCGTTGTAAGCTTATTGATATAGAACCTCTCAGTAAACGCAGAGAATTTTCCCAAATTGCATTTGTAAATGATGTTGTTACACAAAGAATAGACAGTCCTGAATTACTTTCAAAACTAAATTTTTACGCACCCTCCCGTCCATTGAGAAATAAACATTTGTTCTACATTAAACTTTACGACAAAGACTATGCAAAACATCAACCTATTAATCAAATGATGTACAAATACAATTTACAAAGTGAAATTTTAGACGTAGCGATGAACAAAACACAATTAAAAAAGGCATTCAAAAACAACTTCATAGAACAACAAAACAATAGCTTACATTAGTTTTAAGTAGTTTTAAGTATTGTAGTCTACATAGTTTGACTCAAATAAATAAATTGGACAAGATAAGCCCATTGCCTTTGCTTCTCGAACCTTATCGAAAAGTGAAGAGAAATATAGTACAATTGAAAAAGAACTTTTAGCCATAGATTGGGCGTGTAAGTATTTTCGACCATACGTTTATGGAAGAAAATTTATCCTCTACACGGACCATCAGCCATTAACATACGCCTTAAACCTCAAAGACCCTCACGGAAAACTCGCGAGATGGTCTCTAAGATTAAAGGAATATGACTTTGAAATTAAATTCAGACCCGGTAAACAAAACGTCGTCGCCGACGGTCTGTCCAGAATAAATTTGGAAAGTAATCTAGAAGGAAATCTAACAGGAGATCTGCACAATAATGATCAAAGTGATGACGAAAGCTCTTCAGATATCACTGCCCATTCTGCAGAATCGGATAATGAAGATTTCTTGAAAATGACAGAACTACCTCTGAATATTTATAGAAACCAAATTCTTCTGAAACAAGGAGACCAAGAATCAGAAGAGTTTGAAGAAATTTTCCCAGGAATTTTCAGAAGAACCTTAACCAAAGTGGTATTTGGCGTACCATTCTTCATAAGAATGTTTAAGGACTTCTTACACCCATCCAGGATAACAGGTATACTTTGCCCCGAATCCTTGTTAAATACCCTCCAAATCACTTATAAAAACTATTTTTCTCGAAACAAAACCTTTAAAGTTATACTAACGCAATGTTTATTACAGGACCTCAGAAGCACAGAAGAACAGGATGCCATTATCGAAAATACACATCAACGTGCCCACAGGGGTGTGGAAGAAAACCAGAAAGTAATAATTAAAAGGTTTTATTTCCCAAAAATGCGGAATAAGATTCGCACATACATAAATCTCTGCACAACATGCCTTGAGAATAAGTATGAACGGATCCCGTACAGAATTTCCTTTGCTTCTACACCTATTCCCAAAAAACCCCTAGACATAGTCCACATGGATATTTTCATTTCCCAACCAAACCTTTTCATCTCTACAGTAGACAAACTTTCTCGCTTTGCTGTCCTAACTCCCATTAAATCCAGATCAATACCGGACATAAAAAAGGCTCTGATCAAAATTATTTCTACCTTTGGCACTCCTAAATTGATTGTTTGTGACAACGAACCAGCATTTCGATCCATTGAAATTCGAAGTCTACTAAACAGACTTGAATCAGAACTTTATTTTGTACCACCCAATAACAGCCAAGTAAACGGCATCGTTGAAAAATTCCATTCTACCCTGAGTGAAATTTTTCTTTGCATCAAAGATAAGTATGATGACATTCCTGACAAACAGAAATATCTAATTGCCACAACACTTTATAATACAACCATTCATTCTGCAACAAAACTTAAACCCCTAGAAATATTTTATGGCATTAAAGAAGGAGAAGAACGACCCCTAAATCTTGAACTCATTTTGGAAAATAGAAATAAAATTTTCGATGAAGTCGTAGAACGACTAGAAAAATATCAAAAACAAACTATAGACCAACACAACAAAAATAGATCCCCTGAACCAAACTTTGAAACAGACCAAAGCTTGTACAACAGAATACAAGGAATCAGGAACAAAAAACGTAGAAGATACAAAAAAGTTAAGGTCTTACAAGACAAACGTAAAACTTTTACTGATCATAGGAATATTGTAATTCATAAATCAAAATTGAAAAAACTTAGGAAAAATTAAATTTTGCACTAAACAAACTCTTTTTACCCCACAGCATAATGTCTCACTTGAGTAACCTCGTAATTCTGATCGTAATAAGAACAATCAATTGTCAATATGTTCAAATTCACGATATAACGAACAACGCAGGAGCGTTGATTCTTCAAAGAGGAGAAGGGAGGATAATCGCAGGATATGATAGACTCTTACATATTATCGAATTACCACAATTTGAAATGTCAATTTCTATCCTTGAAAATGTGTCTCAACAACTAAAAAACTCATCTAGTGAATTGTCAGAAATTTTACAATCAAAATTAAGAGAAATCAGATTTACATTTAACACTATCAATATAAATTCATTTAGATCAAAACGTGCAATTGAAACCCTTGGAAGTGTAATTAAATTTGTATCAGGAAATTTAGACGCAGAGGATTTAAGAATTATAAACTCAGATTTAGACAGCCTAAGAAAATCGCAAGCAGGATTAATAAAACAAAATAACAGACAAATAAAAATCAACTCCAAATTTGAAAATAGACTAAACCTTGTGAACAACGACATAAAAATTCAACAAAACCTTTTGAGAAATTTTCTCCAAACTAGCGATAACGTGATAACTGAAAATCAAAGAATAGCTTTGATATTCAAAACCGATATACTTCTAGACTCACTAAAATCTATAGAATACGCGATTATGCTTGCAAAACTTAACATTATAAGTAGGCAAATCCTCTCGACTAAAGAAATCAAAACAATTGTAAACGAATTAAACAATCAAGGCGTGGAGATACACCATCTGGACAACATCGACGATATCCTCACTACAACGGTCATCTATAAAGGATCAACTCTTATCATCTCGGTGAACATTCCCAGACTCCTTCCAACCAAGTATCAGGAATTCGTAATCGAACCCTTACCAATCTCCAACCGGACATTCAAAATCAATCATCGTACGGTTTTTGCGAACTCGGAGCAAACGCTAGCCACCATTTCACCATGCCGTGGAAACGACAAAGTCCAAATTTGTGAGAGAACCCAAATTATTGACATCAGCAATAATCAATGCGAAAGTTCAATAGTCCGAGCTCAACATGGAGCATGCGATATGACAGAAAAAGCTGCGACAACGGAAGTCAGGCAAATTACACCAGGCACACTATTGGTGATAGCCAACAACCGCAATGTCACCTTGAACAGCACCTGTGGAATCTACGATAAAGTTCTCACGGGAATTCATACAATTCTATTTCACAATTGCTCAGTAAGAATAAAAAACGAGCTATATGAGAACTATGAAATCGAGTTTCGGCAGAAGACGATTCTGCCTATACAAGCAGAAAAAAAATATCGCCCGTGTACGTTGAACCGCACACCAATTATTCGGAAATTAAAGAACTGCACCTGAAAAACAGAAGACACTTGGAAAGTCTTGAATCCAAGCAAACTGTTCAAAATGCATCACTAAGCTTTTTCGCCATAGTGATGATTTTACTGGTGGGTTTCGGCTTAAAGAAATTCAAAGAAAAGCTAGCAAAATTCCAGATCGCAACGGACGCAGAAATGCCCCAACCGAGACGTTTGGGACTTACGGAGGGAGCAGTTACCGAAGGAACCGGCCCATCGAGGATCGTGCTCTAGCAGACGCACGATCAGCAGAACCACACCTGGAGCAGCGCACCATCATCGGACGAGGGTATCAAGTATCATTTGATGCACTCGTCATTTGTCGCCCCAGTGGGGCTCGGTAGTATTAAGAGCGAAAGTAATAAATCATTCTAGTTTCGGCCCCGGTACAGTTCAGTTGTGTTTTTTAAAAACATACCGAAGTACCCCGCGAATTTAACTTATATATATATATATATATATATATATATATATATATATATATATATATATATATATATATATATATATATATATATATATATATATATATATATATATATATATATATATATATATATATATATATATATATATATATATATATATATATATATATATATATATATATATATATATATATATATATATATATATATATATATATATATATATATATATATATATATATATATATATATATATATATATATATATATATATATATATATATATATATATATATATATATATATATATATATATATATATATATATATATATATATATATATATATATATATATATATATATATATATATGAATTTTCATCTGTAATATTATTCTATTTTTTTTTAATTTTTGGTGTAGTTTTTGTTATTCTGAAACAGAAATAATATCAACACCAAAGTATATTTTTTTACTAACGTCTAGCATTTTTTTGGGAATAATTTCAAATTTATCACAGTTTCATACTAGATTCATCCATTAAAAAATATTTCCTAGAAACTTTAAAACTCAAGAGGTTATTAAAATAGTCTAGTGGGTTGAAAACTGTAGAAGCTAAGATTATTTAACCTTCACAGTATGGCTAACTCTTTGAACAAAATGGAAGTATCACGGTTTACAGCAGAGTTGCTAAAATTGGGCTAGAAAAAAAAATAAAACTAAAACATTTATTAAAACACTCCAGGCTTATAATAATTATTGTATCTAAGGAAAGTAACATGCAAAATTTAAGCTAGATTAAAATGCTGTAGCGAGTTGCATTAAGTCTGATGTACAAATGTAATTTTTAGATATTTTACTCAGGAGAAGTATAAAAACTTATTAACATAAAAAAACTAACGGATAATTGCCATTTGAATATCGATTTTCTTAATTTTATAGAAGCTTAAATTAAGGCAAATGTTTCTGCACCAGATCGGATGACGATAAGCGTTATCACCAAAAAAAAAGTTATAGCGGTTCCTAGAATTAAGAAATTTCTTAATCATTAAGCATTTTTTATAAAATGCCCTCCAGTGTTTCTTAAAACAATATATTCATGAATTGATTAAAATTATTCCAGATGATTCTTATAGCTTCAGATCATTTGACCCTCTTACCCTGCTGACAAAATTTACCTGCCGATTTCAAAATTATTTTAGGATTAGAAGATATCTTTTAAGCAATTTTCTTTGATTTAATAGTTCTGTAATTAGTTTTTACTTGAATTTTTTTTCTAAGTTTTTGATAAGATTGTTGAGTTACCAGTTCAATTTAAACAAAAACTGAAAGTAAAAACTAAGAGAACTAGCACTTCTGAAATTATAAAACACTTAAATATATATGTTTAAATTTTTTTTGAAGAAATAGAAAATTTTCAAAGAAAAATAAATGAGAGGTCATCTACCAAATATTTCAATTTTTGATGGAAGTGAACCGGGAAAAGCTCTACTTTCTGCTCATGCAAAAATTTGCATTACTGTTTTTTTTTCTTTAAGTTTTTCTACGAAACAAACATTTTAGTGATGATTATGATGGTTGGAATGAACGGTTCGGGTTATATTCACCCGAACAGCTTTGGAAAGTTAAGAAACCAAACTGCATGACACTTCAATTAAAGTAGCAAAACACGAGCTTTCAAAAATAAATTTTGGTTCGTTGATGAATAAACAAAAAAAACAGTAGCTGAACAAATAAAGTAAATGAACGGATGTATGTTGATAAAAAAAAATTACCTTTCAAAGCCTTATCTCTCATCTTAAGTGAACATTAAACCATGAATTTTATTTGCTACTAAATCATTGCCAAACTCATTCCAGTTCTGCTATCTTGAAAAAAATTAATTTTCCAGTTTAGAAACAATAAAATTTAAGCATATGCGAAATAAACCTTGCAATGAATTTTAAATGACTACTCTGAATCTGCTAAAAAATGTAGTTTCAAGCTCAAATATTCAAATTTGTAAATAATTAAATTTTTGTCTTCAATAATGACAGTTACGTTGATTTTGTCTTTTGAAAGTTTCAGTGAAATTTTAAATCTGAATACTGAGGAGAAGTTTTTTTTTTGAACAAATTTCATGAAGCACAAAAGCTCACTTAAGAAAATATGCACATAAACTAAGAAAATGATTAACAATTTGATTTGAAAAATATAAATGCAAAGATAATTAAAAAATGATTTCAAAGTTAAACATCATGATCAGATAACCGATAAGAAACCACTTATTTACATTTTTGCATTCAGCTTTATTCAGTACTGAATAAAATTTCAAACAATTTCAATGCATTAAAAGTTCAATTAGCAATTATAAAATATAAAAAAAAAATATTTAAAAAATATCTCAATTCTTACACTATTCAAAAAATAAAAACAATTTTAAAACACTTGTGCCTTATTTTGACGTAAATTGCTTATTCAGAAGTCAATAAAGTTTGTTTGTAATATCTTTATTTGAAACGGCTCATACCTTTAGGCTTTAAGAAGCCAAACTCGTTTTGTTAGTTTACAATTGTGTGCTTAAATCTAGTTCATCACATTTTAAGGTTTTAATTATGACAAATGTAAATCTCGGATTAAAAATTCTTAGTTTGCAATAAATACCTCCCCAAATATTTTGTATAAACACTTTATTTTCTGAGTATTCATTTTCGCTAAAGTCCCAGAATGAATGAAAAAGGGTAGGGTGAATGAAAATCCATTTCTCACCAACATCAACTAGACCGGACGGCTTTGATAAATTAATGACTGCCTGCATTTACAGCAACTGGCATAAAATTTGCAATTAATATCACCACATTTGGTCCAAATGCACTGTGATGCACTTGCGGCTGCCTGCAATATGCAACCCTCTTGGTGGGAAGATTTCGCACTTTTTACTTCCCCCTCTGGGAAGCGAACGGAAATGCAAGTCGGAAAGTGAAAATTTAGGAGGGTCGGAAACAATGCATCGTTGCAAGGAACCCCTCGAATTTCATCAATCCTCTGTCACAAAATGCACCCTATCAAAGTGAAATCCCAATAGTCGTAAATGAAGTCACCACATGTGTCACGTTACATGTATCCTCCCACCTACACCTGAACAGTTCCAGGGATTCACCGGAAATCCCGGACGGCACGAGCTGAGAAGATTTGTGATCCTAGCAGGATGCTGACGCGTGCTGTTCGCGATGACGGCCAAGTTGAAGGTCGTTTAATAGGAAAAAAAAAAAGCTGAAACCATAACAGGCGGATTCAAATAAAAGATCTTTTTTTTACCAACAGTTTTAGATCTGCAATAATAATCCTTTTCTTTGGCCAAACTACGAAGGAAGTTTAATATTGATTTACGTTCAGGAAGCTTGTTGGGGTAATAAATAATTTGAAAATTATAAATAAGGATCACCGGTAATAGAGCTTAACAAAATAGACGAAATTTTGACTGTTCCTTATAATAATACCCATGGTGTAGAGTAAGCATTCCAGATTGCCCGGTTTTTCAATCAAAAATAAGGGATAACCCGGATCGGTTTCCCGGATATCGATAAAAATCCAGGGTTTTCCCGGATTTATTTACAATATGAGCAAAATCTAAACCAAAATTAATCTTTGTTAGCATAATTTCTGGTTATTTCAGCTTGTTTTATCGAAATATGAATCGCAACATTTATTCAAATTGTAAAATTAGAATTGAATGCCACTGTGTCGAATGTCTTTCTCTTTCACTTTTTCTTTTGAATTTTAATTTATGTTTAATAATGTGCGTTATTTGCCCTGGTATTTCTTTGGCTTTGCTAGAATTTTGTGTAAAAATGTCCGAATATGCCGATTTTGATACCCTTGGAAAAAAAAATCGAGAAAGCTTAGTGTATAGGATAAAGTTTTTTTGGACAATATTTTTTAATACAAGCTTTCTACACAGGTTCAATGATGAGCTCTAGGAATTTGATTTTTTTTATTCACCGCTACACACTACCAAAAAAATCTGGAAAATTACATCACATATGATGTAAATAAAAAGAAGCATCATATATGACGGAATTTTCAGTGCGAGTTGAATATTACATGCCTGTAAAATTATGCAACGTGTAATATGAAAGTGATGAAAATTTAACGCCACTGAATTTGTGAAAAATATCCTATTGGAATTTGTTTTGCTTACTTTTTATTGATCCAATTCAATGAAGTTTTTTCATCTTTCATAACAAAAACAATCTTTGAATAATGAATTTCATTTATTTGTGAAATTTTAAAAAAAAGTTGTCTTACACATTAATTATTTTAAAATTCACTTTCACCATCTTCCGAAGTAGAGTTAAGCAGAGTAGCATGGGGCCACTTCCAGAACAGCTTCCGCTGTTGCTGCTTTTCGAAGTTATCCGGAACCAACGATATCGACGAACTTAGAAGCTAACTGCTTCAACAAATTACTTTGGTTCACGATTTGACTGAACTCTACATTTGTGTATTCCTGTTTTTGACAGTTTTTATTTTTACATGACGTTATCGCGTTCAGTGTAATGTAATATTAATTTAACTCCCTGTCGATATTAAATTCCGTGTCGTGTAATTTTCAGAAATTTCTAATTCAGTGCTGTTGAGAATTTTGTATGACCAGAAAAATTGTAAAATTACATCATATATGATGTAACGAAAAAGATGCATCACATATGATGGAGTTTTCAGTGCGAGTTGAATATTACACGTCTGTAAACTTCTAAAGACGTTTAAAATTTGAAAACATGTTAAATATTAAAGACGTGTAATATTTAATTCGCACTGAAAATTCCGTCATATGTGATGCTTCTTTTTATTTACATCATATGTGATGTAAATTTACATCAAATAATCGCGTTCTGTGTCAAATAATATTCGTGTCATTAGAATTCCGTGCTTTTTAGGATTCAAATATTTTTAGTCTGTTAATTTACATCAATAAATCGCGTTCTACGTCATTTAATATTAAAGGTTTTCAATTTCAGTGTTGTTAAGGATTCAAATTTTTTTTCTGTGTACGTAACTATCTGCTTTATGTTTTAGGCTTGAGCTATTTTCAACAATTGACTTGAAGGCTTGACTGATGACGAATTAAGGTACTACATTTTAATTCGAATTCAAATTGACATTCTGCTGTTGCAAGCAAAATTATTACTTTCTTTTTTTTATGGGTTTCATAGGGGATATAATGACTTTTTGTATTTAATACTTTGTTAATTTTTTGTTATGTGTGTTTCCTCATTATATGAAAAAAATGCTCTAGATAAATTATTTTTTATCTTATTTTAGAAATTTGTTCAAACAGAATCAGACATAAATATTGAAAGTGAATTTTGTTCAAGTTTTGGACGCTTAAATACAAAAAAAAACACACTGACGCTTCCTTTTTTCTTCCTAACCACTTTATCTGCATCACCGTTATATAATATCATAATATTCTATTTATGAGAAATATTAAAAAATAACTGTAAATTTATCCCAGAAGGTATATTTGATAAAATTTCGCAAAGAGAGCAGCAATGCAATGCATACATTGTTGTGCAAAAAAAATGTTATAAAAATGGTTTAAGTCCAACTGGAAGGTAAATTTTTTTACAAAACAAGTTTTCATCTAACCTATTCCTTAAAATTATAAATGGACTGATGGCTTCATTTCTCCGCCAAAAGTTTTGCTAATTGCAGGGTTGTGTCAAGACCCATCTTTGGGTCGCATGTTAATATATTTTGTGTAAGTTTCGAACGACTCTGCAAATCTTTAGCTACACAAAGTAGCTTTGAATAAATTGATTCTGATATAACGGTGTGATTGATGTTTTTATTAACTATACAAAATCATATTTCAAAACTACACATTCACATGCAGCAAATTGGTCACTTTCCTTTTTTTTCAAGAAGGTATGAAATTTGTAAAAATATGTTTAAATTTGCGATTTTACAAATTTGAAAATTACTGCACTTAAGGGTCGTAGGATGAACCGGCTAATGAGGAGGAGGGTGGTTTTCATGACATTTTTCTTTTCCTGTAACATTTTTGCTAGAATAGAGTAGATGAGAATGAGGATACTTGGCTTTTTCGCTTACTCTCGAAACCGGAATGTCTTACCAAGATGAAACTTAGAAAAACTATAGGATAGAAGATAACTTTTAGAATTCTCTTTGTCTGACACTTGCAAATTGTGAAAAGAGAACTTAAGACCAGAAATAGTCAAAGCATCTTTCATCTTTAAATCTTGCTTGATTTTTGCCAAGTGTTAGGACTCCTTGTTAAAAGGATAGTAAAGGATCAAGTCTCCTGTAACTTAAAGAATATCAAAATTTTTTCATCTCTCGAAAATGCTTCTAGCTCACCTATGGGTTCAAGTACCGTTCTAAGTTTTAGAGCATATAATCTTGGAGTTACACGCAGTCAGAAAATGCACAAGACGACGAGTTGCCAAATTTTTCCAAAGCGATATGATGAAATAAAAAGGATCCCCCTTCTCACCTAGGGGGAAGTGTTCCTAAATGCGCATGTTGGGTAATATGCGCATACAGCCGATTGACGTTATGGCTGGAGATTCATCATATCTAATCAGTGCAGTTTGAGGGTAATACGCTTTTAACACATGGCATGAAAAAATTGAATTGTTATATGAAGTCGAATCAATTTAAAAATTCAAACAAAATTTTTGTCAGTTTTGTTATAATATATTGAACTTTAATTATTGTGCGTACAGATTCTGTAAACAATAATTTTAATGGTTTTTATTTCTTATTCATCAGGAAATCGGAAATTCAACAAATTGAAGCTTTTTGGCAAAGTTGTAAATGATAAGATATTGGAATAAGAGACAGGTTCTGAATGCCCATATCAATGCAGGTTAAATGCCTATATCAAGAAAAATAGATTAGTTTTATAATTTTTTTACTTTTTATCATTTAAACATTAAATCCACGCCCAAATCACGATCTTATAGCGAAAAAATAAGAACTTCATACTGATTCGATAAAAATACGATATGGACAAAATAATACCATGAAATATGGCCATATGGCATACTTAACTATGTTTCATACAAAAGAACTAGAGATGTAAAAATTTCACCGAAATTTCAGCCTTGACGTATGCTTAACATCCGTTTCTACCATTTTCAATTGAATAATACCAAAATATTGCAAGTTTTAATGAAGTATAGCTAAAAACATAAATATGCGCATTTAGCCCGCCAGTTTCGGAAATCGCATATTTTGACTTCTTTTATTATAAATTTTTTTTCTCAAAAACTGTAAGAGATTTTAATAGAAAAAAATGCTTTAACGTATGTAAAACAGATGTCCGCTCATGTGGATATAGTTTTCAGACTCCTATCTATTGGAATATGGGAAAAAATGAGTGCTTTCCTTAATATGCGCATATAGCCGGCCTCTCCCCTATACATAAAAATAGTAAAAAAAATGTGTACAGTGTAGTTATTCAGGTCCAAGTTATTTTAAAGAAATAGCTATTTATCTAAAAACATATGTTTTGGTAATGAGTCCTACAAGTTGCCATTTGTTTTATGAAACTTTAAGAAATAAATTATGGATTTCAAAGGTTCTTACCACAATAAAAACCATTTTAGGCATTTGTGAAAATGTATTTTATATTCAGAAATAATAGTAAGAGATTTGGATTGCGGTTTCAGTTAGATTTATTATACACTCTTGTTTGAATTGAAATGTAAGATTCAAGTTTAAAACGAAGAATCTATAATAGGCATTTCATTGAACAACAAACTAATAAAATATATTCCATCTGAATTTCTACCTCAAGTTTAAGAACAAGTGCTGTTATCGACAAAAAAATTATCGAAATTAATTTCATTCGTACTTAATATTCTCAAGAAACGAAATCTTCTAACTGAATCCATATCTCATTTGAAGTTTTTTTTCTCATTGCCTCCTGATTTTTGTTTTGTTACTGACCCTGATTGAATAAAAAAATTAAACTTGGAATTAAAAATTAAAATAAGGAAACTGCAATTTCTTTTAATTTTTATTAAAAAATTTACAAAACTCAAGATTCAAATTCATCTGAATCTGAATTTGGGATTTTAATTCTTAATCCTAATTCTGCATGTGTAACCCAAAGTGCAAATTTGTTTCTCAAATTGGAAAACAATTTTTAATGTATATTTCACATTAGCGAAATTTTTATCAGAAGTTTTGATTCAGAACCTTCAACCAGAAATCTCTAATTTCAATTCTGACCTTTGGTTTTCAATCTGATTTCTTCCTTCAGTTATTAATTCGCAATTCAACTTGTGAATCTTATTGAAAATTGTGAATGACGAAAATATTTCAGATTTTCCAATTTAGGGTGAAGCATTCCAAATTTTTAATTGAGGTGAGGTGAGGTCGTCAGCGAATCAAAGTTTGAGGTTATGGCTGAGGCCAATTTGTCGCCAATACTATCGTCCGTATTTACCCTGATAGACTTTGAAACAACTGAATCGATCATAGTCAAAGTTGTTGTCTGATGGTTTTTGAAGCGGGAGATGGTTTCTATAGGGCTTTTGTACAGTACATTAGTATAAGTAAGCCGTTGTTCAAACAAAAGTGACAGCTTCATGTAAATTGAATGGGAGTCAACGGAAAAAAATGTTATTTAATAAAAAATATGAAAAATAGCAAAATATGAATGATAATGCATAGCACGTTTTTGAAAAGCCAACACATTTGTTAACTTGTTTGAAAATTTTATTTTTGGTTTCGAATAACATATACTGAGAAAATGAAGATTCTGTTTAGTTTTGGGTTGAAGCAGAACAAAAATTGCTAAAAGTTCTCACTAAATTTCGCGACGGGAGCTCTTAACTTCAACATCTTGGTTCAAATTCCTATAAAATAGCTCAAAGTCCATCGTCAAAGGATCTGATTCAAACGTTTCTAGTGCCTTTCAGAGACAATTTCCTTTTTTCAATTTTGCTCTGCATGGTTTCGTACAGATTTTTTATTTATTTTTATTTACATAGTTTTGACGAACATAATTCCTAAAATTCACTCGGTCCATGGCAACCGTTCTCCAATTCCTCGGGTACCCCACGTTCGCCAGATCACGCTCCACTTGGTCTAACCACCTCGCTCGTTGCGCCCCCGGTCGACTTGTTCCTACCGGATTCGTAACGAACACCTGTTTTGCAGGACAGTCGTCCGGCATTCTCGCAACATGTCCTGTCCAGCGTATCCGGCCAGCCTTCACCACCTTCTGGATACTGGGTTCGCCGTAGAGTCACGCGAGCTCGTGGTTCATCCTTCGCCTCCACACTCCGTTTTCCTGTACGCCGCCAAAGATGGTTCTTAACACTCGTCGCTCGAATACTCCGAGTGTACGCAGGTTCTCCTCGAGCAATATCCATGTCTCGTGCCCGTAGAGAACAACCGGTCTAATGAGCGTCATATATAGGTTACACTTCGTGCGAGGGCTAAGTCTTCTCGACCGCAGTTTCTTGTGGAGTCCATGGTAGACACGACTTCCGCTGATAATTCGCCTCCGGATCTCACGGCTGGTGTTATTGTCTGCGGTCACCAGTGAGCCTAGATAGAAAAAGTCTTCGACTATCTCCAGCTCGTCGCCGTCGATCGTGACCTTGTTATTACTGGACAAGCGTGTTCGGTCGGTCTCGGATCCGCAGGCCAGCATGTACTTCGTCTTGGACGTATTAATCATCAACCCAATCCTTCCTGCTTCGCGTTTTAGTTTGCGGTAGATCTCCTCCACCGCCGCAGATGATTTGCCGACTATTTCAATGTCATCGGCAAAGCAGATAAGTTGACTGGATCTGTTGAAAATCGTGCCCCGCAATCGTGGTTTCGTACTGATATTCTATTTGAAATCCACATAATCGTTTTCATTTGATAGCAGATGATTTGAAATTTACTATAACACTGATTTTTAAAGCGGTAATATTCCAGGGAGAAATATTATTTTAGTTGAATTTTGCTTTCGCCGCATATAAATACCTCTGATGTGTCTGAACAGACCTCATGTATGTGTGTGTAGCAAAAGCCCTATAATAATTACAAAGCCCTTCGACTCAAGGGACGGGAGATCCCATACGAAATGAATATCAAATATGACACAATCCATACAATTTATTAGTAATTTTATTAATTAAAATTGATCACCGTGTGCGAACCACGCAAGACCAACTATTGTGTTGTGTTAGACTCAACCCTGTCCGATTCTAACATTTCAAAATAGTTGATCCGTGCTTGAACAAAAGTTAAGTATGTGGTGAAAATGCTTTTTAAAAAATTTCTACCCGCTCATTTTCAACACTTGTAATTTTCTTCTAATCTTCTTCTATCCATCTATAATTTTCAATTCTTGAAATGTTCTCACTATGAGAACATAACAATCACCGATAAGGCCGTAAAAATTTATTAGTAATTTCCATCAAATTTCCCACACAAACGTCTTTTGACATAAATATATGATTTACTATGGTGTTGGACAGGTTTTTTTTAATGTATTTGAAGCAATAATTGTTTTTACAAATATTTTTGTAGGAAGGGGAGGGGGGTTCTTACTTTATTTTATTTATTTACATAGTATTCCGTCTCACGACATAACTTGACGAACATAATTCCTAAAATTCACTCGGTCCATGGCAACCGTTCTCCAATTTCTTCTTACATATTGATTATGGGGATTTTTTTTTATTATCTGACAATTTGCGCCGGGGGTCTTCAGATTTTCTCCAAAATTGAAATTTTGGTTCATTTTTGCGACTTAAAAACACATGTATTTTTTCAGATTTCTAACATTTTTATTTTTTGAGTTAGCTTCGGTTAGATTTTTTCGTAAATAAAAAATAACCATTTTTCAAAGCTACATAACTCTGTTGTTTCTCAACGGAAATTATAAAATAGCACATCAAAATGCATTGAAATTTTATCAGCTTTCCAAATAGAATAGTTGAAAAAAATTAAATAATGACCTTCAACATGAAAAGTTGTAAATAAACTTTAAATGGCGTCTAAAAGTACCGTCTGCACCACCGAATATTTTGCAAAAAATACCATTGTATAGCTCGATTCATGATGCAACTTTCATCTGAAGACACCAAAGTGGGCCATTAACACCTTGAAGAGTTATGAAAGAAATAATGACAATAAATCTCTTTTTTTGCATCGAAAACAAACAATGGTGGAACAACTGCACTCACATATGGAGATAGCAAGCACTTCTAACAACATGGAAACAAAAGAACTTACCAAAGCAGGTAAAAAACACTACTTTTTCGTGCTTTGTTGTGTGTTTACAGCAAAACTGACTTTAAATTTTAACTAAAATTCTGAGTATCGTATTGTTTAAGTGATATAACTAATAATGGGAATGTTGCTTTACAACCTGGTCATATACTATGTAACTTATTAATTTTTCGAGCAAAGATCATTGTGAAGCTTAATCAATGCCAATAGTAGAAGGTCCAGTCCCTGTGTTTGGGATCATAAAAATGTGATTAAAAAAATGAAATATAGACGTGCTTTACATAGTGTTTATATCGGGAGCTAAGCACTGGACACCAAAATCCTTTCCCTTTGATCAAAAAAGTATGAGAAAGTGGCACAAATGTTGTAGAAATAATCAAAGAGCTCAGTATAGCCAGCCCAGGCTGTAAAATGATGAAAATATGATACTTTCACCGTATTCGTTTTCTACATTCGCCCAGTTTTAAGGTTTACCATACTAAAACGAACATAATTCGTCGTCAGTGTTTTGCTACCTCGATCGCTCACACAAGAATCTTCAGTGTTCCACCGTCCATTTTAAATCAAATCTGGGGAATTACGGATGCAAAACTTAGCGCATAAACTTCTAAAAATGACAGTAAAATGTGCATAACTTGTTGTGACCTGGTGCAAAACTGGGTATAAACGCATACGTTAATAGATTTTTGGATATAACATGAAGTCAGTTGAGCTGCAACAATCTACCGCCCCTTCTTTCATAACAGTCCCATATACAAAAATAAGCAAGCGAGACAATCAGCTTTTTCAGCATAAACGAAAATCGTTTCTAGGTTGTCATAATAAATCGTTAGGCCTGAAATTTTCGAAATTGGGTTATTGGTAAGGTCGAGAGCACCATTTTTATTCATTATGGGACTGTTAATCGACCATATTTGAAACCTTTTTCGAATCTACTAGCATAACAGTCCCATACAAAATATATTTTTATCACCAAGCTACTTTCTAAGACTTAAATTTGATCATTTTTGAACTTCTAAATGCAATTGTCATAAAAAGAAACATACTTTTGCAAAAAAATATCATGAATTCCACATTGTAAGTTGAATATTTTTACGATTTTTGATTGCATCCAATAGTTTTTCGCTCAGGAAGTCATTCCTAAGAAAGTCAGACCTGCCTTCGAAAACTAGTGTGCATCATTCGACATCAAGTGAGTTGAAAAATGTTTAAATGATTCAAAGCAATAAACCAAAGACTATTTCGCCGAAAGAAACATTGAAAAGTAACCAAATCCGTGGTATTTCACATATGGGACTGTTATTCAGGTATATTTCATATAGGACAGCCACGAATTGTTATTTTTTTTCGAAATTTCTAGAACAAAACCTCTTTTTTTAGTCTTTTATGTTGAAGCCTTATGTTGACCTAAAATGACGAAAATTCATATGGGACTGTTATGCGTGTAGGGGCAGTCTGAAAATGACGAAAACATAGTGTTTTTTACCTGCTTTGGTAAGTTTTTTTGTTTCCATGTTGTTAGAAGTGCTTGCTATCTCCATATGTGAGTGCAGTTGTTCCACCATTGTTTGTTTTCGATGCAAAAAAAGAGATTTATTGTCATTATTTCTTTCATAACTCTTCAAGGTGTTAATGGCCCACTTTGGTGTCTTCAGATGAAAGTTGCATCATGAATCGAGCTATACAATGGTATTTTTTGCAAAATATTCGGTGGTGCAGACGGTACTTTTAGACGCCATTTAAAGTTTATTTACAACTTTTCATGTTGAAGGTCATTATTTAATTTTTTTCAACTATTCTATTTGGAAAGCTGATAAAATTTCAATGCATTTTGATGTGCTATTTTATAATTTCCGTTGAGAAACAACAGAGTTATGTAGCTTTGAAAAATGGTTATTTTTTATTTACAAAAAAATCTAACCGAAGCTAACTCAAAAAATAAAAATGTTAGAAATCTGAAAAAATACATGTGTTTTTAAGTCGCAAAAATGAACCAAAATTTCAATTTTGGGGAAAATCTGAAGACCCCCGGCGCAAACCCGTCAGATAATAAAAAAAAATCCCCTTATAAAATACATGAAAACTCGAACAATTATATCAAACAATTTTTATCAAATTGGGCACATTATAAAATTCTTGATGCCATGAGATTTATTTACAGATTTCTAAATGTTTACCGTTGTGTAAAGAGGGCTCCCATACAAAATTTTCAAAAATATGATTAAATTCGAACAATATTCGAACAAATTTGGTCAAAAATTGATAAATATTAGCGTTTTAGCATGAGAAAATGATTTATTAATTCGACAAAAGGTTTTGATCAAATTAAATGATATGTTGTATGTTGAATTTCAGAATCTTCACCATCAAAATATCTCTATCTGATTAAAAAAAAAACTTTTGTCGATTTAATAAATCATTGTCAAATATGTCGAAACGCTTACGTTTATCAAAATTTTAACAAAAAATCCATCGAGGATTTTGTCAAATTTATGATAATTTTCTTTGGGAACCCACACTTTTTGGATTTGGAGGGGTTAGAAAGTATTAAATATAGAAACCATTTCCGGTCTCCAAAACTTCTACACACCATATTTCATGTTTATCGGTTCAGTCGTTTCGTTTTTCGCTCGAATTGAGTTATATTGCTATTGATTTTGTATGGGAGCCCAGGGCATACTGACCCTCATCTATTTCATGTCATCCGAAGGAGACATGATACCAGAAAGAAGAAGAAGTATGGGAGCCCCCCCCCCCCCACCCCCCCCCTAGCCCTCTATCTTAATTTGGAGAGGTTTGAAAGTATTATAGAAACTTTTCCCGGTCTTCAAAGCAGCTACACACAAAATTTCACGGTTGATCGGTTCAGTAGTTTCCAGATTTGATTTTGTATGAAAAGACGAGCAGATGAGTGCCTTCATTATTTAAATGGCAAGAGTCTTCACCGTGCACCCATAGTGAAGAACCATTTATTTAACGTAAATTTTCTTCGAATCCAAAAATGCCGTTGTTCTTTACCTTTAGTATGCAAAAAAGGTGATTTTTAAAGAATGATAGTGAATCCGTGCACCCATGATAAATTGCTCTACTTATAGAAAAAATAATGCTTAAAACCTACAATATCAGGTATGATTATAAGCAACATGTTGAAAAACTTCAGAGCGGTGGGTGCTAGAAAATATCTACTACTACAAAATTGAAGTGAAACCGTGCACCCATGGTCAAAACCCATAACAATTTAACCTTAATTTCTAATAGAATTGGTAATGTATTTTTATTTTTTGATAATTATTTTCAATATTCAATTTATGACATACACCCAATCGACAACTATGTCAAAAAAGGTGATTCTGTGCACCCATTGTGAAAAAATATTTCAATTTTATAACAAAAATATTATCGAATAAATAACAAAATAATATCGAAAGAAAAAAAATTATTATGATATGAAAAATTTCCCCTTTACCAGTCATTTTGACTGGTCACGGTCCGAATAAGTATATTCAATTTGCCGGTCTTTCAAGTGTTAAATCAAATTTAATTTAAGTCAGTTAAACAAACTTATTTTTTTCGTGGAAGGGGTAGCAAAGCAAACCGGGTCAGCTAGTGTTTTATAAAAAAAAGCTTTGCATTTATTTCATGAATAAATATTTCGTTTGCCTAGTAGCAGCAAGTAAAATAATCAATTAGCGGTTTTTTTTCATATGAAAACTGATTATTTTTTTCAAAATTTAAATTCTAATCCTTATTCATGATTTACAATGATTCTCTTAAAAAATCGATGAGAATTTAATATAAAATTTGTTCTTTAAATGTTTATGTAAAAAAAAGTTTCTTAGTTTCATAAAAAAAATACTCGAGTTCTATTATTGAAACGCAAAGTCATCTTACAATGCTATGGAAGAAAAACAAATTTATAATGTTGAAATATAAAGTTTAGAACGTTTTCGATAAAAGCAAATCAATTTTCGTGACGTTACAACGCATCCTTCACCGGGGTGCCACTCACAACCTCCTGAACCAATTTGAATTCTATAAATTGCACTGAATTCCTCTCAAAAAATTGAAGAGACCTTGAATTGTTGATAATTTGTGACGTTTAAATAAATCATAAATTGCATGCAAATTTTCCCGTGGTGCAATGTTTTATAAATCTTCAACACCTAACCCCAAATGCGCCCCTTCTCCCTCTCTCTTAGAGTATGTTCTTCCTTCGGCCTTGTTGCACCTTTAATTTTTGCAGTAAATTTGAAAAAAAAACCCTTCGCTACCTTCGGGTTTTCTAATATTTTAATTATCGTCATGATAACTAAGTTATGATTTCTAGGAACCAAGATTGGTTCCATTATTACACAGCAAATTGTTGGAAAAAGCCATCCAAGTGTTGTTTACATCATCGAAGCATCTTTTACGCATCTTCCCAGCTCACAACACCCCAAACAAAGGACGATGCACATCGATGTGAAAATCGATTTTCCACTCATTCCCTCCAATATTGCAAATAAGCACACATTCAATGGCAAATGAACCGTCGAAAACAAACAACCTGAACTTTTAGTGAGCATAGTGTTTGGCACTACCAGGTTTGCAGAAATTCATCCACCATCACACAACACCAGTGCTCCGAGACCTCCTAAATACAGGAGGAGCAGGTGTGAGTTTTAAAATTTATGCTTACTTGTAGCTGCCTGTAATTTCAAGGGGAAATCTGTTGTTAGTAACATTGCCTTCCTCAACATCGAGGAAAAACATCGCAACCTTTTGGCGCTTCCGGATAACAAGAGCGGGAGAAAACTTCCTGTTTGCAGAGATTTTCGCAAAGGTAAAGTTTCTCGGGAGTTGCAAAATTTTAAAATTTCCTAAAATTCTCCCAACATCCGTGGGTGCCAGTAGAAGAACTCAGATCGGGAATTTTCCCTGCTCAAATTTCGGGAGCGTGAGCTACCAACCTCAGGATCTCACTCCCGTTCGAGTGCTGCATGGCCTTGCCTGCCAGAGGAACCCTTTTGCCTGTATCCCGGAATACCGAACGACTCGGCAGGCACCTTTGGAGAAAAATCAATAGCCAACCATTTTTCCGAGTCATCAGAAACAGGCGAAAGATGCTGAGGCGCGCTCGACAGAAGTGGCCCCAGAACAATGCATCCGAACGAACGAATGAACGAACGGCCACTTCATTAACGAGTGGTTGATCCTGTGATGGGTTCCGAAAAGGGCGAGGGAAAAGGAAAATCACTTGAAACCTGTACCCAACGTACCAATGAGATTTTTCTCTGTCCCGTACCTACTTTTTCCTGCATTACACAACCGCAGGACATCCAAAGGAACTATTCAGGCAGAACACGAAGGGTAACCACCTTACAATATGGGGGATGAATTTCCTTAAAAGGGGAAGAAAGATTCAGGGATTCAATGTCATTCCTTTGGTTTTTGTTATCGGCACGTGTTTGTTATGGCAAGGATTAAGTAATTCGTTTGACGTTGAATAATTCTTGAACAAATAAAACCTCAACCGGAACTGAAGAGATATTTTCGAGAAAAAGAAGGTTCTTCGTCCGTAATAAAGTTGGTAGCGTTACTATATCACGTATTCATCTCTGGATCGTTCAAAATACTGTAGAGCGACAAAAAGCTTTTGAAAAAAAAAATTAATCAATATTTAAAATTTTACTAAGCAAGCTTAAAATTACTGATTAAAGATAAGTTTATCATATGTATACTATTAATTTTGGTCCTTTTTCATGTGTGGCTGAAACAATTTTTTTTTTTCAAAACCACCCCAAAATAATAATTAATTTTTCTGATGTTTTATGTTTTTTCCTTGATTTTTCATATTTATAACTTATTTTCTCTCACGGTAAATTTTTTTGACTCTATATTAATTTTTCTAGTCTCATCGAGAACTTCTGCACAATATATAACACATACGTGTACGTAGGGGTAAAGTTTATATCCGCCTCGTGTGACTAATACACGCTACCCGTGTTTTGCAGAATCTGTAACATTTTAAGCCTTCAAAATGTTACCAAATTGTATTTTATGCTGGGAGTGGTCATGGAAGTGTGAGTTTTTCCTTAAAATACCCCTGTATACCTGGTAAAAATCTTACCTCGTTTTCAAAATTGTTTTTAATTTTAAAAGTGTTTCCAAACAAATTCATCCATTCTTACCGATCCCTTTGATAATTCACAAAACCCTTTTTTATCAATACTAACTGATACTGATCTTTCATGAAACATACTTCAGCCTCAATTTAATTTGTGATTATTGTTCATCTAAATGCTCAACTCCACATTCAACGGGTTTTGATAAATTTCTCACGTTCACCAATTTCACGTTTTTTAGGTGCAAAGAATTTAAGCGCCAATTTTGATTAATTTTGGTTTTCTGAAACTTTTGAAAACTGGTATTACTTATTCTGCATGTTTCTGACAAAACTTTAAACATTTCAAAAAAAAAATCATGGTTTGATGATTCCAAGACCGCAAGTAATTTCGACTTCTGCAACAATAGTTATAGATGTTCTAAATGTATGAACTCAACTAAATTTAAAATATTTTTCAAGCCAAAATTGAATCGTTTTGCAGACCTCAACCAAATTTTTTAAATATGAATCGTCATTTTATTCTAAAAATAAGTTTTTTAAATTGTAAGACTATAAAAAAAAATCTTTTTAAAATGTTAAAAACTTATCTTTTTCATCTGAATTTTGAAATATGGAAATGTTAAATCATCCTAACCAGAATTTGGAATTTAATTGTTCGACCATATTGGTATTATTCTTTTATTAAGAACAATTTATGATTATGAAATGTATAGGCTTTCTATCCTAGAAGAAATTAAAAGATATTGATATTGATGAATTTAAATAGAAGCATATTTATCACATGCCATCAATTTGATCCTCATGGAAAAAATTTCCATAATTATAATCTTGAAATCTCGGGCTTGTGATAATGCTCAGTTCGCAATGCAGTTTCCTTCTGACACGATGTCCGAGAGTTCGAGCCCAAGAATAAAGAGAATACTGCTGTACCGAATGAGTTTTTCAATAACGGCCATAATCGAAATAAAATAAAAATCTCGAAATGTTTTTTCTTTGTAAAGAACATAACTTTTATCCATAAGGCCGAAATTTCCGCGCCAAAGTAATAAAATAAAAAATAATAAAAAAAAATATGTTTAATACGTGGTCTTTATTTTTCAAATCTGAATTTTTGAGCCCAGAAAGCATTATCTTCTTGGAAGCTTATAAATCTAAATTTTCAATAAGTATAACATAGTTTTTTGCCTTTGTTTTTTCCAGGACTCAATATTTCAACTGACGGCACCAAATATTAAGAACTTGAGATTTTAAACCATAACTGCGCTTAAAAATGTATCAACTTTCCACTTATGTTACTCAATTTATCGGCCTTATCGGTGAAAAGAGAGGTCCTTTTTAGTAAAAACATCTTAAGTTTATGAAATGTTAAAGAAGGATATTAAGTTATAAGAAATGAAAATGGTGAAAATGAGCGGGTAGGATTCATTAGAAGCATTGAATAATTTTTTTTTAATACTGGTGTTATATTTTATGTAAGATACACCGGAGTAAGTGGGACGGTTTTTCGTATAGTTCAACTTCAAAAAAAATATTAAAAAATCAGCAGTGGATCAATTTTGATATTGCGTTCAATATGATGCATAACATTTTGTTTACAAATGCTCAAGAGATGAGCTTGATAAAGGCAAAGCGAAAAAAGTTATCTTGTAAATTGTTATGGACTGCTGGTGTCTTCACTTACCCCGCCTTATGGGGTTAGTGGGGACGGTAGATTTTCCCTTTGATTTCTCAGGAAATTTTCTACAAATTTGTGTTTTTTTGGTTGAATACGTTACTTCATTGCTCGAACCGTCCAAAATTTTGAAAAATGTTCATGGTAGTAAGGCATCTTTCAATGATTATTGTGTGTAATTAATGTAGAAACACACAAGTTCCGATTTTAACGAAAATGAATACTTATTCCAGAAAAGTACTTTTCCCAACTTTTCATGAACCGAATCTATATATATAAAACCCGATTTAATACACTTAACAGTGGATTGGAGCCTTTCTAACAGAGTGTAAGTTATATTTGGAAATATTTAAAATAATATAGAATACACATGATAGATTCCTTCCCTCTGCATCATATAAGTATGATTTCAGATATTCAAACACGAAAAATTCCGATCTCAATATAAAAAAATGATGCATAGTACGTTTTTTGGGGAAAAGCGAACTGGTATGTAAGGAGTTCATTTTATGTATGGAAAGAATGGTATTTAAACAGTTGAATTTCCAAAACTTATATCACGCTGAAATGGTACCGTGGTAGCAACCAGAACTTTCACGATGCTGGTCACGGTTCGAATCTTACTGTTTTTTTATGCTTTTTTTACTGAATAAGTAAAACCAACTACAATATTGATGGATAGCCGTAACACGTGGCCTAGCATGATACCTTTTTTAGAGCTCAACCATGCATAAAAGAAAAAATTCTCACAAAAGGAGGGGAAAGTAATATGACTATTAAATGATTAATCTCATTCTGGAAACTAAATCTGAAATCTTATTCTGATTCTAAAGTTTGAATTTTGAGTTACAACACTTAGTCTAATATTTGAATATAATTTCCAATTTCAAATTCCAGGTTGATCTTTAATCCGAATTCTTAATCAGAATTCTAAATCTGAATTCTCAATCTGAATTCTGAATCTGAACTCAGAATATGAATTATGAATCTGAATTCTGAATTCAAATTCAGAATTAAGATTTTAGAATTAAGAATTTAGAATTCAGAATTCAGAATTCTGAATTCTGGATTCTGAATTCTGAATTCAAAATTCAAAATTCTGAATTTTGAATTTTGAATTTTGAATTCCTAATTTGAATTCTGAATCTAAATTCTAAATCTGTATTCTGTATCTGAATTCTGTATCTGAATCTGGAATCTGGATTCTAAATCTGAATCTGAATTCTTTTTCTGGATTCTGAATCTGAATTCTGAATCTGATAAAGATGAATAGAAAAATGAAGAGAAAAGCGCAAAAGAACATTTTTGCAAGGAAAACTTATAAACGCACACCATACTTTACCCCGCAACATCAATCATAATAAATTTTCAATTCCGATATTCTTTCTCCAAGAATCTAAATTTTCACCGATATGCTGAAAATAAATTTACAAAAATCTGAATTCTGAATCTGAATTCTAAATCTTAATTCTGATTGTGAATTCTGAATTTGTATTCTGAATCTGAATTCTGAATCTGAATCTAAATTCTGAATCTGAATTCCGAATCTGAATTCTGAATCTGAATTCTGAATCTGAATTCTGAATCTGAATTCTGAATCTGAATTCTGAATCTGAATTCTGAATCTGAATTCTGAATCTGAATTCTGAATCTGAATTCTGAATCTGAATTCTGAATCTGAATTCTGAATCTGAATTCTGAATCTGAATTCTGAATCTGAATTCTGAATCTGAATTCTGAATCTGAATTCTGAATCTGAATTCTGAATCTGAATTCTGAATCTGAATTCTGAATCTGAATTCTGAATCTGAATTCTGCATCTGAATTCTGAATCTGAATTCTGAATCTGAATTCTGAATCTGAATTCTGAATCTGAATTCTGAATCTGAATTCTGAATCTGAATTCTGAATCTGAATTCTGAATCTGAATTCTGAATCTGAATTCTGAATCTGAATTCTGAATCTGAATTCTGAATCTGAATTCTGAATCTGAATTCTGAATCTGAATTCTGAATCTGGATTCTGAATCTGAATTCAGAATCTGAATTCTTAATCTTGTAAATCTCATTTTCATTTGCTGGAATATGTTTGTTTTGCATCACGCGTTTGTCAAAATTGAAATTTCTTCATCCAAAATTTTTTTTTTATGATTTCGGATTTTACAACTTTTAGTAGTTTGGTTTTACCCCTAAAAGTATGCAGCACCCTTAATTTCAGAAAAATTGTGAAAAAAAGTTTTCACAATACAAAATCGTGTTTTCATGCGTAATGATCTTTAAGTCATCGCAAATTTATCAAAAACTGTGAAAATTAGTATTCTGGGAGAAACAATTTCAGAATTGAAAATTGATAAAGATGGGTAGAAAAGTGAGGAGAAAATTTACGGATGATGAAAAGTGTGAAAGAACATTTTTGCAAGGAAAACTTTTTAACGTACATACTTTACTTCGCAACATCTTCATTAATTTACAATTCTGATATTCTTTCTCCATGAATCTAAATTTTTCACCGATATGCCGAAAAAAAATTTACAAAAATTGAATTCTGAATCTGAATCCTGAATCTGAAATCTAAATCTGAATTCTGAATCTACATTATTTTGAATCTGAATTCTGAATCTAAATTTTGAATCTGAATTCTGATCCCTGAATTTGAATTCTGAATCTAAATTCTGAATTTTAATTCTGACTCTGAATTTTGAATCTGAATTCTGACTCTGAATTCTGAATCTGAATTCTGAATCTGAATTCTGAATCTCAATTCGGAGTCTGAATCTGAATTCTGAATCTGAATTCTGAATCTGAATCTGAATTCTGAATTCTGAATCTGAATTCTGAATCTGAATTCTGAATCTGAATTCTGAATCTGAATTCTGAATCTGAATTCTGAATCTGAATTCTGAATCTGAATTCTGAATCTGAATTCTGAATCTGAATTCTGAATCTGAATTCTGAATCTGAATTCTGAATCTGAATTCTGAATCTGAATTCTGAATCTGAATTCTGAATCTGAATTCTGAATCTGAATTCTGAATCTGAATTCTGAATCTGAATTCTGAATCTGAATTCTGAATCTGAATTCTGAATCTGAATTCTGAATCTGAATTCTGAATCTGAATTCTGAATCTGAATTCTGAATCTGAATTCTGAATCTGAATTCTGAATCTGAATTCTGAATCTGAATTCTGAATCTGAATTCTGAATCTGAATTCTGAATCTGAATTCTGAATCTGAATTCTGAATCTGAATTCTGAATCTGAATTCTGAATCTGAATTCTGAATCTGAATTCTGAATCTGAATTCTGAATCTGAATTCTGAATCTGAATTCTGAATCTGAATTCTGAATCTGAATTCTGAATCTGAATTCTGAATCTGAATTCTGAATCTGAATTCTGAATCTGAATTCTGAATCTGAATTCTGAATCTGAATTCTGAATCTGAATTCTGAATCTGAATTCTGAATCTGAATTCTGAATCTGAATTCTGAATCTGAATTCTGAATCTGAATTCTGAATCTGAATTCTGAATCTGAATTCTGAATCTGAATTCTGAATCTGAATTCTGAATCTGAATTCTGAATCTGAATTCTGAATCTGAATTCTGAATCTGAATTCTGAATCTGAATTCTGAATCTGAATTCTGAATCTGAATTCTGAATCTGAATTCTGAATCTGAATTCTGAATCTGAATTCTGAATCTGAATTCTGAATCTGAATTCTGAATTCTGAATCTGAATTCTGAATCTGAATTCTGAATCTGAATTCTGAATCTGAATTCTGAATCTGAATTCTGAATCTGAATTCTGAATCTGAATTCTGAATCTGAATTCTGAATCTGAATTCTGAATCTGAATTCTGAATCTGAATATGAGTTCTGAATCTGAATTTTGAATTCTGAATTCTGAATCCTGAATTTTAATTCCTAAACCTGTATCCTGAATTTGAAAACTGAATCTGAATTCTGCATCTGAAATTGAATCTAAATTATGTATGAGTATGTAGAAATGAAAAAAAAAACATAAATTCATTCTTCAACACGGGTAAAAAAAACGAGGGTCATAAAATCTTCATATAAATTCCCCCCAACGCAGTTTTCTGTACGGCTCTGCATTTTGTTGCCACCCGGCATGGCTATAGACACTATAATTTCATATATGAAATTATAGTGTCTATAGGCATGGCGGACTCTGAAGGAAACGCCCATCCGCCATTTGCTGCATTGAAAAGCAAGAAGTGTAAGATATAAACACTGTTGCCGTATTCGCCCCAGCAGACTGAGAAGCTGCCCAGACCACGGTGCGTCTTAGTAATGCCTTTTACCTATTTGAGTTTGAGCCACTCTTAGTCAAGCGTGCCGATGGTTTATTGGATAGCGTTTGCGACTTGGGATCTGAAGGTTTTTGGTTCGATTCCCGAGTCAATAAATTTTAATTTTTTATTTTGATTATCTCTAATTTATAAATGATTGCTGGTGCTGCTGCTTCGAGGCGCCACTAGCAACTTTTTTTTTATGCCATAATAAGTATGATATGTATTTGGTAAAGAAAACGGTTTCAACTATTTTGTTTTTTTCCCGTTTTTGAAAGGGTTGTGTAGAAAAAAAAATGCATTCTTTTGAGACTAAAATCATTTTAATTGTGCAGCCCAGTTTCGCAAAAACGTTCTTGACATTTTTAAAATGGCACATACAAATCCACGGACATCAACAGAACTCGTCGAGCTGAGTCGATAGGTACCTATAAAGGTATGTCTAAGACCCATAATTAATGATCTCCCCAATCGACCGATAACCAAACCTTTCTGTTAGAAAGGCAAAAATGATGCATAGTACGTTTTTTTGGGGAAAAGCGAACTGGTATGTAAGGAGTTCATTTTATGTATGGAAAGAATGGTATTTAAACAGTTGAATTTCCAAAACTTATATCACGCTGAAATGGTACCGTGGTAGCAACCAGAACTTTCACGATGCTGGTCACGGTTCGAATCTTACTGTTTTTTTATGCTTTTTTTACTGAATAAGTAAAACCAACTACAATATTGATGGATAGCCGTAACACGTGGCCTAGCATGATACCTTTTTTAGAGCTCAACCATGCATAAAAGAAAAAATTCTCACAAAAGGAGGGGAAAGTAATATGACTATTAAATGATTAATCTCATTCTGGAAACTAAATCTGAAATCTTATTCTGATTCTAAAGTTTGAATTTTGAGTTACAACACTTAGTCTAATATTTGAATATAATTTCCAATTTCAAATTCCAGGTTGATCTTTAATCCGAATTCTTAATCAGAATTCTAAATCTGAATTCTCAATCTGAATTCTGAATCTGAACTCAGAATATGAATTATGAATCTGAATTCTGAATTCAAATTCAGAATTAAGATTTTAGAATTAAGAATTTAGAATTCAGAATTCAGAATTCTGAATTCTGGATTCTGAATTCTGAATTCAAAATTCAAAATTCTGAATTTTGAATTTTGAATTTTGAATTCCTAATTTGAATTCTGAATCTAAATTCTAAATCTGTATTCTGTATCTGAATTCTGTATCTGAATCTGGAATCTGGATTCTAAATCTGAATCTGAATTCTTTTTCTGGATTCTGAATCTGAATTCTGAATCTGATAAAGATGAATAGAAAAATGAAGAGAAAAGCGCAAAAGAACATTTTTGCAAGGAAAACTTATAAACGCACACCATACTTTACCCCGCAACATCAATCATAATAAATTTTCAATTCCGATATTCTTTCTCCAAGAATCTAAATTTTCACCGATATGCTGAAAATAAATTTACAAAAATCTGAATTCTGAATCTGAATTCTAAATCTTAATTCTGATTGTGAATTCTGAATTTGTATTCTGAATCTGAATTCTGAATCTGAATCTAAATTCTGAATCTGAATTCCGAATCTGAATTCTGAATCTGAATTCTGAATCTGAATTCTGAATCTGAATTCTGAATCTGAATTCTGAATCTGAATTCTGAATCTGAATTCTGAATCTGAATTCTGAATCTGAATTCTGAATCTGAATTCTGAATCTGAATTCTGAATCTGAATTCTGAATCTGAATTCTGAATCTGAATTCTGAATCTGAATTCTGAATCTGAATTCTGAATCTGAATTCTGAATCTGAATTCTGAATCTGAATTCTGAATCTGAATTCTGCATCTGAATTCTGAATCTGAATTCTGAATCTGAATTCTGAATCTGAATTCTGAATCTGAATTCTGAATCTGAATTCTGAATCTGAATTCTGAATCTGAATTCTGAATCTGAATTCTGAATCTGAATTCTGAATCTGAATTCTGAATCTGAATTCTGAATCTGAATTCTGAATCTGAATTCTGAATCTGAATCTAAATTCTGAATCTGAATTCTGAATCTGAATTCTGAATCTGAATTCTGAATCTGAATTCTGAATCTGGATTCTGAATCTGAATTCAGAATCTGAATTCTTAATCTTGTAAATCTCATTTTCATTTGCTGGAATATGTTTGTTTTGCATCACGCGTTTGTCAAAATTGAAATTTCTTCATCCAAAACTTTTTTTTATGATTTCGGATTTTACAACTTTTAGTAGTTTGGTTTTACCCCTAAAAGTATGCAGCACCCTTAATTTCAGAAAAATTGTGAAAAAAAGTTTTCACAATACAAAATCGTGTTTTCATGCGTAATGATCTTTAAGTCATCGCAAATTTATCAAAAACTGTGAAAATTAGTATTCTGGGAGAAACAATTTCAGAATTGAAAATTGATAAAGATGGGTAGAAAAGTGAGGAGAAAATTTACGGATGATGAAAAGTGTGAAAGAACATTTTTGCAAGGAAAACTTATTAACGTACACCATACTTTACTTCGCAACATCTTCATTAATTTACAATTCTGATATTCTTTCTCCATGAATCTAAATTTTTCACCGATATGCCGAAAAAAAATTTACAAAAATTGAATTCTGAATCTGAATCCTGAATCTGAAATCTAAATCTGAATTCTGAATCTACATTATTTTGAATCTGAATTCTGAATCTAAATTTTGAATCTGAATTCTGATCCCTGAATTTGAATTCTGAATCTAAATTCTGAATTTTAATTCTGACTCTGAATTTTGAATCTGAATTCTGACTCTGAATTCTGAATCTGAATTCTGAATCTGAATTCTGAATCTGAATTCTGAATCTCAATTCGGAGTCTGAATCTGAATTCTGAATCTGAATCTGAATTCTGAATTCTGAATCTGAATTCTGAATCTGAATTCTGAATCTGAATTCTGAATCTGAATTCTGAATCTGAATTCTGAATCTGAATTCTGAATCTGAATTCTGAATCTGAATTCTGAATCTGAATTCTGAATCTGAATTCTGAATCTGAATTCTGAATCTGAATTCTGAATCTGAATTCTGAATCTGAATTCTGAATCTGAATTCTGAATCTGAATTCTGAATCTGAATTCTGAATCTGAATTCTGAATCTGAATTCTGAATCTGAATTCTGAATCTGAATTCTGAATCTGAATTCTGAATCTGAATTCTGAATCTGAATTCTGAATCTGAATTCTGAATCTGAATTCTGAATCTGAATTCTGAATCTGAATTCTGAATCTGAATTCTGAATCTGAATTCTGAATCTGAATTCTGAATCTGAATTCTGAATTTGAATTCTGAATCTGAATTCTGAATCTGAATTCTGAATCTGAATTCTGAATCTGAATTCTGAATCTGAATTCTGAATCTGAATTCTGAATCTGAATTCTGAATCTGAATTCTGAATCTGAATTCTGAATCTGAATTCTGAATCTGAATTCTGAATCTGAATTCTGAATCTGAATTCTGAATCTGAATTCTGAATCTGAATTCTGAATCTGAAATCTGAATTCTGAATCTGAATTCTGAATTCTGAATCTGAATTCTGAATCTGAATTCTGAATCTGAATTCTGAATCTGAATTCTGAATCTGAATTCTGAATCTGAATTCTGAATCTGAATTCTGAATTCTGAATCTGAATTCTGAATCTGAATTCTGAATCTGAATTCTGAATCTGATTTCTGAATCTGAATTCTGAATCTGAATTCTGAATCTGAATTCTGAATCTGAATTCTGAATCTGAATTCTGAATCTGAATTCTGAATCTGAATTCTGAATCTGAATTCTGAATCTGAATTCTGAATCTGAATTCTGAATCTGAATTCTGAATCTGAATTCTGAATCTGAATTCTGAATCTGAATTCTGAATCTGAATTCTGAATCTGAATTCTGAATCTGAATTCTGAATCTGAATTCTGAATCTGAATATGAGTTCTGAATCTGAATTTTGAATTCTGAATTCTGAATCCTGAATTTTAATTCCTAAACCTGTATCCTGAATTTGAAAACTGAATCTGAATGCTGCATCTGAAATTGAATCTAAATTATGTATGAGTATGTAGAAATGAAAAAAAAAACATAAATTCATTCTTCAACACGGGTAAAAAAAACGAGGGTCATAAAATCTTCATATAAATTCCCCCCAACGCAGTTTTCTGTACGGCTCTGCATTTTGTTGCCACCCGGCATGGCTATAGACACTATAATTTCATATATGAAATTATAGTGTCTATAGGCATGGCGGACTCTGAAGGAAACGCCCATCCGCCATTTGCTGCATTGAAAAGCAAGAAGTGTAAGATATAAACACTGTTGCCGTATTCGCCCCAGCAGACTGAGAAACTGCCCAGACCACGGTGCGTCTTAGTAATGCCTTTTACCTATTTGAGTTTGAGCCACTCTTAGTCAAGCGTGCCGATGGTTTATTGGATAGCGTTTGCGACTTGGGATCTGAAGGTTTTTGGTTCGATTCCCGAGTCAATAAATTTTAATTTTTTATTTTGATTATCTCTAATTTATAAATGATTGCTGGTGCTGCTGCTTCGAGGCGCCACTAGCAACTTTTTTTTATGCCATAATAAGTATGATATGTATTTGGTAAAGAAAACGGTTTCAACTATTTTGTTTTTTTTCCCGTTTTTGAAAGGGTTGTGTAGAAAAAAAAATGCATTCTTTTGAGACTAAAATCATTTTAATTGTGCAGCCCAGTTTCGCAAAAACGTTCTTGACATTTTTAAAATGGCACATACAAATCCACGGACATCAACAGAACTCGTCGAGCTGAGTCGATAGGTACCTATAAAGGTATGTCTAAGACCCATAATTAATGATCTCCCCAATCGACCGATAACCAAACCTTTCTGTTAGAAAGGCAAAAATGATGCATAGTACGTTTTTTGGGGAAAAGCGAACTGGTATGTAAGGAGTTCATTTTATGTATGGAAAGAATGGTATTTAAACAGTTGAATTTCCAAAACTTATATCACGCTGAAATGGTACCGTGGTAGCAACCAGAACTTTCACGATGCTGGTCACGGTTCGAATCTTACTGTTTTTTTATGCTTTTTTTACTGAATAAGTAAAACCAACTACAATATTGATGGATAGCCGTAACACGTGGCCTAGCATGATACCTTTTTTAGAGCTCAACCATGCATAAAAGAAAAAATTCTCACAAAAGGAGGGGAAAGTAATATGACTATTAAATGATTAATCTCATTCTGGAAACTAAATCTGAAATCTTATTCTGATTCTAAAGTTTGAATTTTGAGTTACAACACTTAGTCTAATATTTGAATATAATTTCCAATTTCAAATTCCAGGTTGATCTTTAATCCGAATTCTTAATCAGAATTCTAAATCTGAATTCTCAATCTGAATTCTGAATCTGAACTCAGAATATGAATTATGAATCTGAATTCTGAATTCAAATTCAGAATTAAGATTTTAGAATTAAGAATTTAGAATTCAGAATTCAGAATTCTGAATTCTGGATTCTGAATTCTGAATTCAAAATTCAAAATTCTGAATTTTGAATTTTGAATTTTGAATTCCTAATTTGAATTCTGAATCTAAATTCTAAATCTGTATTCTGTATCTGAATTCTGTATCTGAATCTGGAATCTGGATTCTAAATCTGAATCTGAATTCTTTTTCTGGATTCTGAATCTGAATTCTGAATCTGATAAAGATGAATAGAAAAATGAAGAGAAAAGCGCAAAAGAACATTTTTGCAAGGAAAACTTATAAACGCACACCATACTTTACCCCGCAACATCAATCATAATAAATTTTCAATTCCGATATTCTTTCTCCAAGAATCTAAATTTTCACCGATATGCTGAAAATAAATTTACAAAAATCTGAATTCTGAATCTGAATTCTAAATCTTAATTCTGATTGTGAATTCTGAATTTGTATTCTGAATCTGAATTCTGAATCTGAATCTAAATTCTGAATCTGAATTCCGAATCTGAATTCTGAATCTGAATTCTGAATCTGAATTCTGAATCTGAATTCTGAATCTGAATTCTGAATCTGAATTCTGAATCTGAATTCTGAATCTGAATTCTGAATCTGAATTCTGAATCTGAATTCTGAATCTGAATTCTGAATCTGAATTCTGAATCTGAATTCTGAATCTGAATTCTGAATCTGAATTCTGAATCTGAATTCTGAATCTGAATTCTGAATCTGAATTCTGAATCTGAATTCTGAATCTGAATTCTGAATCTGAATTCTGAATCTGAATTCTGCATCTGAATTCTGAATCTGAATTCTGAATCTGAATTCTGAATCTGAATTCTGAATCTGAATTCTGAATCTGAATTCTGAATCTGAATTCTGAATCTGAATTCTGAATCTGAATTCTGAATCTGAATTCTGAATCTGAATTCTGAATCTGAATTCTGAATCTGAATTCTGAATCTGAATTCTGAATCTGAATCTAAATTCTGAATCTGAATTCTGAATCTGGATTCTGAATCTGAATTCAGAATCTGAATTCTTAATCTTGTAAATCTCATTTTCATTTGCTGGAATATGTTTGTTTTGCATCACGCGTTTGTCAAAATTGAAATTTCTTCATCCAAAATTTTTTTTTTATGATTTCGGATTTTACAACTTTTAGTAGTTTGGTTTTACCCCTAAAAGTATGCAGCACCCTTAATTTCAGAAAAATTGTGAAAAAAAGTTTTCACAATACAAAATCGTGTTTTCATGCGTAATGATCTTTAAGTCATCGCAAATTTATCAAAAACTGTGAAAATTAGTATTCTGGGAGAAACAATTTCAGAATTGAAAATTGATAAAGATGGGTAGAAAAGTGAGGAGAAAATTTACGGATGATGAAAAGTGTGAAAGAACATTTTTGCAAGGAAAACTTTTTAACGTACATACTTTACTTCGCAACATCTTCATTAATTTACAATTCTGATATTCTTTCTCCATGAATCTAAATTTTTCACCGATATGCCGAAAAAAAATTTACAAAAATTGAATTCTGAATCTGAATCCTGAATCTGAAATCTAAATCTGAATTCTGAATCTACATTATTTTGAATCTGAATTCTGAATCTAAATTTTGAATCTGAATTCTGATCCCTGAATTTGAATTCTGAATCTAAATTCTGAATTTTAATTCTGACTCTGAATTTTGAATCTGAATTCTGACTCTGAATTCTGAATCTGAATTCTGAATCTGAATTCTGAATCTCAATTCGGAGTCTGAATCTGAATTCTGAATCTGAATTCTGAATCTGAATCTGAATTCTGAATTCTGAATCTGAATTCTGAATCTGAATTCTGAATCTGAATTCTGAATCTGAATTCTGAATCTGAATTCTGAATCTGAATTCTGAATCTGAATTCTGAATCTGAATTCTGAATCTGAATTCTGAATCTGAATTCTGAATCTGAATTCTGAATCTGAATTCTGAATCTGAATTCTGAATCTGAATTCTGAATCTGAATTCTGAATCTGAATTCTGAATCTGAATTCTGAATCTGAATTCTGAATCTGAATTCTGAATCTGAATTCTGAATCTGAATTCTGAATCTGAATTCTGAATCTGAATTCTGAATCTGAATTCTGAATCTGAATTCTGAATCTGAATTCTGAATCTGAATTCTGAATCTGAATTCTGAATCTGAATTCTGAATCTGAATTCTGAATCTGAATTCTGAATCTGAATTCTGAATCTGAATTCTGAATCTGAATTCTGAATCTGAATTCTGAATCTGAATTCTGAATCTGAATTCTGAATCTGAATTCTGAATCTGAATTCTGAATCTGAATTCTGAATCTGAATTCTGAATCTGAATTCTGAATCTGAATTCTGAATCTGAATTCTGAATCTGAATTCTGAATCTGAATTCTGAATCTGAATTCTGAATCTGAATTCTGAATCTGAATTCTGAATCTGAATTCTGAATCTGAATTCTGAATCTGAATTCTGAATCTGAATTCTGAATCTGAATTCTGAATCTGAATTCTGAATCTGAATTCTGAATCTGAATTCTGAATCTGAATTCTGAATCTGAATTCTGAATCTGAATTCTGAATCTGAATTCTGAATCTGAATTCTGAATCTGAATTCTGAATCTGAATTCTGAATCTGAATTCTGAATCTGAATTCTGAATCTGAATTCTGAATCTGAATTCTGAATCTGAATTCTGAATCTGAATTCTGAATCTGAATTCTGAATCTGAATTCTGAATCTGAATTCTGAATCTGAATTCTGAATTCTGAATCTGAATTCTGAATCTGAATTCTGAATCTGAATTCTGAATCTGAATTCTGAATCTGAATTCTGAATCTGAATTCTGAATCTGAATTCTGAATCTGAATTCTGAATCTGAATTCTGAATCTGAATATGAGTTCTGAATCTGAATTTTGAATTCTGAATTCTGAATCCTGAATTTTAATTCCTAAACCTGTATCCTGAATTTGAAAACTGAATCTGAATTCTGCATCTGAAATTGAATCTAAATTATGTATGAGTATGTAGAAATGAAAAAAAAAACATAAATTCATTCTTCAACACGGGTAAAAAAAACGAGGGTCATAAAATCTTCATATAAATTCCCCCCAACGCAGTTTTCTGTACGGCTCTGCATTTTGTTGCCACCCGGCATGGCTATAGACACTATAATTTCATATATGAAATTATAGTGTCTATAGGCATGGCGGACTCTGAAGGAAACGCCCATCCGCCATTTGCTGCATTGAAAAGCAAGAAGTGTAAGATATAAACACTGTTGCCGTATTCGCCCCAGCAGACTGAGAAGCTGCCCAGACCACGGTGCGTCTTAGTAATGCCTTTTACCTATTTGAGTTTGAGCCACTCTTAGTCAAGCGTGCCGATGGTTTATTGGATAGCGTTTGCGACTTGGGATCTGAAGGTTTTTGGTTCGATTCCCGAGTCAATAAATTTTAATTTTTTATTTTGATTATCTCTAATTTATAAATGATTGCTGGTGCTGCTGCTTCGAGGCGCCACTAGCAACTTTTTTTTATGCCATAATAAGTATGATATGTATTTGGTAAAGAAAACGGTTTCAACTATTTTGTTTTTTTCCCGTTTTTGAAAGGGTTGTGTAGAAAAAAAAATGCATTCTTTTGAGACTAAAATCATTTTAATTGTGCAGCCCAGTTTCGCAAAAACGTTCTTGACATTTTTAAAATGGCACATACAAATCCACGGACATCAACAGAACTCGTCGAGCTGAGTCGATAGGTACCTATAAAGGTATGTCTAAGACCCATAATTAATGATCTCCCCAATCGACCGATAACCAAACCTTTCTGTTAGAAAGGCAAAAATGAATTTCTGTCTGTCTGTCTGTCTTTCTGTCTGTTCCCTATAGACTCAGAAACTACTGAACCGATTTACGTGAGACTTTGTAGGTGGGGGTACTGGAGGCCGGGGAAGGTTCCTATTGTGGTTTGGAACCCCTCCCCCTAACAGGAAGGGGGGGAGGGGCCTTCCAAACAAAAGACAAATTTTTGCATAACTCGAGAACCAATCAAGCAAATGGTATCAAATTTGGCATGGGGTGGTATTTGGGAACGGGGAATATTTCAATTTATATTAGGTACCCCTCCCTCCTCTCAGTGGGATGATAGGAAGGGGTGAGGGGGGCTATCTTACAATTTTTCATATAACTCGAAAACTAATCAAGATATTCAAACCTTCAAACCTAATTTGGCATGGGAAGGTATTTAGATACGAGTAATATTTTGATGATTATTTTAGACCCCTCTCTCTTTGCAGTTAAAAGGGGGAGGGGTCTCTATCATATTTTACATAACTCAAAAACTAATAAAGCAAATAGAACCTAATTTGGCATGGGAAGGTATTTGGATAGGAAAAATATTTCTAGGATTATTTGAGACCCCTCCCTCTTTCCAGTAGGGAGATATAAAGGGGGGAGAGGCCCTCTGTTTGATTTTTTACATAACTCAAAAACGAATCAAGCAATTGGAACCGAATTTGGCATGGGCGGATATTTGGAAACGTGACATGTTCTAATGATTGTTTGAGACCCCTTCCTTCTTCCAGGGAGAAAGGAAAAAGAGAGGGAATTTTTATTGCATAACTCAATAACTACAACAGCAAATGGAACCAAATTTGGCATGAAACAATATTTGGGTACGAGAAATGCTTCTTGCATATTTGGTATCCCTCACTCCTTCAAAAAGGTGGATGAAAAGGGGAAGAAGAGATCTCCCTTACAATTTTCAGTATAACTGGAGAGCTGATCGAGCAAATTGAACCAAATTTGGCATGTGAGAGTATTTGGATACGAGGAATGTTCCTATTATAAATTGAAGCCCCACTTTTTACAGCGGAAAGATAAAAAGGGGGAAAGGGGGGCTTCCATACAATTTTTTTGCATAACTCGAGAAATAATAGAGCAAATGAAATAAAATTTGGTATCAAACAGTATTTGAGTACAAAAAATACTTTTGTTAATATGAAGTTCTCACCCCTCCATTCAATGGGGAGAACGGAAAGGGGATGGTACTTCCTTTCAAGTTTATGCATAGCTCAAGAATTTACAACGCAAATAAAACCAAATTTAGCATGGGATAGTAGTTCAATACGAGAATTTTTTTTTATGTCAAACAATTCCTTTCTTGAACAATAATTGGAAAAAATATTCCTTTCTTGCAGTGGGATGATAGAATTGGGAATAAGGGAAGGGAAGAGGAAGGCTTACATTTAACTTTTTTTTACAAAATCCGAGAAATGGACAATGATTCTATGATTATCTGACACACCATCCTCCTTTCAGTGAGTAGGTACATAGGAGGAGGGAGGTGAGTCCAATACAATTTTGTTAGCATATACTAACGAAGTCAACAAATGGAAACAAATATGGCATGGAAAGGTATTTGGTTACGAGATATTTTTCTACGATTGTTATAGACCCTTACGCTTTACAGTGTAGAGAGGAGAAGAAATTTTGTTGTAAAGCTTAAAAATTTATCAACCAATGGAACTATATTTTAATGAGAGGATTTTAGGGTTCGAAAAAAATGTGTATGATTATTCAAGACCACGACCCCATTCAGCAGGGGGTGAAGGGAAGGACAGGGGGGCTCTCTTATCAGTTTTTTAGCATAAATCCAGAACATAGCAAGCCAACAAAAAAAACCTTATTTTATAAGTCAGATTGTTTGCGTACGATTAATTTGAGTCCCTCCTTTTTCAAGGCGAAGATTTAAAGAAACAGATTAAAATTATCAGATCTTCAACACAAATTTATAGATCAAGATTCAGGAAATAAGTTTAAGACATCTTTGTGTTACAATTCGAAACTCCAGTTGCAGCTCTCAATTTATAGCGGTTACTTATGAATTATATTATAATTTAATTTAAAACAATACCAACAAAACAAAAAAATTTGTATAATTTCTGAAAATATCATTTGTTTTTGAAAGGTGTAGCAAAGCACATCGGGTCAGCTAGTACTGAATAAAGCTAAATTGTATAGAATGAGGGAGAGAAAATTGAAAAAATTTGTAAATATCAAGTATGTATGAAGCCATCCCCACTTACCCCAGATACAGTTTGGAGAAAAAGATTTAGATTTTTGTAAATAAACTATTTATTCTAAATTTTTGACCGTCGTTTTTTTTTCCTAACTGATTGTTTCGAATGCAAGGACTGTTTCAATGTAGAGTTTTTCGTCAAGAGCTAGCTAGTTTACGAGAAATTTGCAATTGAAAAAGATGCACATCAACTCCACATCGTAATTAAAAATAGAAAATTAACAAAAAGTCGCCGTAAACATCCGCTAAAGTCGGAACCGTATCTCTTTTACAGTTATTAGATAGATTACAAGTAAATTTAACATTCTGCATTAAAAGTTTGAAAAAATAGTTCACAGTATCGTTTTAATAGCCATCGTCCCCACTTACCCCGCGTCACCACTTATCCCGGTGTACCTTATTCTATCTCTGTGAACTAGTTCTTATTTAGGTCCGAGTATTATGAGGACTTATCGTGGTCGGTTCCACAAACTAATAAAATCAAATTATAGTTAATATAATTGAGTGTATTTGAACGGACTCATCCCTCCCATCTTCCCCAATATTGCGTATTACTTACTGGCTTTCACAACTTTTCGGTGAAATTCCACCGGGATTTTCACCACTGATGTGGCTATCGGATTCGGCACCTGAACAACCGAGATTTCGCCACAAATACGGCGATCGGATGCCTCGAATTCCGCGGCTGTTCCACTGGGATTTTTCGCCACTGGAGCTGCGATCTAATGCAGTCGAATTCGGCACCGGTTCAATGGGATTTCGTCACTGATTCTACGGCTTTTCCACAGGATATTCGCCACTGGTGCGGCGATCGGATGCGCTCAGATTCGATGGGTATTTCCAAAAGAGTTTTGACAAAAAAGATTTTGCCAAAAAAGAGGCACTGTCGACAAAGCGTATTATAAGCTTTTCTGTTGTTTTTTGCGCTTGCTTGGGTACTTACGGATTTCCGAACTCTTCTCCGTTTTATTGATTTTTGCAGAGCGTGTCTATGACCCGGACGAGCATTTTGGCTTTAGTATTCTGGTGGGAAAAAGGAATTAACGTTTTCGCTCTTGGCGCAACTTACCGGACACCGAACTGTGTGATCGTTTGGTCTTTTTGCTGACCCGTCTCGTGTCCCTGTGCTGCTGGCCTAGACTTTCTTGAGATGGCCGGATTTGCAGCAGAGATGCCTGTTGGAGAGCAAGTTCCCCCTTTAGAAGCTGCCTGCTGTGACTACTTTTCTCTAGCTTACCTCTTGTCCCCATAGAGCACCAAGTTCCCCTTTCGGGACTTTGGAGACAGCCCACACTCTTATTTTTCACTTTTTTTCTGCGATTCTTTTCGTGCCCAGTCTACCACTTTATTCACCGGAACTGCGAATGACGTCTTGTTAATTTTTCCGTTGAGACTGCTGCCAACTTTTCTGGACCAAAGTAACAAAAATGCCCAGTTGGGAATTCCTCCCGAAGATGGGTCCGATTACGGACGATTTCGACTCGTCGAGCAGATACTTTCGATGATTGTTTTTCCAGTCAGGGATTTTCCCTGCTTATCCGATGAACGCTAACAAAATTTTGGTGATGGATGGGTTTTTACCGAAAAAATGTTACTAGATCGCTGATTAATTATTACAGAAAAGTTAAAATTGAACACGAGGCTTAAAAATCTGGTATAATATGAAATTTTAATTCGCATTCGCATTGACATAAAATATCTAGTTCAGAATGACTATTTATATCAACGAAACTTGTTGTGCAGTGTAAAATTCTGGATAGTTTCCTGTGGCCAGAAAGTTCTTTATCATCAGCTTCGCGACATTAATTGATTTATCATTTCTTCCCAAATTTGTGTGGATTTGGTTTGGCTTTAGTTCTACAGTGTCACTACATAGATTCAAGCAGCTTAAATCCTTTAAGTCCTTCAAAATCCAGATATTGTTCGCTTAAAAATTCAAAGAAATTCACTTTCATGATAACAAACAATTTTTTATTGCAAAAATCCTTTACGTTGAGAAAAAAGTAAAAAATTAAGTAATTGCACAACTACAGGGGCTGAAGAACTATATTCTCAGAATTTTTTTGGTTTTAAGTTTTTGAATACTTCAACAATTTTCTCCTTAATTTTGAAACAAATCAGGAATGTCTTTAAACTATAATTTTACACATTTTTTGTTAATACTGTTCCACAAATAAATTTAAAAAAAATCAATTGATACAAAAACTAAACTAGGTACATATTTGTCGATTTGTTGTCGTTTTTTTGACAACCCCGCCAAAGTTGAGGTCATATTTTACTCAAAAAATCAAACCTGATTAGTTGTAGTCAATGTCAATAGTTTATTATACAGCTTTAAAAAAAATGATTTTCAAAAAAAATACCATATCTAGATTTATCTTGTTTTTTTTTTTAAACTAGGACCATTTCCAGGTTTCAAATGTTTTTTTTTTGTTTCTCTAAGCTGTAGTTTTGGATTTACTCCGATTTTGGTATTAAGGATTTAAGTAGGACCTATTTTTGACATGGGTCAAAATGGCTATTAAAATATTTTTTTTATGGTTTTTCAGCTAGCAAACTAAATTTAAAGTGTTTTGTTAAAGCTTTGAACATGATTGTAGTTGATAAAATCAACACAGCTACGCACAAAACTTCTTGAAAGTTGACTCCGATAATGGCACATCCTCCTGAAATTCTTTATAAGGCTCAACTGTAGAAAATCAAAACTTTATCTTCAATTCTCTATCCCTTATCAGCTTATTAAAATGGTATGTAAATATGATCAGAATGATAGGAAGGATCGTTAACTATGTTGTTAAGTTTTTCATTATTAACTTGATTTATGAGTGAAATAAAAGAAAAAGTTGCAAAGTGGTCCAAAATATACACCCGGTCCGAAATAAGTCCATTACCCTATCTGCCGTATGAACCAGCCAATTTTCAACTTTCAAATGCAGGCAATTCAATCATTGAAGTTTCAATTCGAGAGCATAGAGACAAAATATTTTATTTATTTAGGCTTTATGTTCACATTTGACTTTTAATGAATAGATTCAATAAATATCGTCTTTAATAATTTATTTATCTATCAAGACAAGTATTTCATCCCTACAGGGTGGTAAATGATGAAATTTCCATTCACTCTCAGCCTCATTGTATGCTAATCACGAATAAATATCTCATAAAATGCATGAACCGTAACAGGACCGAAAGGAAGCCAAACGCGATGGAACGTAGGGGAGAGAATTGCTGTTATATGTATACTCTGTGAAGCATTTTCTTTAAAACCAAAGTAATTTTGGCTTTTATTCTGAAAAAAAAAATCATGAATCAATGACATCGAGTTTAACTGTTGGAAACATCAATGTTTCAACTCGTATTCAATTGTTTACTACGTTCTTTCACGTCTTTGGTTGTCAATCAAGGCGTCAAACGCGCAAATAGTTCCAGCAGGAATTCTTCCAGCATTCCCCCGAAACGTAATTCGTGCAAAAAGTAAGGGCAAAATCCTTCTCGGATTCGACCCCTCGAATGCATCGAATCACTTTGGCTTGCAGGAAAGGCGCTCAATCTTCACACATAAAGGAAAGGAAACCTTGGCCCGTTGCAAGCTGTACGAAGGTTTAGATAGGTACAACAAACTGGTAGTAGGTACGATGAAGGAACGAACTGAAGGAACATCCGCAGCTTTGCTGATGACCCTCTTCTCTCGTACTCGTGACTTCTTCAAATCAACTTCCTCGGTTGCTGGCTGGCTTGTTAGGCCATTGAAATTCAACCGCGCGCCACACTATTCGTGGGATTTATTTTTCGCGTTTGCTTTTTTCTGATGCGGCTGAACTCTAAAGTTAACGAGAAGAGAACTCACCAGAAAAACATCGCACCCATCCAAGCAGAGATGCGGTCGCTTTTCGCTCGTCGTCGTCGTCGTGGCTACACGCTTTTGGAGCGAGGCTTGCAGTCAGTCTACATTCGGGCGAATCACTGGTCGCATCTCTCGAACGCGTTTCGGTGCTTTGTTCTCGAAATATAGGTAGCAAACTAGCTCTAGTGAGGAGGGTTTCAATCAAGATTTGAATGGAAACTGAATAGCGGAACAAAAGTTGGTTCGCATTGCGTTTGATTTTGGGAATTGGGAAAAGGGTTTCGTTTTGCAGTTTAAATCTGGAGTTTGGAAACGTTTTGCGAACCGCGTTGATCAGGTTGAAGTTAGGTTTCCGTTTTTGAGTTTCGATTGTTCGGATGAGTGGATTTGCAGCTCTGCTAGCGAGAAAAAATGGATTGCTGCTCGATGAAATTGCAAGTTGACTTGCACATGTGAAGATGCAGCTCGAAAACAAATCCTTGGATTAAGAAATACAGGATAAAGCATATCGGATGTCGAAGGTGTAATAGAAGAAACCCTTGAATTCCTAATCGGGACCCCACCCCAGGAGGGAAAAATTCAGCTCGTTGGGAAAAAATCGAAAAAGTAGTCCGTAGTGGCCGCTGCTGGAGTCGAAGAAGAGCCACGGATTCGGGACGAAAGCGAGAGAAGGGTCACTCACCGCGTGCTCTCTCTTGGTCCAGAGGTTGCAGCATCCACTTTCGCTCGCCGAGAGAGACGCGCAGCATCCTTGCGGGCCGAGTGTGGTTGTGATTTGGGTTCTCCGAAACTATGTCTCTGGGTGCTGCGTGCGGAAACATTCCTTTTAGGGAATTTGTTGTTTTCGTTCAGGATTAAACGCTGGAGAGCGCTGGACCGAGTGAGATTTGGTGGGTTAGCGCGAGTGTTTGGAGGTATTTCGAAGGTTTGCTGCAGAAGGACGAAATTTTCAGCAAATCTTGTTATGCGTTCAGTTTGGATACCTTAAGTGCACCTTGCGTGAAATTGTAATCTTCGAGGGGAATACCAGTGCAATGCAGCCCATGGGTGCTCTCTAAGGGAAGCGAGTGGAAATTTGATCCAAAGTTTTTTTTTCAGCGTGGAAATTTATCTAACAAGATGTCGTCGACCTAAAGAAAGCAGTTCTTATAGTGAAAAAAGTGAATTTTAACCTTAACTAAGAGAGAAAATTGTTATTTAAAACAGATAAAAGGGAAGAAAACGGCCACAAGATGGTTACCGGTGAGATGAAGGTGGCCACAGTGGATGTGGAAAGCAGTGATAATATGGCTACGCTTCCGGTGGGCCGAACCCTGACTGGAGGAGCAGGTGGCGGCCCTACCGGTGGAAGCGGAAGTCAAAGTGATACCGCTGAAAAAAACAACGCTGCCAACAAGGAAATGGAGCTGAAAAATGTGATGCCGAAACCGTTGCAAAGGTTCGTTACTCACCCATCAATCGTATCCTTTCAGGGATCACTGCTAAATAAATTATCCTAAGCCTATCCCCCTTTCCCAAACGAAGAAAAAAATCTCCAAACAAAAAAGCCCCTAACCCATCAAAACCGTTTCGCAAAAACAGACGGAAACAATGAAGACACTCAGCAAATCTCTCCCCAAAAAATGGTCGCGTGAGTGCCAAGTGGAACTCACCCGAGGAAAATTGTTTTTCCAGACAGCCTGACTCCCAGCTCCCAATCCTGAAGGAGCCAGTGAACCGAACACCGGGAGCGGAATCCCCATCCGGCTTCTTCCTTGCAGCGATTCTTCTTGAATATTTCGTTGTCACTCTTCGTTGTGTTTTGCTCCCAATTTCAACAACCCTTAGCTATGTAGCAGAGATGTAGATAGGCTGGCATCCTTGTTGGTGGGTCAGAAAGCAAAAAAAAGAAACTCACCAAAAATGGGGCACGTAGTTCCGTTTCGGTTTACAAGGACTCGCCTCAACATAACCATAATCACCGTCAACTTGATGGCCGTTATGAAAGTGTGGTTTTTACAATAATAAAAAAACAACTAAGCGGCCAAGCTGGTCCCCGGTGAAATGGATCATGAATCAACACTACCTATTTAGTTAGCCTACATATTTCGCCGGATGATCTGCGGTGGGATTTTCTTCGAAGCGGCTGAAATTGGGTCAAATACTGCCGCTTCTCTGAAGGATGTTATGCAAACATCGATTTATGAGGATGCTCTAGCAGGGTGCTAATAGTACTACTACTACGAACTAACACTAATACTATAGCTATTTTATGTACCACTACCGTTTTTTTTTCCACAAAATAACTGATGCTTGTGAAAAGTGAAAATAAACAATTTCAGAGGGGCTACTTCACAAATTGTTGGTTGATGACTTTAAGTGAAGTTGAAACTTGACCCCTTTGTTAAAGTTTTAAGCTTGATGAGCGATATACACTAAGCATGGAATAACTCTTCATGGAAAGTACGGATATTTTAACTTCATTAATTTTGAAATATTCTAAAAATTCATTCCTGAAGCTCGTTGTAAGAACAGCTTTTATTTCCTTCGTGTAAAGTTGAATATATTTATCTTCTGTTCGATAAACAATTTAATAAATTGGCGAATATTTAAGTGTAGTTGTACCACTGTATGATACCTATCGCGATTTCTCTTTCAAAATTTTATAGGTATGTTGATGAACGCATTGTTTCTAAAAGTGATGTTTGAAGCCTGGAAGAAAAAATATACAGAAAGAGATTAGCAACTACACCCAAGTAAGTTTTGTACGGCTCTGATAGAAGAGCGCAAACTTAACGGAGTTGGGAAATTCTTGAAAGCGAAGTGAAACGTATTTTGACGATATCGTGGCACAAATTGGGCAAAAAATAATACACCTGAATAATCAAGGCGGTGTTAAGGTCTTAAATAAATTAAATAATCATAAGTCGATACAAATAGTCTTAACAGTTGCAAACCCTGCATACAATTCAACCTAAATGCAGGATGAATTGATAAAATTAAGTATAACTTGTTTTGGAAGATTTATTAAAACTTTCATGCACTTTTATTCATAAATTTATTATAGAAGTTTATGTAACTTGACGTTGTTTAATAACGATGATTTTTTTGGTTATGTTTGAGACATTTTTTTTTGAGAAAAAGGAGGTGGTTTGCCAAACATTGCACAGCACATGAATTTGGTTTATATGCAGTATTTTAGTGATTTCAACAAAATTTGCTCGGTTTTTATTGTCGATTGTATTCATGTTGGTTTGGTCGACAAGATTTATAAGTTGAAATGTTCGAAAAAAGTTACATAAAAATTAAAAAAAAAAAAAAGAAAAACATTAATAACAGGTTGTCTGTGCCCAATAGTTGCACCAAGTTACATTTAAAGTTTTATAGCAGGCTACTAGATGAAGTTTTGGTTTTATAATTGGCTTGAGGAGTCTTATAATACTATCGGTGTTACTTGGGGCAGGCAAATGTCGTGATATCGTGCTTAATATTGTTAGAATTATACAAGTAGTTGCACATATTCAAAGCCTTCTTAAGGCTCAGTCAACCTGTGGATTAAGGAGATGATATTTAGCATGGAAGCATATTATGCAAACACTTAGTTCTAATGCAATCTAATTTGGAGACGGCCCGTTTTAAAAAGGATCATCCATATAAACCATTCAATGCACAATTTGAAAATTTGGACCAATTCCAAAAAAATAAAACCGCCGTTTCCCTGGTATAAATTTTATTTTTCGTGAAATTTTCTCAAAAATTCAATTCTGTCGTCGGATTTGATCGGAGCTATCTGAATGGACTGTTATTTTAGCTTATTTACTCAGGATGGGATTTTTTCTTTATATGTCCTAACAGCATGAAATTTTAAGTCATTGAAATTCCAATAAACGTACTAAGAGGCTCTTCAATCGTTAGAATATTTTAATATGGAATTGGGAAATTGTTCAGCAATAATTTTTTTTTGCTGGAAACCAGCTAACATTATTCCTTTTGCTGATTTTTTCAGTAATTGTTCTTTTTTTTTTGCTGGAAATTATCCAGCAATTGATTCGTATTGCTGGAAAATCAGCAATCGATTTGTCAGGTTCGGAAATTTGTAATTTTTGAGATTTAACTTTAAAGATAATTAAAAAAGGAAGAGTTCGAAGTTTGATGTTGACCAATAGAGAGAAAAAAATCTTAAAGCGAAGCACTCGATTGACTTGTTAAATTTGACTTATTTTACAGACTTATTCATTTTTTTTTAACTTCGGCCGATAGACAATGGAATATTCAGGAAGAGTATGCGATATGGAAAAATTTTGATGCATCCTTTGTTTAAAATTCATTAATAAAACCAATTATTCATATCAATGCTTGTGGAAATTTTTTTACTTTGGATGATTTGAATAAAAAGCAATATTTCTGAAAAGAAATCATTATTTGTAGATTTCAAGAAAATCTATTTGAAGATCGCTGTTTTTTCAGCAATAAAGTTTGCTGGTCTTTCCAGTATTTTTTTTTTTTTTTTGTAGATTTTTCTGGAAAACCAGCGGAACATAAATCAGCACAAACAAAATGTTGTGTATATATTGATGAAAAGGTAATTTTACGCTATCTGTTTGCCCCTCTTTACCCCTATGAAAGAAATGTCATTTTATAAAATCATTGCTTCATGTCTTCCTTAAAAGTTCATCGATTTAAACATCTGGAATATCAATTTAAAGCTTAAGAATGCACTCAACAACGCTCAAAGTTTCAGATCGTTTCAGTTTGTATAAGAATTTGTCTTTTCAAAAAGTTAATTTATTGAAATACTTTTTTCACGAATGTAGGATTATTTGTAATAAATGTAACCTTTTTGGTCGGTTTTGCCCGGTTTTTGAGATTGACGTTCAGAAACTCAATGTCCGGATTTTTCAAGGGTTTTCTATCAAAATGAGCGGATTTTCTCAGGCATTTTTACAGAAAACCTGGAAATTACTAAAATTACAAGTTTAACGTAGCTATTCACCAATTCAGCAAAATAAACATGTCATATTGTTTGGGCAGACCATTACGGACACGAATAAAATACAACATATCTACTGGTCGACCAAAAATAAAGAGAGCATTTATTCCATTACAATTCATAATTACAGTTTTTCCCGCGAAAAATTGTAATACTTTTACGACTAACATAACAAATTGGCAACACTTAGCATATTCTGGGATGACAAACAGAAGAAGGGGCTAACATGGTTTCCAGTCTGAGGTGACCAATAGTGATGAGATTCATCACATATCATGAGACCATTAGAGTTTTTATCAATTGGATGTAATCAATTGATTACCACATGTTATCGAGCGTGTTAGTTATGCGGAATGGTAGAGAATAAATGGATGTAAGCTAAAAGAGCAAGGAAAGATTAAACCGACTAATTGTTGCACAATCCTACTTTTTTTGTCCATGTATAGATTGTATTTTTTTTTTAAATTGTTAAAATTGTCCATCAAACGTTTCGTAAAGAAAACCAATACGAAAATATTTTTTGTTCTGACGTTAAACCTAATTGCCGTTGAAGGAATCTTAACGATTTAGTTAACAATTAGCACAAAAAACGGCGCGAAAAAAACAAGAAAAAGTAAAATTGTCATAAGGCACATATTTCACAGCAGGAAATATCATAAAAAGCCTTATTTCATCAGAAACGATTTAAATTAACTTGTTCCAGCATTATTTAAAAAAAAATAAAATCAAAAGATGGCTGAAATATTGACAATTTTAGTCATCCTGTGCAACGATAGGAAAATCACCCTATTTCTCAAATATTTATTGAAACAATAAATGTTATGATTATATAATTTTTTTTAAAAATAAATCTTTTTCTCTAGGTATGGCCGAGGTGTGGGCCAAGATTCCCCCGAAGGTAGTGATTTTAAATTTGGAAACGTTTCAGAGACTTTTTATAATCCATGATAAATTTATTTTCCATATAGAAATGGTAATACCGAGCCTTTTTCTAAAACCAATAATTGATATTTCATTTCCGTCAAAACCGGTAATACCAGAGGACATTTTTGGAAAAACACAAGAAAAAAGTTGACGAGACTGTGTTTAACTCTCTCGAACCCAATTTTTTTTTAAATGTATGGAAAAGGAAAATGTTTTTACAATTTTTAATAAAGTTGCTTAATCACAAGGGGCTGAGAAACTTGACATCCAGTACTTTTTCGGATGTAGTTTTTACTCACTTCAGCCACTTTGTCCTTAATTTTGGAACGTATTAACACTCACTCATAGCTATTTTGCTATACAATTGAGTTAATATTGTTCTACAAATAACTGAGATATTTCATCTATTAAGAAAAGTGAAGGATATATTTTTTAGTCAAAAATCCAGAATCCAGAATGGTTATGGTTATGATAGACCCAACAGCCAATCATTTTTTTAAGATCAAAAACACATGAATCAAGGATTTCTGAGGCAACCGAATTGATAATTTTTCGAAAAATTGATCCATTTCCAGTTTTCTCATGTCTTTAAGATTCTCATAGCTGTAGCCTAGCTTTTGAAAACTGCTTGCCTAACAGTCTTTATTTGTGTGAATTGTTAAATTGACATATTTTGAAACAATCTGCACAAAAAGTAAGTAATAATTATAATTGACCTGGGTTTTATGCGTATTTAAGTACACACCGTCTAAAGGCGGGTTTTGAGCACTAGAGGGTTAAGTTGACGAACCTGCTGTTATAAATTAAATCATGTTCTTAAGCAATTCATTTTGATTAAGCTCACCAAGAACGCATGATTTTTTTTAATATTAACTGAAGTTAAGACTGTGCAATAAACTGAAATTTTTGTTTTCATTGCCATGTATAAGTTAAAAAAAAGTGCAAAAACCAAAGTTGGCTCAGCCATAATAAACAAATTGTGTAATTTTACGTTTTTAAAACACTTTGGCCTCATGAAATTTTCGAATGGTAAAAAACCAATTATTTATGAAATTGATACGTAGCAGATAATTGTGGTTCTTATAATTTCTGTTTCATTTTTTGGTGTTTTTTACATTAACAGGATTTCAGAATACCTTGCCCCAATTAACTTTTTTCCTTACAGAGAGAAATTTAAACCATTTCCAATAGGGTGAAAGAGCTAGTATTTATTTCGCTTTCGATATTTATCATACTTCTTAGAGCAAGTTCACTGGTGTTGGGAAAAAGTTGTAGAAAATTTGATACTTACGGCACATTTTGAAAATTTTGCCATGTAAAAACATTTTCAAGATCTGTGGCCTTCTAGTTTTTTCACAACACGTCTTGTATTTTCGCATGCTGTGATGCAAAAATAGCAATATTTCTATCACATACGGGGTTTTTTTTTTATTTTCTGACAATTTGCGCCGGGGGTCTTCATATTTTCCCCAAATTTGGTTCATTTTTGCGACTTAAAAACACATGTATTTTTTCAGATTTCTAACATTTTTATTTTTTGAGTTAGCTTCGGTTAGATTTTTTTGTAAATAAAAAATAACAATTTTTCAAAGCTACATAACTCTGTTGTTTCTCAACGGAAATTAAAAAATAGCACATCAAAATGCATTGAAATTTTATCAGCTTTCCAAAAAGAATAGTTGAAAAAAATTAAATTATGACCTTCAACATGAAAAGTTGTAAATAAACTTTAAATGGCGTCTAAAAGTACCGTCTGCACCTCCGAGTATTTTGCAAAAAATACCATTGTATAGCTCGATTCATGATGCAATTTTCATCTGAAGACACCAAGGTGGGCCATTAACACCTTGAAGAGTTATGAAAGAAATAATGACAATAAATCTCTTTTTTTGCATCGAAAACAAACAATGGTCGAACAACTGCACTCACATATGGAGATAGCAAGCACTTCTAACAACATGGAAACAAAAGAACTTACCAAAGCAGGTAAAAAACACTATTCTTTCGTCCTTTTCAGACTGCCCTTACTCGCATAACAGTCCCATGTGAATTTTCGTCATTTTAGGTCAACATAAGGCTTCAACATAAAAGACTAAAAAAAGAGGTTTTGTTCTAGAAATTTCGAAAAAAAAAATCAATTCGTGGCTGTCCTATATGAAATATACCTGAATAACAGTCCCATATGTGAAATACCACGGATTTTGTTACTTTTCAATGTTTCTTCCGGCGAAATAGTCTTTGGTTTATTGCTTTGAATCATTTAACTTTTTTTTAACTCACTTGATGTCGAATAATGCACACTAGTTTTCGAAGGCAGGTCTGACTTTCTTAGGAATGACTTCCTGAGCGAAAAACTATCGGATGGAATCAAAAATCGTAAAAAGATTCAACTTACAATGTAGAAATCATGAATCGCTATAAATCGATTATAAAGCACTCGCTCGTAAATTTGACGATTTTTTATCGGACAAGTTCGATCATCGGATGTTTTAAAGGGTTGATAGCAGATGCTCAATTATCGAATGTTTTCCATAAATCTTTATTCGTGACTCAGCTCTGTAATCGGACAACTGCGCCTTTAATGCGATTACCGAATCAAAACTGTTGGGCCTGTAAAGCATCTTTAATTCGTAGATGTTGATATTTGAGCAAAACTTTGGAATTTGGACGATTTCGATAATCGGACAAACTCCTTGGTCCTACCAGCGTCCGATTAGCTCGTGAGTACTGTATAAAAATTTGAAAAAAAAACGAATCGAATTTTAATTTTCGACTCTATAACTCATATTTTGAATGCATAGTCAGCCATCATCGAAAAATAAGTTATAAAACTCAAAAATAAACTCTATCATGAAATTCATGAATGCGTTCGTTTATATTTTTTAAATCATATCTTTTTATTTTGTTTTCAAACTCAGCTGGGTTTTACAATTCACATCAATCATATCGCCAATATTTTTAGAAATAAAGTTGGAATCCAATTTTAGATTTTACAAAAAGTTCATTATTTCATTTGCAATTGCTTACAACTCTACATAAATGAACAGTATAAACTAAACAGCATTTTTATGCATGTGTTTTAATAACTGATTTTGACAGATTTTGGTATCACATTTCGTCAGGTTTTGTACATCATCTTTGGTTCTGGTGCTATGGCTCGAGGAAATTTTAAAATTTAGCTATTCTCACTGAAATCTGTTATTGATTGATGATAAACTACATAAATTTCGATTTTAAATGTTTATCCTTTATTTAACGAATTTAATTTAATTAAATTTTGCCCAGATTTTCTAGTTTCAGAAAAACAACGCTTTAGAAAAAAAAATCATATCAATTTTGGAAAATTTTAATTAACAGGAATATAACTATTTCTGACATCACTAAAGGGCGTTTTAATCGTTTGAGTATTAAAGATTTAAATTTTTCAAAAACTTTGTTAAGACTGCAAAACGTGTTGTTTTCAAAACTGTCTCATATAAATTTTAGTTTTTGGTTTGATAAATTTCTGGATTTTCGTAGAAATGGTAAAAATTAAAAATAAAACTTAAGTAACTTTTTCTTAGAAATCAAAAATACTCTCAGTCATCGAGAAAGTTGAACATTTTTTCAAAACCTTTATTTAAAATATCTTTGAAACATTTTAAAGATTTCCTTAAAAAGTGCAGAAATTTACTGAAGTATTTTCTACATATTTTTTACATACTATCCTGAGCTGATATAATGGCATTATATTATAATTATATTGTGCTTATTATAATTAAAGCATATCTGGCCCCAGCACTCTCGAATTAGTCAAAATTAGCTTATAAATTAATTGCATTTCGAAACTATGCAAATTTACTATCAGTGATTTAATGATTATTTGATTGTTTCTTAAAAATTGTTCTCAAATGTTGGAAATAATGTGTCTTTTACGAAATTAAATACAATTTTTCGCTTTATTTATACACATTCTTTTGTGCAAATTGGTTACTATTCGTAACGGAAGGATTTAATTCGTTTCAGATTAAATATGTAAAATTGGGATGAGAGCTTGAAATTTATGAGCAAATCTAGGGAAGTTGAACTTCAAAATTATTTGAGTTGAGATTTATATTTAATTACTTTAAATTCGAATTAAGTTTGGATTTCGAAATAAATTCTTCGACCACAATCCACAATGAGAAATATATTTCAGGATAAATTTTCAACACGATATTTCTGAATCAGTATTCAGAATTATATGACAGAATAATAAAAATATATGACAGTTTTTTTAAATTCACAGTAATTTTTATCAAAAACTAATCTCAAATATCTATTTTACGTTAAACGTATACATAATTGCAAAATGAGAATTATTCAAATTTTGATGTGTTACCTTCGCGCTGATATGAAGGAGCTGAGGAAAAACAGAAAATTGAAATTTTCTTAATATGTTCTTCTTTATCAATAAGTGTTTTATTTTCATCAACACATTATACAGCATACGAAAATCTTCTTTTTATCAACATTTCCTCGCATGATAGATAATAGATTTTTTGTATAGAAAAGGGTTAAAAAAGTTTTTATTTTTTCTCTAATTATAATTTTTTTTACTTCTTTTTAAGTTCAATGAAATAAAATTGAAGGAAAAGGAGCAGTGTGTAGCCTCCCCCCTTATCGCAATCTTTCAAAATTATCGTTTTTACACTTGATATTAAGGTTCTTTTTACTGTTGCCCGAAAAGCAAATTTTAGGACCACGCCTGTTCCAATGGGTAGATGGGAAACAGCAGATATATTTTTGTTTAAGGGGGGGGGGGGGGGGGGTAGGGTCTAACGGGTATAAAAAACACCATTTTCACGATTTTTTTCTAAAGCTATCGTTCAAACAAATGTATTCAAATTTTTTGCATTATACAAAGCATTGTTAAAAGAACATTTAGTAATTTTTTCGAAGAAAAATATTGGAAAATAAACCGGTGACGGAGCACTTTCGAGGATGCCTTTTAGAAAACAGGATTTGCGGTGGACACTGTATCTCAGCACAGAATCATCTGAAGTCAAAAAATCCGAGCAAAATATTTTTAATAGATGTTTTTCTGGACCCCATCGTTTTTATTTAACTAAAAAAATTTTTAATGAAATTTTTGTGGCTTTTTGAAGTGAAAACTACGATTTTTCAAGAAAAATCCGCCATTTTTTATCTGTAAAATCTCCCCAAAGTAAAAAAACAAAAAAAGAAAAACGTTGGGGTCTGGTATTTTATATGTAGAAAATATGTTCCAAATTTGAAAAGAATCGGATAAGTAGTTTTCAAATGACGATGTCCACGGACTTTAAAAATGTGCTTTCGAGAAAAACGCGTTTGAAGTTTCTGCTCTTGCTTTCTTGCAGTATAAGATAGGAGGAGATAAAGGCCTATTATTTCTACAGTTTTGCTTCAATTGACTTGAAAATTTGACACAACATTCTTGAAATGTTTTACAATAAGAAAATAAAAAATTAAAAAAATCGATTTTTTGAAAGTGTTAGACCCTACCCCCCCCCCCCCCCCTCCCTTAAAAAGAATTCTTATGTCGTATATATTTCTAAAAGAATATATGTATGAAGGGGAGAGTTGAGTAACGTTGATCATAGCGAAATGTTGACCCCTCTCAATATTTCGACTGTGTGTTGAGATGAAAATTTCAAGTCAACTGAACTCGTCGTCGATTTGCGTAAGCATATATTTCGATATTTTGTTGACTTATGTACGCATCATATGTTTTTTTTTAACTAGCTAAAAAAATTTCCTACATAATTAAACAAGCGACTGCAAATTGCATCAGTGGGTAACCTATAGTTCATGACAAAAAAAATGCTCAAATGTTTATTATCTCAGTTTTGTTTATCTCTTTAGCAAGTAAAAGGATTTTTTTCATGAAAAACCAATAAGTCACTCTAACGCAACCAATTTGCAAATCATCTCTTGTGGGGAATCATGGGCCACCTTAATGTTGGTGTTCTTGTACACATTCATAATTTCAAAGTTTTCTTACGCCAGATGAAGCGTTATGAAAAATATTTTATCAATTTTATTCAATGCTCTATAGACGAACAAAAATCTTATATAAGGACTTTTGAAAACATTCGCGAGCCAGGTTTTTGAAACTACTCGATCATACAAAACTCTCTTTTTTTTTTATTTCATCATATAAAATTGATTCTAAATAACTGAATTACAGTTAAGAGTCAACTCTTTAATTTTGCATGTTATTTGGTCTATTTGAATTTGTTAGCCTTCGATTCCCCACAATTTTTCATAACCCAAAAAATCTTACTTTCTTTTAAACATTCAGAATTCGGAGAAAATAATTTATTAAAATTTGAAAACATGCCTAATGATACATTAGAAATTAAGAAGACCATAACAAACCATATTTTTCATTTTTTTTCTTTTATAGTAAAAAAGTTATGGAGCAAAGAAAAAAGTGGCCTATGATACCCCACTCCACGCTAATTTTCTCATCCTTTTTATCATAGGTATCATCCGAGCCAGTAGCTTGATGAATATGGGATAATTAAATGAACCCGGTAACTAAGTTACTCAGCTCTTTGACTTTGTTCAGCATTTTTCATCATAACCTGTCTGTTATTCACAGGAATGTTAATAGGCAATCGTGTTTGCAGAGGCCAATTCATTTCAAATTTCGTCATCAAATCAAGCTGCAAGCATTTCATCATGCATTAGCAACATCACCGGATCAGATCAACTTTTATGTTTTCCCATTTATTTTCAACATTTAAAAAAAATATCCTTGTCCAAGTCTTAAACTCAACCCTTCCTCTTTCTTTCCATTGCAGAACCTCACTATTCATCGTAACTAGTCTAGTCTACGCGATGCTGCTGATAGTGGTTTGCGTCGCGTACGTAATTTGTGACGTCACCACCCACCGCCTGCCCGTCATCTACTACGAGGGATTCTTCACCTACCTGTACGGGGCCAGTATACTGTTCTTGCTGTATGTGTTCTGCTTCCTGCTGCAAGGTGAGTATTTTTGGGAGTTTATAAAGAAATTATTATTGTTTAATCAAATATACTTAACCAAAAGTATATCTGGTTAAATTGAAGCAATGCACTATGGGGTTTGAGGCTTCAAAAAGTCAAAAATTAACTTCATCGTAATGATATTAGTCATATACCAGATTGTAGCTTTATATTTATCTAAGATATCCTCAATTTTGCAGATCATTTTCGTCAGTACTTATTGATTCACAGACATCAGACTAAGAAAATTTTGAAAATATTCTTCAAATTTAATAATATTTAAATCAACCTTTCTCCTATTAATGCTACATAAATTTTCAATACACCGTTAGAAAGCCTATTTTCTAAGCTAAGAAATATTTTTCATTTTTACAAGGTTAACAAAAAAATTTTTTTCTTGGAAATAGCTTGCTTGTTTTACATTTTGATACAAATTTGGTTCATTCTTCATTTTTTACGTGTAGTATTTAACTCAAACAAAATTAAAAAAATATAAAATATATAAATTTATTGAAAATTTTTGGACCCAGAATTTATTTAAAATCGAATCTTTTGAAAGTGAACTTTTTTCAAAGATCGCGCTTGCGGAACCTCTTATCATGATTTCTTTTAGTCGGCCCCATACAAAAGTTTGTTCTGCACTTCCTTATCTACCATTTGGGGGGTGAGCCCTAAGATTCCCAGAAGTTATGCAATTTTGGGACACCCTAATCTGCATCCTTCATAGTTATAATGAAATAAAAAAAGGGAAAAATTTAACCATTTTTGAAGAATAGTATGTTTCATGTTAAACATCATTAAGGGGGGAGTAGGGTCTAACGGGTAAAAAAAAACACCATTTTCACGAATTTTTTTTCTAGAGCTATCGTTCAAACAAATGTATTCATTTTTTTGCATTATACAAAGCATTGTTAAAAGAACATTTAGTAATTTTTTTGTAGAAAAATAATGAAAAATGAGCCGGTGAGGGAGCACTTTCGAGGATGCCTTTTAGAAAACAGGATTTGCGGTGGACACTGTATCTCAGCACAGAATCATCTGATGTCAAAAAATCAGAGCAAAATATTATTTTTAGATGTTTTTCTGGACCCCAACGTTTTTATTTAACTTAAAAAAAAATTTATGAAATTTTTGTGGCTGTTTGAACTAAAAACTACGATTTTTCACGAAAAAAACCGCCATTTTTCACCTGTAAAATCTCCCCAAAGTAAAAAAAAACGAAAAAGAAAAACGTTGGGGTCTGGTATTTTATATGTAGAAAATATGTTCCAAATTTGAAAAGGATCGGTGAAGTAGTTTTTAAATGACAATTTCCACGGACTTTAAAAATGTTCTTTCGAAGAAAAACGCGTTTGAAGTTTCTGCTCTAGAATTCTTGCAGTAGGTATTAGATAAGAGGAGATAAAGGCCTATAATTTCTACACTTTTGCTTCGATTGATTTGAAAATTTGACACAACATTCTTGAAATGTCAAGATTTTTTGAAAACTTATTTTTTCCCAAAAATTATAAAATTTAGATGATGTTTTTTTGTGCATATACTCTTTTAGTCTTCATACAAAACTGAATAATCATGTACAAAAATACCCTGGGTTGTTTTGTTTTATATTCTTAAAAATTTTATGTGAACTCAGAACTCAAAATTGTTTACGCGATTCCGAGATAGTTTTATTTAAACAAATATATTTTCAAATCTACACTATGCATTTTTAAGAGTAAATGTTCAAATCTTATTGTCTTTTTTGAGCACACATGCAAAACCAAAGATGAAAACATTTTATTTTGGTTGTTGAATGTATAAAATTCATTTCATCTTCAAAAAGTTCATAAAAAGCAAAAATATATTTTTTGCTGCCTCACTGTCATCGTTACAAAGTGCAATGAAGCGACAAATGAATTCGAAAATTTTAAAGTTAAGTTGGCTTCAAATTTAATATTTTTATTAGGTGCAGAAAACAAATTCTCACGCTGAATTCTGAAATAGGGTCTGAAGGCTGTCTTAAATATGAATAATTTTTTTGGTCGGATTTTCTCAAATCGAAAAAAATAGTTGTTAAGGTTAACAGAAAATTACTATAAATGTCAAATCTGGCGCTGAATCCAAAAATGATATTTATAAAACTCTTTAAAACAGTTTTTACGTTATGCTCCAAATATGAAATTTTGGAAAAATAAAAAAAAGTTCTTGTACATAGAATAACTGTATACCTACCATAAATTTGAAATCTCATTTTTTGCAAAATAAATATGAAATTTATCCATCATCATTTATGCGTATGATAAACAACTTTGTTGAAGAGCGCCGATGTGGTCTAGCAGATTGGCTGGCGTGAGTGTGGTTTTAGTATGCCAGGCGTACTGGGTTTGATTCCCGGTATCGTCAAGAAAACTTGTTGGATTTGAATCCCATAAGTGGCCGACGGGTAAGATGTGTTTTCTCTTATAACTGACTATACACAGCAAAAAAATCTGAATCCTGAACAACACTGAAATTGAAACCTTCATCATTGCATGACGTGAAACACGATTTTTTCATGTAAATTTACAAAATAAAAAAGTTGAATCCTTAACAGCACTGAATTCTTATGCCACAAATATTACTTGACACGGAACGCGATTATTTGATGTAAATTTACATCACACGTGATGTAAATAAAAAGAAAGCATCACATATGACCCCGCAAAGTATTGTATGAAAAGTAGTCATGTAATACCTCGCTAGGCACCCAGCAGTGATGTCAATTGAATTAGATGTTTATCAATGCGAAAAGACATATCCCCATTAAACTGCTAATCACTGTTTTGCCTAATAAGATAAGAAATTACGGTCTTAGACAAAGTTGTTCCGCAAAAAAATTCCCTTAGGAATTTTATAAATTGGCACAAAAACCATTAGTTGGCTCGGTTCCACAGAAGAAACAAAAACGATATTGATTTTTCAGTACAAAATATAAAATTTTCCCATACAAACCTAAAAGGTCAAATTTATCCATGTAAACGTCAATTAACAATCCTGCAAAAAATCAGAGATGAGTTTTGAACCAAGACGAAGCTTTTTAGACCCCAGGGTTAGAGAAATTCAAAAATGACCCAAAATCGACTCAGTCTAATGTAAATGTTCTTTGAGGAGAGAGGAAACATATTACTTAATAAAGAGGCAAAATCAAACTTATCACTGTTAAAGCAAATGTCTTACCTTGAGGGTTACTCTAACTCCATATGTCAATAGCATACCTTGGCTACAACTTTGTAGAATACATCAAAATGATAAAAATTGTGAGAAAAAAGTTGTAATGTTGCATACAGAATGAACTGAGAAACTTCTCATCACTGATTGTACCAAGACCAGAAATACTATCCTAATAACTAAGTCAATAAAAAATAATGCGAAAAACAAATAAATTGGAATAAATTGCACAAAAGCTTGTATGCCACAAAATTGAATACTAAATCATTGCACAAAACCTATAAATCAAGTTATTTTTTTATCGAAAAATCCAATAAAATCCAGAATACACATGGTGAAATAACTTCCATCTTCCAAAATTTGGTTTTTGGTTTTGTAATCTTTCGTATACTTGAAATTTTTATCGAAATTTCCATGAAATACTTAAAACTTTATATATTTCCTTCGGGTTTTTTGGAAATTTCCAAAGGGAGGGGGAGGGGGGGGTGACAAAAGAAGAAAGCTCAAAACATACACTTCTTAATTTTTAAGGAAAGCAGGGGACATTTTTATTATTTGAATCCCATGGATTCTCTTTACTTCAGATTCAGATATCCTGATCAAATTTATACAAAATATTGATTTTTTAAATTTAAATAAAGCAACCTCTGAACATTTTAACACTCTACAGTCAATAACTAAGTCGTTGGGCTACTTTTACCGGACAATCAGCGATGAGAAGTTTTTTTTTTAGATTTTTCAAATGATTTAATTAACATTCTGTTTGCAACATTACAACTCTTTTCTCTCAATTTGTTTCATTTTGATGAGTTGGACAAAGTTGTAACCAGGGAGTTTTCCTATTATAAGGATATATTGAGAATTTTATACGAACACTACTTTATCGAAAAGCCTCAGCCTTGACCTCTTAACCTTCCCATGCCGTTCGGGTCAATATGACCCGAAGCGCACATTTAAAATCTCTTTATCATCATTCCAATATAATGAAGAACTTGGAATTTTGACAGACCAAGTATGTTCTATGAAAATAATGATCAAATTAACGTCAAAAAATGGAAATTTGAGTTTTGAAAATCGGTTCATTGGGAAATAAAATACAGCTAAGCAAAGCAAAAAATGGATATCGTTTTTTTAAAGTTAGATTTTTTTCTACCGGAAGATCTAAGATAGCGGTCAAACTTTCATTGGACCCCAACATATTTATACACTGTCGGATAGATGGATTCTTGACGATTTCAAACATCAATGAAACACTTAAATACAGAAAAGCTGTCAAAAGTTATGAGCATTTTAAAAATAAAATTGATTTTTCGGACTTTTTACTTTCTGAACCAGTTTCTGATAACTTGGTAATACATATCGATTTTTTTTTTAATTTCGAGTAATAAGAACAAATTACCTACACAATGCATATAATATCATCAAAATCGGTTAACATTTACAGCCAGGATAACGAAATCAAACTACAACTCAAATTTCCCAGAAACGGATATTTTGCGAACGGCATGGGAAGGTTAATAAGAATGAAACGATTAATTTGATCAAAAGGACGCACCATAATCCGGGGCAAGATTGATCACTTTTTTCAATGTTTCTCGATTATTTTTTCTGTTGGGGGAAATTTCGTGGCATGTTTCGAATTTTTAACACCTGTACTGGACTCTTGTGAACGTGAAACATGGTGTCAGAAATTTATTGGACTACTCCAAATTTGATTTAAAAATCTATTTTGTTTCTGTTTAGAATTTGATGCAATGGGGTAACATTAGGGTGGTCTAATCGGTTTTACCGATACAACTATAAAATTTTAAACCAAAAATGTTGAAAACTGATTTGAAATTTCATACTTTGTTATAAAACATTAAATTTTTCAACAGAGTCAGCAGTTAAACACATGTTCAAATGTTTCTAAGAAATTTATCTATCAATATTTGATGGAATTCTGTTGTTTTTATTTTTAACACTGTTGAAGCATTCTAATTTTCCAGACAAAGCAGTAACAAAGTTTTTAAAAATTTGCAACAGTATTACAATAAAACACGTATGGATCAGATCCAAACAACTATATTTATTCCTGAATTTTGACAGGATTTTGAATAGATTTTTATTCCTATTGTTCGTTTTTATGTTGGAAAGGCAAACTGAATGCGATCACGACCTAAGTTGCGGGGAAAACATTCGTATTTTGAACAAAATAAAACCTGAAAATCTGTGAGTCAACCAGAAACTTTGTCACAAATTTTTGTATTTTACCCATTTTTTTTTACCGTAAAATCTTTTTGTATATCATAATATATATATTCTGTATATCATTTTTATGAAAGACGTTTTAAAACTTTTACTAAATTTGTAAAATCTGTTCTTAAATCTGAATACTGTATTACAGAGTACAGGACAAAAAATCGTTGAAAATTTTATGAAACTTTTATAATTTCTGCAACCTCTCAGCGAAATCCTAATATTGAAATGAAGATGATAAATATTATGATTATCATGAGGATGATGATAGATTTATGACAAAGTGATAATTTAAAGACACAATACCAAATTTTCAATCGAAAATGTGACTAAATCTATTGCGTTTTAAATTCAGAGCATTTTATGCCATTACTCAATACTGCAATTAGACGAATACCAGTTTTACTGGTTTGATCGGTTTTATAAATTAAGAATACCGAAATACCGGATTTGAAAAAAAACCGGAAAATCCGAGCACCCTAGGTAACATTAATCAGTCTATTTTTTGACGGCTTCAACTAGTTTTTTTTTGTTCTTGAAGGATACAAAACACCTTCAAATTTAGGTTTCTTTGCGATCCAAAAAATCGCAATACTTAATGAATGAAGGCATAAAAAAATTAAAATCGAAAGATGAACAATGATGAAATTATTTTCAAACATTACTTTTAAAATTTTAACAAAGAAAACAAATGAAATTTCGCCTTTACTCGCCAAACTCTACTTTTTGATAGGATTTCTAGCTATTTGTCCTAAACTGGCTTACTTTTGGAAAATGTTCCTTTTTTTAAATACCAAAAATTTGTCTCAAACTACAACAAAAACTAAATCAAAACTATATATTTACTAAGGAAAAAAGTAGAACTCTCACATGAATCACCCTGTTTGCTTCCTAACGCTTTGATTTCATCATGGGGGGTGTTTGTTTGCGAGTCTTCGAAAAAATAGATATTTCAAGATTTATACATTACATTTTTACTTACTTTTGAGATTTTCTAAACAAACAAAGTTGTTCCCCAATTTGAAACTCAACCTATAGGTTTATCTTCCAAAAAAAGTTTTGGAAAGTTTAACTTTAGTCTTAGTTATTGATGATTATCTGGACAAATTTGATGTTGATCAGAAGTTCTCAGCTTCTCAGTTACTGGCTGAGAAATCAACGACCGAACAGAGATGGACGCTTCGGTTGTGGTTTATTTCAGCACTTGCTGGGGCCAATGTTCCATAATTTCATATAGAAAGAGGACGGTTCAATCGCACATTAAAGCTGTCCACGTGATTCGGTGAAACGGCCAAATTTCATATGCGATTTGCATTTCTTTTTCTCTTAGGAGCGATGAGAATAGTAAAACTATGCCCTTGCCTTCACTGAGCAATTCATTTCACTGATCACACGTAGCGCTCATGAGGTGTTTTCAGAGTCACAAACCAACAGTGCTCTGACAGTAGAAGAGTGATCATTCGATAGAGAAAAAAATTTCTCTTGGCTCTCTCAGCAGCAGATGATAAAATGCTCATTTAAAATCTCCTCACAATTATTAGGAGCGAAAAAGTTCACTGTCTCCTTTTGGGCAAGATGAGCAAAATGAAGCCTGATCAGAACTACCCCGGTGATCAATGCTACCCCGTTTTACGGTACCCAAAACGTGATTTCTAAATCCAAATCAAATTTCGAGGTTATGACTGAGGCCAACAAGCCATCAATACCATCGACCGTAAAAACCCTAATGATTTGTTTAAAACGTATAGAGTTAGAGTAACGATAAAGGTAAGACAATTGATTTTACATTGATTAGTATGATTTTGCTTTTGAATTATCCATTGAAAAGTTTAAAAATCTTCAAAAAATGAAATATTCTAGGCTACCGTTTTTGAATGGTGCAAAAATTAACGATGCTAATTTTCGAAAAATAAAGCTTTCTTCCGAATACATAGTGACCTGTGTGATTCTTTGCCCCAGCACCAGCTGGATCGTAGAAGGTAAAAAAAATTAACTTCTAGTGGCGTGACTTTGATTTAGTTGAAAGTGTAAAATCTGCTTACAAGCAAACATAAAATCGCATTAATAATGAAAGCTGAAATTAACAACGTTTCTGCGAATCGCAATGCCTACCAAATTGGTAGAGGATCGTTTAAATGGTTACTTGAAGTCGGTTTAAATCGGTGGATAGCAAAAGAGTGTATTTTATTTTGAATTGTAGTCATACAAATTCCACTATTACGGCACGATTCTCAATAATTTGCAACAATTCTTACCATTTTTTTCTCACAAAAAAAAATCACTGAAACCAATTTAAATCATGCGTGTTTGTTTATGTACCATTTGGTGAAATCATTCATGGGTTGTCAATTAACCAAATACCTTTTCTTCCTCTTTCAGAGAGCTCTTGTTGCAATGGAAAGCCCAAACCACCGAAGGAAAAGAAACCAAAGAAGGAGAAAAAACCAAAGAAAGGAGACGCGGAAACTGGAGCAGCCGGAAAGGACGGTAAAGACGGCGCCGGAAAAGATGCTGCTGGAAAGGATGGCAAGGATTCCGGCAAGGGAGCGAAGGAAGAAAAATCAAGCAAAACCTCATCCAAACCCAGCCCATATCAGGTGACTTTTTCGTCGTTGGTTTTTTTTATGCGTGGTTTAAAAATTATGGCAGATGCACTTGTTCGACTTTTCGTTTCGCTAAATTTGTTTTTATTGCTCTTTTCAAAATTTGTCCAAAACTGGCCATCACATAATCATGACACATATTCCAACACAAACACTCGAATCTTTTGTCAATCAACCAACATCAACGGTGAACTATCGGCGAATTGTGGTGGTTCCGGAAAAGGAAGTTTACCCGAAGAAGAAGCGGGATCTGGTGCGGGAATCCCATCGTTCGCCCACAAGATCTGGCGATGGCAGCGTCGTAGGAAGTCCAAGCGGAAGTCCCGGATCGGGTCTCGCTAGTGTGCTTGTTAGAAATAGTGCAGGCGGTGCAGGTGATGGCCATTTTGCTAGCCCTACTAACGATCATCATAGCCAGTCCAAAAAGAATAAGAAAATTAAGGTATTTCGGAGGCTGCCGGCTTTCTCATTGGATACGAATGGTTTTGGTCTGATATTCACTAACATCGGGCGGGGGAGTGATTGCCTGAAGAGTGCTTTTCGTGTGGGATTTGTTTTCGGCTAACGAAATAACTGGTGACTAATCTTTAGGTTTATGTTAAGTTCATTTCTTAGGAAAAGGAGATTGTTATTCACAAAAATACTGAACAAAGGTAGAACTTCTATGGACTAGGACCAAAGGATTTTTTTTTCTTTATCTAACTCCAACAACTAACTCACTTTTCACAGGTGAAAAAACTAAACTAAAAAGTGTTAATTTCAATGATAATTATGCAGAAAATCGCTGATCAACTGAATGCCAAGCCAAATAAATACAGAAGAATAAAAAAATTTCTTACTTCACTTACTCTTTACTGTTGCCATAAACCACTGCTCAATTTTAACTATATCATGACCGAATGGCATCGTAAATTTTTCAAATAACACACCATCGTAAACATCTAAACCACTAAAAAACCTATCATGTCACATACTAATCATTCATCCATGACTTGTTTTTGCGTTTACCACCTTGTTTGTTTTTATTTCTTTATTTTAGATATGGCTACCGGGCATTTATCATTTGCATTGGATTGAAATTTTTTGCTCAGTAATTTCTTTTCGGCATTGATTCAAGGTGGAGTTATTTTTTCTGTTTCTTCTCGTGCATCACTGGGAACAATCAGGACCTGTTTTTTATGCATTGATTGGATTATCTTATTTTCGTTTCATTTTCGGTTCCAATTTTGCTGCACCCCTACCTATGTTTAACCGAATTATGGTATCGTAAATTGAACTGATTGGACTAATTTGGATCTTATATGTGCTCTCTCTTTATCTATTAAAACGTACAATTTGATCAACAGGAATCTACACCGGATCCGGAAGTTGCTCTATCGCCACGCTGCAAACGCAAAACCACCCAAGATCCAGCCCATGGAAGTTTCTTCCTTCGCGTCGGTGCCATCGGTAAGCTAAATTACTTATTTTATTAAGTTGTGATGTTCTATCCATTTCTTTATATGCAATAGCCATACTACTTATGGTTACTGTTACTTGTTTGGTGAAGAAAAAGGGTATTTAAAGTTTCTCTGTCGATTGTACTGAACAATCTTATATTTAAAACAAATCTCACCAGAAAAGTTATAATTATCCACATTTCTAAGGTCCATCGGGGTAAGTGGGGACGCGGAGTAAGTACTGCCCACATCTTTTCAAACTTTTATGCAGAATGTTTAAATTTACTTGGAATCCATCCAATAACAATAAAAAAGATACGTTTCCGACCTTAGTGGATGCTTAAAGCGACTTTTTGTTTATTTTCTATTTTTAACTACGATGTCGAGTGTATGTGCATATTTTTCGATCTCAATTGCACATAAACCAGCTGGCTCATGACGACAAACTCTAAGGTAAAAATGGAGAAAAAAGAGATTATTTACAAACTACTTAAATTTTTTCTCCATACCCTAGCAGGGGTAAGTGGGGACGGCTTCATACACACTTGATGTTTACATATAAAGGTACACCGGGGCAAGTGCTAACATGTCACTTTTCTCTGTTACAAAGAAAAATAAACAAAAAACATTTCTTCTTCCAGAAATTGTTGTTTATGCCCAAACAAACAGTCTGACAAAGATACACCAAACTTTCTTTAAATTTTTCACTTAAAACACTGCACTGTTTGATAACACACGAATTCAAGTACGGACTAGACATGAACAGTGTGTTTTTGTTTTGAATATTTTGTCTACATAAAAGGGCAATAAAAACCAAATTTTCGTCGAAAGGTGAGTGTTTGGGACTGATATTCAAGTTAAAGCAGAAAATTCATGATAAATTTTCATTACACCATGAAAGTTGTGAAAGTAATATTCACTCCCGTCAACCCACACTGCGGGGCAAGTGCAACCGCACCTTTAAGCCAAGTAATATCAGACATTTCAAAAAATTCATCTCAAAAATGGTTTAGCATTATATTAGAATGGTCAGAAGGGGTATCTGAGAAGGGTTTTATCTGAAGCGTATTTTAGAAACTCTGTAATTCCTTGGTTAATTAAGATATTTTGCTTTAAACAACAGTCAGCAAAAATGGAGTCCCAAAAAGTAATTAATATTGCAAAAAAAACAGCAAATATATCGATACAAGTTGATAAAACATACCGGAACATGCATTAAATTCGTTCTAGGACCGATACACTGACGCATCTGTGAATTAGGGTAACGGACTTATTTTGAACCGGGTACTATTTTTTGTTTCAATTATAGACGTTTTAACATCTTCATGTCATTCGCGACTGATATCAACGATGCAGTGGCGGAGAGTCATTGAAAAACTTATCCGGTACAACTGTGTTGGTTATTTACTCTTGTGTTCGAACTCACGGACATCGGCTCAGGGAGCAACTGACTTGTAAACTGAGCTGTATCACAAGCCCCATGGATCGGGTGCATATTTTGGACCACTTTTCAGCTTTTTTTCAATATTTCCCTCATAAATAATTTTAGTCATGTAATTTTTTAACAAGTATAGTAAAATCTTCTTCTTATGATTCTTATTATATCTGACATTCTATTTCAATAAGATGATAAAGTCGATAAAATTGAAAATAAAATTTTGAATTTCCCTAGTTGGGCCGCATCAAGCCCATTTCAGGAGGATGTGCCATTATTGGAGTGAACTTCCAAAGAGCTTTCTGCATAGCTGTGATGAATTTAACAACTACCAACATGTTCACAGCTATAAAAAAACACTTGAAAACTATTTTTCAAGCTCGGAGAACCAAAAAAAACTTGTTTGTTAGCAATTTTAAGTAAATGTCGAAAATAGACCCTACTTATAATTCCTTAGGGACTGGATTTGGATCACTCGACATAACCTGGGTATTAGGTATACTTGCTGTTAATTGTTCATGAACGTATTAAGACGTTGTACGGCGATATTAAAAGAATTGTGCACGCGATTTCAAACGCTTATTAAAAATAAAGATTTGAATTTTAACATTATTTTATTAAATCAAATCGCTCAAGCCCAACCCCGTCATTAGACGGGGTTCACTTCAATCGGCATAAAATAAAGCCAATCATTGTTTTAACAAACTTTTTGTGCTTTAAATAACGTTAATCTAACAATCCACATTATTGGCAACTGTTTTATAAGCAGCTGCCAAAAGCTACAGCTTAAAGAAGCTTAAAAACATGAAAATTTAAAAAAAATTACGGGCATTGTATGCAAAATTAGAAGAAGAGTACCAACTATTTAATGAATTAATAACAATTTATCATTCACTTTTTCATTCGTTACTGACATCCCAGACAGCCAGAAGTCGTATTTTATTTTACAGATTATATCGTATAGAATGTTATTTAAACTCATTTCCATATATCTGCACTTACAATGTGCGGCCAATGCATATTCTTTATCGTATTTATAAAAAAAATTATAGTTGGTTTATACTAAATTCAAACTCACACGCATTAGAAACTTACTTGGTCGGCCAACTATCGTATCAACAATTGGGGAACGCTCTCTTTCATTTCGTGGTGTTAAGTTTTTTAATTTATTTGAGGAAAGATGTGTACATTTCAATAATAATGTTCAGTTAAAAAAGCAAACAAAGATATTCAAACATTTATTATCAACACTACAGGTATTTTAACGTTATAGTTTTGCTTAGTCTGAAATTCAATTATCAAGAAGAACTTTTGATAAATATTATATTAAAATTTGTTTTGCTTGTGTAAATATTTTGTTTTATAGTTATTTAATTCTGGAATCATTATAAAAATACGTTTTAGTTTAGGATAGATTTTTTTTGGGTTTAGCTAACATAGGATATACTCCTAAAACAGTGTAACCAGTTGAGTATAAAATCAAAAATGTAAATGTTATGTACATAAAACTGAATAAAGAAACTGAACTAAACTAAACTAAAAAGGTTGAAATGCACCTTTTTTTTATTAAATCGTTATTTTTATGCTTCATGAAAAATTATTGACAGTTTGATCTAAAAGTTCCAACCATTCAGGGTTGGATTTCGAGAAATAAATATTCTTGGTTATCGGCAAATCTGCAAATATGTAATGAGTTCAATATTTGTCAAAGTTGAAATATCCCAGTTAATAGTAGAACAATTTTAACAAAAAATATGTTCAACTACAGTCTTATTATGTCTCAAAACTTACGAAAAAATTGTTGAAATGTGTAAAAAATGTAAGTGAAAAAGTACTAAACATAAAATTTTTCAGTCCCTGTGGTTGTGAAATTTTTGAAAAAAAAACTGTTAAAAAATCTACTCTGATGGTAATTTGTTTTCGTAGAACAAAAGTTGTTTCAAGTATAAAACTGAACTTTTGTGATTTTTTAAGGTTTTGGAAATCAAAATGCATCAATTTAGGTCACGGAGTTCATGATGTCAGACTTTTTAACTTATCATTGGGTTGCCTGAAGGAGATTGCGTTCTTAAAATTGATGCTCAAGATAAGTTAACTGGCCAGTATTTAACACTGCAGAAAAAATTACGTCGAGATTGCAGTTTGTTGTTGGTATTTTCAAAACATTATTATTAAAACAGAGAAATTTTTCTATTTTTAGTCTAATCTCTTCGAAAATTATTGTTTCAAAGCATAAGAAGTTTAAGAAAAAAAAAGTTTTAGTAGGAAATATTCAACAATCAAGTGTAGGGGAGATAAGGGCATAACGAGCACCCCGGGCGTAGTAAGCACTGCTCTTTCCTAGAAAAGTACGTATTTCCTTTAAAAAAATTCTTCCAGGATTAGTTTCGTACTTCCAGAAGTATCAATTTATGAGCAAAAAAATTTCCTTACCATGTTAACAGAAATATATAAAAAACCATATTTGTTCTCAAGTGGTGAAAAAAATGTTATAATTTTTGAGCACAGGAAAATAAGTTGGACGAGGCAATTTTTTTTATTACCTTTCATGATTAATTGTTTTGAATGTTGCATTTTGAGGGTATATACGGACGATAGTATTGGCGAAAAATTGGCCTCAGCCATAACCTCAAATTTTGATTTGCTGGCGGCCTCACCAATGATGCTAGGTGCGTTACTGAAATCTGTATTTGCTTGTTCAAACTAATTACAATATTTCTGAATTGATTGAATTTTTTAACTATCAACAGCTAAACGTTTAAATTCATTACGGGGCGTCCCTAAATGGATGAAAATAAGCCAGCTTTTTCTAATGAATATTCAAGGTGAATTCGAAACATCTGAAATATATTTTCATGTAATGCTCGGTAGATTAAAAAAGAGTTGTTTCTAACTTCTAAACGACTACAAAATCATTCACTGTTACAAACAAGTAATCACCTACATGCTCAGATTATTTTAAACATTTCCACATAATTCGCTACATCATTTAAGTGTGCGATACAGTAAGTTGTTATTTCGTTCAGATAAATGATTCGTTTAATTTCACATTCGAAAAGAAATCTACAGAAATGTTGCAAATTCTCAGTATTCATGAAAAGGTTTTTCAATAACAATGCAATTAAAAAAAAATAATCATTTTCCACTTGGATCCCCTGAACACCCAAAATAATCAAAACACGAACATCTGTGTATCGCTTTTCCACAGGGCGAATTTGTCAATTTATTACCGGAAAATCGCGTTTATCGTGCGCCCTTCTCAAAAACTGATTCTGTTCTCCTTTGGTTTGAGGTTAGGGCTGAGGCCTCCTGCTAAGGTGGTGTTCGTGTAGAACTGTCAATATATTTTTATACGGCTAGTAGCATCATCTGTCAAAAAAAAAGCACTAGAAACATAAAGTATAAATGTGTGTTACCTAATTGTTTGTATTCTACAAATAGAAACATACATTATTTTGGTATTGCTTTATTTGATGGATCTACGACTCACCGTTCAGTGCAAAATGCATCGATCATGAATGGTAAATGAAAAAAAAAATTAGCTCGACCAATAATCAAACTCAAGTCCACTGATGAAACAAGTCAAGCTGTAGCTCTACAATTCAGTTGAATTCGCTGCTAGATTGTACGGCAAAAACGCTCATCGTGCCCCGATTAATGGTGTTTATACTGCCCCAGGGGGGTTTCTCATTACATATATACATATATACAGATTTAGGACAACAAACTTATTTAGTTTAAAGGTGGTAAAAAAAGGTCCAGAGAGTGGTCCAAAATAGAACCCTGGTGGTCCAAAATACCGACCAGAGTATGATCGAAGAAACGAGTTTTTAGGCATAAATTTTGTTAAATTGCAACAAACTACGATATGTTTTGATAAAAAAGCCTTGATCTTTGTAATGAACGGTAACACGGTGAACGGTAATTGTAACATATACTTTTTCAATTCAGAAAATAACATAGCCACTTTCCAAAGCGGTTAAAAATAGGTCCGTTACTCCTGTTTGGAGAAAGCATTGCGTTTGTACTTCTCCTATAAACGGGGCAAGTGTAAACTTAGAAATTTTTTCACAAGAGTACCGTTGCTTTTTACCAACATTTTTTTTCTCTTTAAACGGGAATTTGTCGAGAACTATTTTAGTGATGCAACGAACGATAATTGATAATTTTTATAAATATACATACATATTTTTCTGTAACATGTGAAAATTGAACTATGGTAAAAACTATTTACACTTGGCTCGGTGTACTTTATTACAATTTTCTTTCTGTCATCCTATACAATTTAGCTATATTTAGCATTTGGATGATAAAAAATTGATAAAAGTATTTGGTGTTCTGGAATAAGTATATTTTCAATAAAATCATTCTAGTGTGTTGCAACATAAATTAATAATAGTACCATGAACCTTTTTCAAAATTAGGACTTTTTGAACAATAGAGTAACGTATTCAACCAAGAAAACACAAGTTTGTTGAAATTTTCCTGAAAAATGAATGAAAAATCTACCTCCCCACTAACCCCATAAAGCAGGGTAAGTGAAGACACCAGCAGTCCATAGCAATTTACGAGATAACTTTTAACGCTTTTCACCTATCAAGCTCATCTCTTCAGCTTTTGTAAACAACATCTTCTGCATCGTATTCAACATGTTTTAATCAAAATTGATGTACTGTTGATTTTTTAATGATTTTTTTGAGTTGTATTTGCCCAACAGAGGTGAACAAAACTTTTGGTCAAACCCCGCATATTAAAAAAAAAAATAAAAATAATAGCAAGACTACAGATGTTCATCAACGTTGTGGAGCACGTAAAAGTTTTCAGCTAGATGGAGTTTAAGTTTTATTCAACTTGCATCGGTTAATTGCATTTGAAAGTATTGCTATAAACATGAGAGTTATCACTTCGGTATCGAGTTTTTAAAATGGTGAATGCGTCGCCGAATGTAAACAAATCGAGTTGTTTGCTCAGTGAAATAGTACGTCTAAGATCAACTTTTCGAATACATACACTTATCATACGGATATTTTTTAATCGAGGTTTTAAAAAAAGAAAATAATTTCTTTTGAAAACAAACACAAACAAATATTAGATCCCCATGCAACTTGATGTTTCCTAGAAGAGTATCCAATTATCCATTAATTTAATACTAAGTCGTACATTTTCGAGGAAATGATTGTTAGCATCTTACGAGTGCTAACACCATCAACCCACTGAAAGTGTACTATATATGCCGTGTCCGGGACTCGATCCCATGAACGTTTGCTTAGAAGACTTGAAGGCTATCCTCTATGCAGCGGGCAGCGGCTACTGGAATACTTAGCAAGAATTTAAAAAAAATGGTGTTGGCCTTTGGTGATAAACTGATAAGCCTCCGTGTATTCCGAATTTTTGGAAACAACCCTGATTTTGCCTGATTTTGTAATTTACAAAGAAAATCGATGTTTCAATAAGCAGAATAGTGTACATTTCAGAATAAAATTCTGTTTCTACTTATTTTTAAGGATATACTTCTCTGCATGATCCGATTAAATTCTTAAAATCACATAAATGAGGGCTAAACTGCATCTTTCGAACACACAAGATGTCTATGCATTACTTTATGTGAGAATATAAACTTTATATGGCCGATCTAATTTGTTTTTAATGTAAATTTTCAATTTGATCGAGCTTCTAGAATGGATTTCACTTCCATAATCTAAATGTTTCACGAAATCTGATCACGGAAATGAAATTCTGATATTCAAGGATAACTAATGTTGCTAAATTCAACCATTTGAATACTATGTTCATCCATATTTAACATTCCAACCGTGTAGTTCACAGTGGTTCAAATCTAGAGTTAATAAATTTTCACTATGTTTAGATGTTTGAAAAGAAAAAAAACAATCATCTCCGTTTATGTTATAAAAGTAGAAATAAAGCTTGCGCTGTCGATCGGGTGGAGAAAAGTATGAAAATGAGAATATCTTAAAATCAGATGCAAATTCTCTTCAAAGTAAATTTGCACTGATTACTTATGCTTTATTTAAGTCTAATAAAAGTTAAAGCTGATTGAATATGAGGAGACGTTTGAAGAAGAGTTCTCTGTTGCTCAAGAGTTAGCCATTTGATAAACTTATATCGGTGTTCGGGACAAGTTAGTCGAACAGGAACGTTTCACACAGTAATCAAACGGTAGATATCATTGAAGCTCTATGTTGTCCTTCTGGTATTACCAAGTGAAACGATGTGCTTCTTAAAGTTATGCCCAATTCTATCGTCTACATTGCCATGTGCCGAAGGGAAAAATGATTACGGCCCGATGTTGATGGAGTTTATCAACACTGGTTTAATAATTGTTAGTTATACACCTCTGGACTTTAATAAAAAAAAACTCACGTTATGTTTCCTCAACTGAGAGGTTACTGGTCCATGATAACAGTTGTCCTGATATGACGCTTCAAAAGCGTTCGATGTTATTCGACCCAAAAGCTTATGTCAATAATACATGTTTAAAACAAGTTTCTTCAATTTCTCCATTCAACAGCTTTCGGTTTGGGTACAATGATCTACACCGGTTTGGAGTTTGGCTCATTTTTCGAGATTCCATTCACCTCGCCCTGCCATCAGATTCTTCGTGGCGTGAACCCTCTGCTGCAGATGATCTTCACCTTTATGCAGATGTACTTCATCTTCATGAACGCTAGGGTACGATGAATCTTTTAATGTTCTTTTTCAGTGTAATGCATCTTTGATTTTTTCTGCAGCTGAATATCCATCGTTTCAAAGTGCTGGCTCGCTTTGGTTTGATGCACATTGTGGCCACCAATGTTTGCGTTTGGATCCGTACCTTGGTGCTGGAGTCGTTGAAGGAGATTACTGCCTACCATCAGCGTCGCGGACCGGAACCCGAAGACAGCGCCATTCTGGAGAATATCCGACAGCATTCGCTCCGTAATGCCGGTATGGTGATGGGCACCGAACTAGGACCACGTGAAGATACCGAATGGGAACCGATTAGCGTAAACATGAACGCCCACGAAGATCTGTCCCAGGAAAGCAGTGTCCTATCGAAGATGGTACAAACCGTTACCGAAGCAGTAACTACGATTCGTGCCACAACCACCACCTCGACTAGCACTTCGACAACTACACCGAGCACAACTACAGCCGCGCAAACCACTACCGCAAGCACAATTAAGAACGCTGCCGCCAATTTGTTCGACCGTATTCGAGATGTTGTGGTGACGGAAAGTACTTCCACTTCTACCACGACGTCAACTACGCAGAACTCCGACTTCGATTTGCTCTCGACATCTAGCACGGCTGCACCTTCGACGACTACCCATGAGGGATCTTTCGTGGATCAGTTTGCCGATCATGTTGATTATCTGCAACGTAACAACAGCCTGGAACACACATACGAATCGCTGGAATCGTTGTTCCCGCAGGCCTTCATTGCTACATCAACGGCTATTTCCAGCAATGGAACCGCGGTCAGCTGTGGTCGCGTCAACATCATGGGAACTATCGTGCAGGACTCGGCTCCCTACTTGTATCCGTTTATCATCGAATACTCGCTGATTGGTGCCGCTGTTATCTACGTCATGTGGAAGCATATTGGACGATACCCTAAGTGAGTAGTCTGGCGCTAGTCTTGGATTACAATTCTCTAGTGGTATGACATTTTTATTGTGTTTCAGGTTCACTAACGAAGAAGATTTGGAGCACCGTTTGGAGGTTATGCTGTCACGTCGGGCCGTAGCCATGGCACAAAGAGCGCGTACCGGTCGTGTTGATTGCGTTGGAGCTTCCAAGGGACTGTTCTTCGGCTTGTTGCTGCTTGTTGGCTCCTTGATTTGTCTGATTCTGTTCTTCGTACTGGTTAGACACCCGCAGTTGTCTTTGCTGGCTATCTATCTAGCTGATGCTTCGCATAGCATCTTGATGGCTCTCTCGATCTTGGCTATTATCATTGGATTCATTCGGTGGGTTGAGGTTCGTTTTTTATTTAAAAATGGTTTTAATGGATTTTGTTTGTTTCAGCGTTCAAAATTTGAAGTTCCGGTGCGAAGAGCAGAGCAATCTGAACGACATCCTGCTGCGCGTTTCGGCTTTTGGTTTGTTCATCTACTCGACCTTCAGCGTTATTGCCGGCTCGTTGAATGCTATGGAAAGCGAACCAAATCTTCTGGTTATGGTCACTGGAGTTGTTGCTGTGCTACAGGTCGTCCTGCAGCTACTGTTCATCGCTGACGTCTCTCGTCGTCGGGTCCATCTACCGGAGCATGACCGCAGCAAACCAGGCCGTCAGATCGTTACATTCCTGCTCATTTGCAACGTTTCCATGTTCGCCATCTACACTTTCGAGGCCCAGAAAGTCTTTGCTAATCCCGTAAATACACCCTGACAGTTTAATCGTTTAATTAACTGTGTACTAAATTGATCTTTTTTTAACTCTTAAGGTTCAATTGGACTTCTACGGATTTATCGCCTGGTCCTTGATTCAACGCGTCACACTACCTTTGTGTATCTTCCACCGTTTCCACAGCGCCGTTACTCTAGCTGAAGTCTGGAAGACCACTTACAAAGCCCGCCTGGAGTAAATTTGGAGCGTACCAACAACAACCGAGGCGTAAAAGAGACCAAGAATACGCACAGACTTGATTCATACTCGATTCATCTTAACCACACGACCATAGTCAGAGTGCATCCGCAAAGGCACTTGTAATGCACACACACACACATCCTAAAATACACGAAAAACCGAAAGCACTAGATTTGGCAACGCAAACCCGTTTGCCGGAAACGCATTCCAACATCCTATGAAACAAGAGACGCTGCTGTCAGTTTCTGCTGTAGTATGCGCGTGTGTGTTAAAATTTTGACGATCCGGCGGCCATTGTTGTTCGGATTTTTAGAGAAAGAACGCAGTAGCCATGGGCTCGTAGTGTTCTGTGTATTTATGTAAATGTATTTATTTATGTAGGTTTGTTTGTGTTCGATTGAGTTTGTGCAGCGGCAACTTGAGGCTAGTTTTGAGTAGTTTGCTTTTGGTTTCGTTGTTTGACGTTTCCGCTAGATTGCAGTCCTTTTTCTAGAAAACGAGAGAGCGCGAGCAAATATTACCGGAAGCAGTGGTAATCTTAAGTTGTTTTTTATACAAACAAAAACAAAACTGTCGCCAGTAAGTTGCTTAGTTTGTTATTGTAATCAGAGCAGTTTGAAGAATCGTTTTAAAATCTCAGCAGTAAACATAGTAAACAAACACACACAAACGACAAGCATCATACTTTTTCCCATGTTGTAATAGTGTATCGTAAACATACCATTTAATAAAGTAAACCTTTAGAAAGAATCGTATATTGGTAGTTATAAAATTTGAAAATTTTACTCAAAACATAAAGCATACATAAAAAACAGAAAAAAAAATTTCGCTCATAAGAAAACTAAAAGAAAACCAGAAAAAGCTGAAAAACGAGAGTATCTATTGGAAGTGTTTGATCTCCCTTGACACATTTTTCTCCGATAGACAGGCAAACAGCAACAACTGATCTTATCAAGTTTTATAAGGGAGAAGGATCTTGTTTAACTCCATGTGTAGTTGTTAGATTAGAACTATGTCTCATATTTAAGCCATTCAAAAAGAAAAAAAAACACAGATGAAAGTTATTCAAAAAATCCCATAAACTAAACCAAATTGTCAAACGAAATGAATATCCCCCAGATTCACCGAAGTCGTAGCCGTGGATCTTTTCATCCTCCCCAATTAATTGATAGAGAGACGAGATAAATCACAAAACAGTAAGATAAAAATTGAATAAAAAGAACAAGCAAGGAAAGTAATACAAAATGCAACGATAGATGGTTGGAAGCAAAGAGTGCGCAATCTAGTTTAGCAGCAGGGGAACATCTAGCGAGAACTACTTTTTTAAAACGGAACACAAGAAAAGAGAAACACAAAAAATATAAACCAATAAGCAAATTTCGCCCACCATATTTACAAAAGGAAATCAAACGGTTGAGAGTACATTATTAAATTTAAAAAAAAACTATCGCAAAATTAACATCAAAAAAAGATACGCATATAAAGTAAGCAGTAGAATCGGTGACCCGTTGCCAGTTTTCTAAATTGTTCAAGTTAAGATAACGAAACATTTTGAAACGCGTCTATCGAAACTTTCAAAAGCTGGAAGCCGTGAATCGGATCTAGATAAATATTTTTGTTTTAAATTGAAGAAATTTTATCCAATAATTACTACATACTTTATTTTCAGTGCAATTAAGCTGAGATTTTACAAAGCGAAGATTAATCATTTCTTAGTTGTGAAAACTTATGTTCTTTCTTCGTTATTATTTATTATTTGATTCTGAATCTGAAATTCTTTTTATAAAATTTGGTTCGTTTATTCACTAAAATATCTCTGAGTTGTCATTGTGATTTCAAGTTTACCCATTTTTAACAACTGAATCATTCTGCTGATAGAAATAGATTCTAGAAATGAACCTAAGACTTATCAAGAACAACTGAAATGGAATCAAAACGAAAAAAAAGTAAAAAATTCTATTGCCAATTCCTATACTTTATAAAATCAATTTTTTAGATACGATAATAGAAAGCGGCCAAATCATGAACATCTGTCGAACGAACTAGATAAACCTAAAACCATCACCATTCCATGCGCTCAATAAACTAGTACTTTCAACATTTTGAACCCAACATGTAACGATTGACGATTCTTCTCCAGTGCGAACGAAATATTTAGGCGAATTGGAGCAAAAACTATTTGGTGTGTAGCAAACGCTCTGAAATGGGCAAACAAAAATATCTGTAGCCGGATGTAAGCCGACTTAGGAGAGCTTAAGGCAATGAACATCTTCTCAATGTAGCGAAAATCTTTCAAGAGGGAAGAGAAGCATACAGACGAGAAAAAAAAACATAAACATTCGCAAATTATAGTAATAACTGTAGAGCCATCCCAGTGCGAGCAAAAAAGATCAACAATAAGTGACGTCACATGAAAACGGATTGATAGAAGCAGGAGGGGACATCATATTGTAACACGTTTGATACACTGCCGAATTTTTACTCTCACGCCCACACCACAAACATGTACACAAACACGCTCAACAATTTGAAGAAGTATTGTCAAAACACACTAGTCCTGCTAGTGAAAGAGAAATGACCAATGTCTCGTACTTTACTTGACAGTGAAATGGAACATTGACGAACCCCTCAGCACCTAAAATGTCCGACGTAAACATGAACCAAGAATCGAAGACTGTTGTCGATTTCTTCTTCTATTTTTCCGTTTTTAAACATTTATATTCGAAACTAACGAAGTAACAAACCAAATTGAAACAATCAAAATTTAATCCCTAATGAAAGTAACGAAATTTAGAAACTCGAACCCCAATGGAATCCAACTGTAAACAATTATATTACGTATCCAAGAAAGTAAAAAAAAAACAAATACCAACACAAGTGTTTAATCGTCAAATCTAAGAGAAAAAGTTTACCACTACTAAAGTGAACGCTGTGGAATGATTCGAAAAGATCACCAACAATATGTAAAACAATGTTTGAAGTTTATTGAGAGAATGAAAAACGAAAAAGCGTCACTATAATCTGTTTTCTACTCGTTTTTTTGTAAAATCTATTTTTATATACAAAACCAAAAAAAAAATTAACACGCTCATCACCCGACTGGTTGAGGGTGAACGAATCAGCGGAACAACTACTCTAACAACAACATCAACCCTAACTTGCGTCAATATGCGTTCTAACTAATTAAGAAACCTAACACTCCGATCTTCAATCCGTTCCATTGGTTCAACACGATTAAACCGAACAGAGCAAAACAAAACAAAAAAGAAGTAACGAATAATACGGCAAAATAATAATGCATAACAATTGATTGTGTACCTTTACCCTTGAAACATAACAAAAACAAAACAAACTAGAAGGCACTATGTTTAGTCGAAAGGTTTTCCCCCGGTTTTTTTATTGTACTTATTTCCAGAAGTTGAATTGAGAGTGACTCATTTGGTGTATCGATCCAGAAATGGGGAAACAGTTTTTAAGACGATTGAAATTACATAGAATCCAACACCGATCGAATCACCGGCGACCATACTCAAACACACTCGAAAACAGTTGCAGTGACAGAAGAAATTTAAAATGTTAGCAATGAAAGAAGAAACCAAATAGTCAAAGATTTACACACAGCAGTGAAATGAAACAAGTAAACAAAAAATAAATATTTGTATTGAACTTCTAAACGGTCGATGATTTTCAGAAAGGCTGATAATCGATTGACACATACACCCACAACAGACACCCACACATTCACAAACCATAACAACAACAACAACAGCAAACATACTTTTCGATGAAATGACTCAATTTAATTGTACAAAAAGAATAATTAATTCTGAGGATAAATCGGCATGATGAGGCATGCGAAAGTCATTAAACCAAATAAAGAAGAAGAAAAAGTGAACAGAACAATTTGGTTAGATTTTTGAAACGATATCACTGTCCAAACAATCGATCGGAATGCTTTTCGGAAGAGATATCTGCTAAAGAAGACATTTTCGTGAAGCAAAATCCACTCGCCAATTTCAACGAAAAATTAAATTATACCATGTGGAACAGCATGACTGATCAAAAGACTGAGTCGATTTGGGGTCATTTTTGAATTTTTCAAATCCTGGGGTCCAAAAAGTTTTTTTTTTTTGGTTTAAAATTCATCTATGATTTCCAAAATTTTAAAGTAACCATTACATGAATAAATTTTAAATTTAAGGTTTGTATAGAAATATTGAGTATTTTGTACTAAAAAATCTACCTTTTTATTCTTTTGTGGAACCGAGTCTGCTAAAGGTTTAAGTGCCAATGCATAAATTTTTTAAAGTAAATTTTGATCTGAACTACTTTGTCTGAAACCGTTATTTCGTATCTTTTAAGGTAAAAAAGTTATTAGTTGTTGAATAGGGTTATGTCTTTCAGCATTGGAAAACATTCAATTCAATTGACATCACTGCTGGTGCCTAGCGAAGTATTGCTTGAAAAGTAGTCATGCAATACTTCGTTAGACAACCAGCAGTGATGCCAAATGAATTGATTGTTGACATTGGCATTGATATGCACTATTATCCATATGTTCTAACAACAGGACCAATCGTTCATTTGGAAAAACATCGTTAGTTACACACCTATTTGGCATTTGGCTAAAAATTAAAAAGATTAAAGAGCTCCTTAAAAAGCTCATAATAGAATCAAAGTAAAAATCGTCAAAAAATGGGTGTACGTCACTTCAGCATATCAAGGCAGTAGTGACCCTTTTGCCCAGCGTAAGTTGGTCGGGATTCAACCAGACCGAACTGTACTGCCGTTGGAAGCATAATTGTCACATGTTACAAAAAGGCAAAGCGAGAAAAACGCAATCAAAGTTTCACAAAAACACTTCGCTGTTATCGCACAATTTCGCAATTTTTGTTGACTCCAATGCCGTAGATCTCTAAAGTATACTCCTATCATATGAGCCTCGATCAAATTTTTCGAAAATGAACTGTTTTTTCAATGAAAATCCTTGTGTGACATTTATGCCGCGAAATTCTATGAATAGTCGAAAAATGGACGCATATTTGTCACACCACGAATTATTTAAAAGCGAACATTATCTGGTGACAAACATGAAGTCTTTAACGGGTTCGATCAATAAAACGGGTCGGAGGAGCAATTTGCGGCAGCTCACTTACTTAACAGGAAGCAACATTTCTTCAACTAATTGTAAGCTGCCGTGTTGAAAATGTCGCAACCGAGAAAGAAGCGATACCAGAAGAGGACAATCAATCCGTTTTAAGTGAATACGGTCCTGGGGCAAGTTCCGGATGTAGTGACTCTGGCGGAATAATTTGTAAACATTCAAAACAGACATCTCCGGCATTTTGTGAAGTGCGCCAAAATCTGAAACTCAAAGCAAAACAAAAAAAATGGTCTGCTAAAACCACCGACATATGGCCATCCTGGATAATTGTGGATTACAGTTACACGGCGCTGGAAGAGTAATAATTTGACTAATGCGATGAAGCGGGTATGTTTACATGCACTATTCCAAGCGCCAGCAACGAACCCGAAGCAGTTTGCAGAGTTTTTCTTGCACATGCTGGGATGTCGCGATAACAGTGACCCTCTCCCTCTTCATATCTCCGCGATCCCTTCCCGACTATCAAGGACTCGTATGCCAAGTTTGGTGAAATTCTGTTTAGACGTTCCGAAGTTATAACACGTTCATTTCTTGAGTGTGACAAATATGCGTCCAATCGTCTCAGTGTGACAGTTATGCGTCCATTTGTCCCAGTGTGACAAATTGACTTTGAATTTTTCTTGAAATTTCTAGAATAAACTTTATGTTTCGACAAAGAATTTCAATAATACGTATCAAATTATGACGATTGGCTTCAAAAAGTGAAAAACGTCGAAATGTCACATGTGACAATTATGCGTCCAACGGCAGTGTAGGGAGTATGAATGAATGACAGCTTGCTGTTAAATGTTATTGAACTGTTGATGAACATGAACTGCTGACAATGCGCTGACAAAAGTTTTATAATCAACCTTGGTGGAACTCTGAAATTCGAAAAAGTGGTAACATTGTTCGTAAAGCCCGCAAACGATAATTTCGAGACCAGAGAGATGAATGCAAATTAATCCTCTCTAGATTGGAGACAGAATATTCGGCAATTCTAAACGCGCAACATTGAACGCAACGTAAAACAAGATCCTTCTTCTTTCTGGAAATATATCAATAGTCGTCGACTCGGAAATTCTATTCCTTCATCTGTAACATTTGAAGAACGGACATCGGAAAGCGTTAAGGAAACTGCTGGTTTGTTTGCTGTTTTTTTATTTCAGATAGTAGCGTGTACAGCTCAATCTCTCCAGGCTACACACAGTAAATTTTTTCCTCGATTTCAGCAATCCAATTTTCTTGTGGAAACCAGCAATCGGTTTCCTGATTGCTGGATTTTTCAGAAATCGGTTGTGTTCTTGTCATTTTTGCTGAAAACCCAGCAATCGGGTTCCAAATTGCTGGACTTTCCAGCAATTGATCTAGTTTGCTGGAAAATCAGCAATCGAGTTTTCAAATTGGAGTCTGTTTGTTTTCGTGCGCTGAAAAGGGTGAGAATTTATTTCACGAACTTTGATTTACAGTAGTTTTTTGATTTTATCACTGTTCGATTTTATCAATACTCGCCAAATTCACGCTCGATTTTCTCACGGTTTTCGTTTAAATTTTATCACGCTTTTTCAGAATCAATCAGAAACCATTTCCAGGACCTTTATTTTCGCGTCTTTGTTCATGATATTTTTTATGATTTATATTCTGGTATAAAGGTATTCAATAATATGAAAATGCCATTGAACTGCTTATTTTAGCTTTATACATAATGTTTAAAATCATCATTTGGACTTTTAAAACACTAGTATTAATCGATTTAAGTATTTAACGTCACGCTAATGCTAGTGTTGTTATTTGTGCTTGGTTAACGGCTCTAAAACATTATACTTTTTCAATTATGCGAGTCATAACCAAATTTTATAAAAATTTAAACGTTTTTGAAAAGAGATAAGTGTCTCTGATTTCTTAGTTTAATTTGTTTATTTGAAAGGGTGACGTGCGCAATCCTGATTGGATAGCCTTTAGTATTGTTTAAATGGATAATATAGGAAGATCAACTTGAAATTCTGCTAGCTTTGCCTTGAAATATGACAAAAGGACTAAAATTTCTGTTTTTCTACTAATGAAAAACAAAGCAAATTTCGAGAAACACGCTTAAAAGTCTAAGTTGAGCAAATTTACAAATATTTTTCGAAACGGTAAATTTTTTGGTTAATCAAAGGTGAGAAGATTAAAATATTGAAATATGAAATTTGCAGAAGAAAATATTTTTGATGCATTTTTCTTTGAATTTTTTTTCAAAACCTACAACAGAGATAACGACTGTTAAATTGCCATAAAAACTAAATAATTCACTTTAATTAGATATAGCCTATCAAATTGATATTCTACATGGTTTAATTTCAAGAAAAAATCTTAAAATGCCTTTAGAGAAGAATAATTTGAACAGAAATCGATCCTTTATGTTTAGTAATCTTTGATAATATCATCTTATGATCAAAACGTGTCCACTACTGAAAACATTATAAATTATTGATTAAAGACAATAAACATACTTTTTCCACTTTAGTTTTTAGTTTCGCCAAATTCACGGTTAAATTTTTTTCGACCGTGATAAAATCGAAAAACTACTGTATTTATTTATTTACATAGTATACCGTCTCACGACATAACTTGACGAACATAATTCCTATAATTCACTCGGTCCATGGCAACCGTTCTCCAATTTCTCGGGCACCCCACGTTCGCCAGATCACGCTCCACTTGGTCTAACCACCTCGCTCGTTGCGCCCCCGCTCGTCTTGTTCCTACCGGATTCGTGGCGAACACCTGTTTTGCAGGACAGTCATCCGGCATTCTCGCAACATGTCCCGCCCAGCGTATCCGGCCAGCCTTCACCACCTTCTGGATACTGGGTTCGCCGTAGAGTCGCGCGAGCTCGTGGTTCATCCTACGCCTCCACACTCCGTTCTCCTGTACGCCGCCAAAGATGGTTCTTAAAACTCTCCTCGAGCAATATCCATGTCTCGTGCCCGTAGAGAACAACCGGTCTAATGAGCGTCATATACAGGTTACACTTCGTGCGAAGACTAAGTCTTCTCGACCGCAGTTGCTTGTGGAGTCCAAAGTAGGCACGACTTCCGCTGCTAATTCGCCTCCGGATCTCACGGCTGGTGTCATTGTCTGCGGTCACCAGTGAGCCGAGATAGACAAAGTCTTCGACTATCTCCAGCTCGTCGCCGTCGATCGTGACCTTGTTACTACTGGACGAGCGGAACGAACTTTGAATAAATTAATAAATTATTCTTATTTTCCTCTATATTATAGCAACCATTGTCTGCAGACATCAAGTCAAGGGTGAGTTTTTATTGGATAGGTAGATATTTCACGAAAGATAGTAATCCAAACTCTATTTCAGGTGGTCAACACCTTGGCGCAAAGCTGCCACACCAGAGCAGAGCAGGTGCTGGTATATTAAAAAAATATATAGTTTTGGAAATAAACATACCTACATAATTAAAAAAAATGGAAGAAAATAACGAACACGAACACACACATATAGGATCTCAGTGAAACTTCATGTTTCTTTGAAGAGATCTAACTAAATTCTACTTTAGACTAAAGCGTACATCCTTCAAGGATATAATGGCTAGCATCTTATTGATGCTAACACATTGATGCAGAAAGAGTACTATGTATGCCGTGACCGAGACTCGATCTCATGACCTCTGGCTTAGAAGACTTAAACGCTATCCTCTAGGCCACGGTCGGCGGCCTAATAATTTTTATTTATTGCTCATCATAGGCACAGCCAGTATTCAATATTTAATATCGAATTGAAATATTAATTTGATACCAAATACAACCGAATGTTTTGAAAGAAATAGTTGGTTTCCTGCAATCTGGATTGCTGATATCCAGCAATTTGAATAGCTGGAATCCAGCACTAATGTTTGCTGATTTTTCCAGCAATTCAAATTGCTGGAAATTTTGCTGGAAAGTCAGCGGGACAAAAACCAGCAAAATTTTGCTGGTTTCCAGCAAAAAAAAATTGTTGTGCACTTATGATTACCTTGAAACACTGCAAGACCTCGGCATTAGACTCCCGCTGCCCGTACTTTCAGACCAGGAGATTCTAAAAGTATTGGTATCTAAGGATTCTTCGAAATGTTCGGGGCCTGATGGGATGCAAATTTCGTCGGTCACTTGCCACGATTTTCAATCAGTCAGTATCGGAAGGTGTCTTTCCAGCTCTTTGGAAAAGGGCATCTATTTCTCCAATCCATAAGTCTGGAAACGTTCATCGTGTGGAAAATTACCGACCTATATTTGTAGTCCTGATGTACGAAAGATTGTATCATGATGTATCTTGATGTATCATGATCATATCTAGACTGTCCTCAACTGCTCCAGAGTTTAAACCTCTACGCTCCGGCTCGACAGCTACGCAATTAGTTGATTTTTTTTTGTTAGCAAGAAGCAGAACAGTATTCGGACAAAATCAACCCTTACACCGATGTTGTCAAACTTTTAATGTTGTCTCGCACTTATTTGACTTCCATTTATCTAAATCTACGGTTTAAATTGCAATCCATGATGTACACTAATTTTAATAGTATATTTTATGATTTAATGAAAAAAAAACAATGTTGCAGGCAGTGGAAAAAAAATTGATTTTAAGAGGAAGAATATTCAGTCTTCCTGGAAAGCGCTGAAGTGGTCTAGCGGATAGGCTGGCGCGATTCTGGTAACCCAGGCGTACTGGGTTCGATTCCCGGTATTGGCAAGAAAAACTTTTGGGTAATCCCATAAGTTGCTGACAGGTAAGATGTGTTTCAACTAAAAGCAATAAATATTTCAGAGGGAATGCATCTGGGGTTAATCTGAAGAGAGACTATTGCAAGCGGAGTGGATTGCCAACCATTGTACTGCCCTTTTAAGCAAGATTGTCCCATGTAGAAAAACGAGCAAGCGAGAAAAACGCGATTGAAATTTTGATCTGTTTTTCGGATTTTCGTTAAATTTATGGCTCTTCCGTACCTTTCATGCATATTGTTTTTGTAGTTGGTCAATTTACATTGGAATCTATACTTACTTTTTGATTTTTTTTTTCCTCAAAGCAGAAGATAATCGTCAAAAACGCTTCGTGTGACACTTTTGCGTAGAATATGAGCGTGTGTTTTTTTTTTGTTTCTATGGAAAAACTGTCACACGAGCTCTTTTTCTTCTTTGTTATTGTTCGGGAATGGGAAGGATTTAAAAGTGTTTCGGAAAAAAAATATATTTGAGCGTTCAAAACTATAGATAAGATGAGTACATTATTGATGCTGAAGGTTTACGGTTTGGAGTCAAGTTTAGAGAACAGTGTCAGACAGTAATTACGATTTCCTCGGATTCAATGACACCTAAATCAGAATTGGAAATGTTTTTTCTAAGTTGAAGGATGACCCAAATGAATCCGATTCAATTTTTTTCTAAAACTTTTTTTAGAACTATGGAAGAAATAATCAAGGAAGATTCTACGCGGAAGCGCAATATTGCGCATCGATTAATTGTTTTCCTGTGGATGCCGGAAGCATTGCCATAATTATATTAGCCGGAATGATCGAGCTCATTTAAATAACACATTCTGGAGCTTCGATAACATAGGCCAAAAAATACTATAAGTATCCGAAAATATGCTTATTATGAGGAACCAAAAATAAGACAAAATGATGGACCTGAACCGGAAGTGGAGAAAAAGCTTTCATTAAAGTGACCCCCTCTCCCTTGTCCATCCCTGTGACCTTCATTCATAAAAAAATACATTTAACGTTCAACATTACAGTAAAATGTGTCACTAAAGCGATTTTTGAGGAATTCTGTTACAGTCGAGTGGTTTTTGAAGAGTTTTTCTCAGTGGGACATTCTTGCGTAGGAACATCAACATAGAGACAACCACCAAGATGAAAATTTCGTAGATGTTCAGAACAAAGTATACTTTTTTGTGTTTGTATTCGCAAGATAACACCATAATAAGCAGTTTCCAGCAAAAAAGTGAAAATGACCCAAAAGTCACATGGGACATTCTTGCGTAGAACGGCAGTGTAGGTCTGAGAAGCAATTCGAAGGCCAAGCCGCATAGACATAGGCTGGACCTTGCTACCGATGGGGGAACCATACATACATAAAAGAATATTCAGTCTTCCTGGATTTTAGATTCGATAATGTTCTTGGGCTCCTTCAAAACCGAGATTTCATGTTGCGTATCGTCAGCATTTGTACGATATTTCGTTCAGCCAGACCGCACTGAGTACCTTTAAATTTATTTTTGAACTAGCTGATCCCATACGAACTCCGTTTCGCTTTCAACTTGGAATATGTCATGAACAGTTTGTATGAAAGTCAGTTGCAAGCATTTTCCAGGTGCACTTCTGAAGTCATTGTTAAGTAATAATTGCAAAAATATTGGACGATCATTTTTTAGAATTTTTAACATTTAATGATAGAAGGAACTTGAATTTATTGCTCACTATCGTTCAGAATTCAACTTTACGTTATAATCTAGAATATTTTTGATTCAGAAAGTGGGAAATTTGTATAACTCGATTGACTCTGATTCAACGCAAAATACAATTTTTCAAGCATCAGCCATACTCGTTTTGTGACGAAAGCGCCTGTTCTTAGGCTTTTAAGTTTATAACAAGTTGCCTAGTCAAATGATAATACATGGCATTTTTTTCAACATTTTTGTTCGACCAGAGTGTACTGAGTGCTAACATATCGTTATTAAAATCTAATTTTTTTTTCTGATGATCATGTCATAAATCAACAATAATAGTCTCTATACCTTTATAAGAGTCTGAATTTGTTGGTAAGATGACTAAATAAGATATCATACGAAAAGGTACTTATTGTTAGGGCTGTAAACTTTGAACTCAATTTTCTCGAAATCATATATGTACATGGCGTTCGGTTCGGTGCGGTCAAATTGTGAGCAGTTAAGGTCGTACCTTAAAAGAAGTCAAACATAATAGCTTTGAACCCCAACCGCAATATTTTAAGAGGTAATCCGTGAAAGTGATTCATCGATTATTTTTTTTCATTGATATATGTTTTTCTGCATGGGAAAAAGTGTATAAACCGCGAAGATATTCAATATCTCCCTCCTACATGAACGAAATCTATGAAAATATGCTTCTCGTATCTACGAAAATGTCCAGAGTATCGATTGGACATAGTTTCAGATGCCGCACGAGCATACGAACGGAGATATAGTGCCTTTTCACCCCTAATTCCCTTAAATTTTGTAAACAATCCATAAAAACACTGCACTGATTTGGACTGTAAAATTTTGAACAAAAATAGACTTAGGTATTTTGTGTGATTTTTTTTTTCAAATGAATCAAATCAGGGCATTCAGGGCAGTCTATTTGTCTCAAGTAAATATAAATTTAAAAAAAAATTGTTTTTGGTTTATTTTTATTGAAGAAACCAACAAGCATTTATGTTTAAATCAATGATTGGGAAAACGGTATTGTATACTTTTTTGCAAGGTGAATGCGAAAAAGGTAAAATTTACTGAAAAAGATGATTAGAAAAAATTACCTTGCTTCTCAGTAAATTTTACCTTTTTCCCGTACAGTGAATCACAAATCGCCTACCGTAAAACGGGGTAACATTTATCACCGGGGTAACTTTGATCAACATGAAATGTTTTCACACAATCATCAATGAAGTTTAAAGTTAAAATATCTCAATTCTTTTTTCCACTTTTAAAAACCTATAAGTTGAGTTTCAAATTGGGGAAAACTTGGTTTGTTTTAGAAAATTCAAATATATGTAAAAATGGTGTTTCAAAATCTTAAAATATCTATTTTTCGCAAACAAACACCCTTCTTGATGACATCAAAGCGTTTAGAAGCAATCAGATTGATTTATGTGAGGGTTCAACTATTTTCCTTAGGAAATGTTGGGGAGCATGGGGATACTTGATCCCCTTTTTATTTCATCATTGAAAAATTGTGACATTTCTTAAGTTACAGGAGACTTGATACTTAACTAAAAGAGACTTGATCCTCAATTCAGAGTGTCCTAATACTAGGCAAAAATCTAGTAAAATACGAAGATAAAAGGTCCATTAACTTTTTTGCTATTTTAGTTCATATTTTACAGTTTGTATGTATCAGACAAAGAAAATTCTAAAAGTTAGTCTACTACCCCAAAGCTATTGCATACTTTAAGGCACAATTTTCTAGTTTAAAAAAATGCAGTATTTTTAGTCCTTTTTAACAGATAATTACTGGATATTAGTAATTTCATCATAACCAATGATCAAGATTCATTCAGAAGAAAATATATCTTTTAGGGCTCTAGGGGTCCATTATATCCATAAATTACATCTTGGAAAACTTCTTCTTAAATTAAATTGAGAGTTTACTATTGCTTTGAGGCATTAGAAAGTTCATATTATGCTCTAGCGATTGACATATAAGAAATATTATTTTTTTATTTTTTCATGTGACAAAGATCTTCAAATCATATGTTGTTATAATTTTTAAACAAATTTCAATAAGTCGAAAAATAAATTATGAAAATTTGTTAAGATAAAACAGCATTGTGAATTTGTTCTATTTGGCACATTTTTCTAGAACATTTGATATTTGTAAGACATTCCTGTGTCGAGATATAGCGAAAGAATCAAGTATTCCCAGGGGTCAAGTATGCTCATTCTCCCCTATAGTTTTAGTGTAGTTTTTGTTGTTTTTTATGTAAATTTTTGATATTCAAAAAATAGGGACAATTTAAAAGAGTAAGCAAGTCTAGAAAAGAAGTCTAGAAACCCCATAAAATGGTAAAGTTGAAGGGAAAAAATAAAAGGGGAATAGTGTGAGGGCCTAGGAAATTGAATGAAGGCAATATTTCATTTGTTTTTGTAGTTCAAATTTTATTAGTAATGCAGCCCCCTAATTTATGCAGCATCGTTGTCCATCTTTCTGTTTTAATTATTGTTCGGTTTTCAAACCATTAAAGACCGAAATGTTGTTTTTTTTGAGCCGCAAAGAAATTAAAACAAAGAAACTCCGAAACTCAGCATTGTGTATCTCAGAATTCACTGGACCAAAAGTTACAAATTTAGTATATTCTTTATTTAGTATCTTATTAATATGGTATATTTAAATTTAAAGTAGTACCTAGTTTTGCAAAACATTTCAAACTTTTTAAATGCTTCAAAAATTCAATAAATAAACCAAAAACCCCAAAACAAAGTACTTTATCCGAAAAACTGGTCTGATTCTAGCTGCAAAAATTTGAAATAATTGAGAAAGATTTCTCACTATCGATAGAAGTTAGTTAGATAGACTTCAGGTTATTCATCAAATATCGTAAAGTTTCTGATAACTATCACTTTGTTGCACAATATGTCATTTCTTTGCTGATGATTTTGTTACTGTAAACTTTTTCCGAAACGAAAATTCATAATGATGAGTATCGCAAAATATAACATTCAGATTCTTCCCATAGCGTTTTATTATTGGAGTTGTTTGGATTAAGATTCTTTGTCGTTTTCCACTTCAACACTAATTTTTCACACTGATCACACTGACATGACACACTGACAAAATTTGACTGGCGAATTTTTTTGTCAAATTTTGCAGGTTCGCAATACCGACGATAGGTGGTGTCGGCATTGCGAACCTGCAAAATTTGACAAAAAATGCCCTGTAGGAAAAATGTACCTGTTTATCCCGGTTTTATCGTAGAAATTGCCTATTTCTTTTTGAGTTGGGTGGCATTTCCTAGCTGGGATAAAATTTTTTCAAATCGATCGATGCGCAGTCTGGAATTGATATTCCGTACTGTTGGAAAAATTATCTAACAAACCAATTCGAGTGTCCAGTCAGTATGATCAGTGGAAGGACTATCATTTTCCTTGCTAAATCTGATTAATTTAATTTATCTCAACCTTTTATTAAGTTAGTTTGGAAAAAACATTTTCACCTCATATCCACAAAGTGAGTACAACTCATAAATCAGCTTACCAAATAAACAAAAACGTTTTTGTTACAGAGATACGCACGAAATATATTGCATGTTTTAAAAGACTGTACGTATCATTTTGGAGGCCATATAGGTATGGGAGAGTGGGGAATCATGGACCACTTTTTTTCGTTGTTCCATAAATTCTTTACTATAAAAGATAAAATGAAAATAAAAAATGGTAATGGTATGGGGGGCGGGGGGGGGGGGGGGGGGGGGGTTGGGGGTTAACCCCCCCCATGAAGGTTCAAAAAAGCCTAGTGAATTTTGTTTGCTGAACATAAAATTTCATATTTCTTATCAAATTTTGATGAACAACTGAAATGATTCAAGAGTATCAAAAGTGCTACAATCTCAACTCCAAAACCTCAAAATTTCAGTCCAGCACTACAATTTTTCAACGGTTTTACTCACTTGTTGGTAGTAATTCAGTCCCAAATATTGAACCTCAACACTAAGCTTACCATTTTGTCCGTATTTTCATCAGATTTTCTCACTCTCTATACAAAGTCAAACCAAAATTTCAGTTTAGTCCTTAAAATTATGTATCTTGCGTTCAAATGAATTTTTTTAATTAAATTTTGTCAAAATAAACATAACGATTTTCTGGAAGCCTTAAATATGATTCTGAATCGGCTTATGTGTTTCAATAAAATAAAAACAGTTTTCCACGTATTTTACATCTTGATTTTAATCGAAAAATTCCGAAATTTTCCTGCAAATTGGCCGGATTTTGGGGAAAATTTTGAAACAATATGCCCTTATTTCGCAAGGTTTTAGGATAACATTGCATGGACTTGCCCAACCCTGAGACTTGCGGAAAAATATCTAGTAAGTATCCAGTTTATTGTTCTTGATTTTCAGTTTGGATCAGTATTTATTTCAGTATTTAAAATTCAAACTATTTTTAAGATTTGAATCTGAAATTTTTATCCTCAATCAATACGCAGAGTTGAAACATAAGAAAGTTTCATGAGTTCTGAATTGAAAAATGTGAAACAATTTCATCATTAACAATTTTATTTTGATTCACAAATTTAATTGGAAAAAAATTATATGGAAAACTATAAATTTAGGATCAAATAAAAGATTTTTCGTTGAGGGTCCTGTGCAGACCTGTCCGGAGCTCCGAAGCTCGGACGCAGCATCAGTGGGCCACCAGATCACTAACTGCAGCGGGAACTGCACGCACTACTCAGCTTGCTCGCCGACTGACTGACTGACTGACTCCCGAGGCTGGGTCATTCGGCCGAAAGTCATGAGGCCGAAAGCCATTCGGCCGAAGGTCATTCAGCCGATGGACGTTAGGCCGAATGGGCTATCTGGCCGAACAGGCCACTAGGCCGAATGGGTTATTCGGCCGACGGTTATCCAGCGGAATGCTGTTAGGCCGAAAGGACGCAAGGCCGAAAGGATGTTCGGTCGAATGATCACTAGGCCGAAAGGTCATAAAGCCGAATGGTTACTAGGCCGAATGGTCATTAGGCCGAATAGTCGTAAGGCCGAATGGTCGTAAGGCCGAATGGTCGTAAGGCCGAATGGTTACTAGGCCGAATGGTCGTAAGGCCGAATGGTCATTAGGCCGAATGGTCGTTTGGCCGAATGTTCGCAAGGCCGAATGGTCGCAAGGCCGAATGGTCGCAAGGCCGAATGGTCGCAAGGCCGAATGGTCGCAAGGCCGAATGGTCGCAAGGCCGAATGGTCGCAAGGCCGAATGGTCGCAAGGCCGAATGGTCGCAAGGCCGAATGATCGCAAGGCCGAATGGTCGCAAGGCCGAATGGTCGTAAGGCCGAATGGATGCTAGGCCGAATGGTCGTAAGGCCGAATGGCCATAAGGCTGATTGATCGTCATGAATGGTTGCTAGGTCAATAAGAAATCTTTTACACATGTCGGCATGCTAAGCCGAAAGGTCGTAAGGCCGAATTGCTGATAGGCCGAATGGTCGTTTGGCCGAATGGCTGTTAGGCCGAATGTTCATAAGGCCGAATGGTCATTAGGTCGAATGATCACAAGGCAATCCATTAGGCCTGATGACCATTCGGCTTAATGACTATTCGGCCTAACTACCATTCGGCCTAACTACTGATCGACCTAACTACTGAGGGGCCCGACATGCAAGAAAGCGATAATATGTCTTATATTTATTTTATTAGTCATCGATAAAATATTGTTTCGCACAGACTTATTGTTCTAAGAGATGCCTTAACCTATTTTTAAATGATTGCTTAGACATACCAAAATCATACCGATCATTCGGCCTAATGACCATTCGGCCTAACGACCATTCGGCCTAATGACCATTCGGCCTTGTGACCATTCGGCCTAATGAACATTCGGCCTAGTGACCATTCGGCCTAGTGACCATTCGGCCTAATGACCATTCGGCCTAACGACCATTCGGCCTAATGACCATTCGGCCGAATGACCATTCGGCTTAGTGACCTTCCGGCCAAATGACCATTCGGCCTAACGACCATTCGGCCTAGTGACCATTCGGCCTAACGACCATTCGGCCTAATGACCATTCGGCCGAATGACCATTCGGCTTAGTGACCTTTCGGCCGAATGACCATTCGGCCTAGTGACCATTCGGCCTCATGACCATTCGGCCTATCGCCCATTCGGCCTGATGACCATTCGGCCAAATAATATTCGGCCAAATAACCTTCGGCCTAATGTCGCATTCGGCCTATTGTCCTATTCGGCCGAACATCCGTCGGCCTTTCAACCCATTCGGCCTAGCGACCTTCAGCCTAACATCTTTCGGCCTATCGGCCTTCGGCCGAATGTCCGGCCCCCCTGACTCCCTGCACGCTTTTGTGGGATGACGCGGTATCCGTTTAATCCGGGGGCCGGACATTCGGCCGAAGGCCGATAGGCCGAAAGATGTTAGGCCGAAGGTTGCTAGGCCGAATGGGTTGAATGGCCGACGGATGTTCGGCCGAATAGGACAATAGGCCGAATGCGACATTAGGCCGAAGGTTATTTGGCCGAATATTATTTGGCCGAATGGTCATCAGGCCGAATGGGCGTTAGGCCGAATGGTCATGAGGCCGAATGGTCACTAGGCCGAATGGTCATTCGGCCGAAAGGTCTCTAAGCCGAATGGTCATTCGGCCGAATGGTCATTAGGCCGAATGGTAGTTAGGCCGAATGGTCACTAGGCCGAATGGTCGTTAGGCCGAATGGTCATTCGGCCGAAAGGTCACTAAGCCGAATGGTCATTAGGCCGAATGGTCGTTAGGCCGAATGGTCATTAGGCCGAATGGTCACTAGGCCGAATGGTCACTAGGCCGAATGTTCATTAGGCCGAATGGTCACAAGGCCGAATGGTCGTTAGGCCGAATGGTCGTTAGGCCGAATGGATGCTAGGCCGAAAGATCGTTAGGCCGAATGGTCATTAGGCCGAATGATCGTCGGGCCGAATGGATGCTAGAAGGTCGTTAGCCACTAGGCTGAATGATTGGTAGGCTGAATGGTCGTTGGACCGAATTTATGCTAGGCCTATAAGGCCTACTACAACCCAATAGACACATGTAACCGTTATTTTAATGAGTGGGTTAGTATTTTTGATTTTGGTATGTCTAAGCAATCATTTAAAAATAGGTTAAGGCATCTCTTAGAACAATAAGTCTGTGCGAAACAATATTTTTTCGATGACTAATAAAATAAATATAAGACATATTATCGCTTTCTTGCATGTCGGGCCGCTCAGTAGTTAGGTCGATCAGTAGTTAGGCCGAATGATCGTTAGGCCGAATAGTCATCAAGCCGAATGGTCATCAGGCCTAATGGATTGCCTTGTGATCATTCGACCTAATGACCATTCGGCCTTATGAACATTCGGCCTAACAGCCATTCGGCCAAACGACCATTCGACCTATCAGCAATTCGGCCTTACGACCTTTTGGCTTAGCATGCCGACATGTGTAAAAGATTCAGCCTTATGACGATCATTCAGCCTTATGGCCATTCGGCCTTACGACCATTCGGCCTTGCGACCATTCGGCCTTGCGACCATTCGGCCTTGCGACCATTCGGCCTTGCGACCATTCGGCCTTGCGACCATTCGGCCTTGCGACCATTCGGCCTTGCGACCATTCGGCCTTGCGACCATTCGGCCTTACGACCATTCGGCCTTACGACCATTCGGCCTAATGACCATTCGGCCTATTGACCATTCGGCCTTACGACCATTCGGCCTTACGACTATTCGGCCTAATGACCATTCGGCATAATAACCATTCGGCTTTATGACCTTTCGGCCTAGTGATCATTCGGCCGAACATCCTTTCGGCCTTGCGTCCTTTCGGCCTAACAGCATTCGGCTGGATAACCGTCGGCCGAATAACCCATTCGGCCTAGTGGCCTGTTCGGCCAGATAGCCCATTCGGCCTAACGTCCATCGGCTGAATGACCTTCGGCCGAATGGCTTTCGGCCTCATGACTTTCGGCCGAATGACCCAGCCTCGTTTAATCCATTCTCACAGAGGGAATGTATTATATTCCCAAACATCCATTCGTGCGCCACACAGGTCCTGATACAAATTTCACTTTTCGGTTTCAAATTCATAGTATTTTTCATCTTAAATTTTGATTCAGGTTTTGAATGTGGGTTCAAAATGCAGAATTCAGACTTGGAAATAAAATCGTATTGAGATTCAACTTAAATATAAGTTTTAAAATCAATATTAAAATGTCAATGTTAAAATTTCATTAAAATTTCAAATCGCAGTTTCATAACTTTGATTTTTTATTCAAAATTAAAATTTTAAATTCAAACATAAGATTAGAAACAGAACTGGTGAAAATCGCATATAAAAAATAAGATCTCGGTTCATTTTAATTTGTTTTATTAAAATCTAGATTTTTATTTTGAAAACTTTAATCACAGGATTTAAATTATGAAATATAATTAATGATAATTTTTGAATTTGTTTTTTATCCTCAGGTAAAAATTCAGCTGGAAATTTTATTATTCATATATGGCAGATTCTTCAAAATCAAAAGTTCTCACTACAATATTTACATCAACTAAAATCAGAGTTTACAATAATAGAAAATTAATCGTAAACCTAACTTTTTACTTTCATTTCTGAATATTATCACTCATGCTAAAAATTATCATGTTTGTGATTCAAAAGAATTAGCTTGCTTATTTCAATTAGTAAAATAGTTTTTTTTGATGAAGCATTCAAAATTCTTTTTTTTTTTTTTGTTTCAATTTTAGTCGTTTCTACATCATTGTGTCTATCGGGACTTTTATCAAAGATGCAATTAGCGCAATAGTCGTTTAAAAACTTATCTAGAACAATTGTGTTAGATGTTTACTCTTGGGCACTTGGGCACGAACTCACAGACATCATCTCAAGAGGCAATTGACTTACCAACTGAGCTTTATTACAAAGCTCAATATTTTTCAAAGCTTAATGAATAAAAATTGGCAACTACAAGGACTTATTTTAAAAAAAAAATTAATGCAATACAGCTTTAATCTGAAATTAGTACTTTAGACATATGTATATGTACATTTTTTCACTAGTGTATGTACATTTTTTCACTAGTGTATGCATTGTTCAGGCAAAAATGTTATAGGAAAAAAATGTCACCCAAACCCCCCCCCCCATGAGCCGATTCTTCCTATGGCCCTGTCGTCATAAGGTTTTTTTTAAATTTTTAATAAGCCCAAATTCTGACTGTTTGACTGTTTGAAAAAAAGTTATATTGTTTGGATTTTGAAAAATGGTGAGGAATCGTGGGCCACCAAATCCAAATTAACCAAATAACATGCAAAGTTTATGAGTTGACTCAAAACTGTGATTTCCTAATTCATTTCGTTATTTAAAAGCAATTTCAGATGATGAAATATAAAAGAGAGCTGTGTATGATCGCATAGATTCCAAAACCTGGCTCGCGAACGTTTTGGCAAAATTTCTTATATAGAATGGACAAAATATTTTTCATAACTCTTCATTTGGCATAAGAAAACTTTTAAGATAGGTAAAATGTATTTTAAGTTCTGAATGTGTATAAAAACATAAAAATATAGGTGATTCAAGATGTGTGGCCCACGATTCCCCACAAGGTATGATTTGCAAATTGGTTGCGTCTGTGTGATTTATTGATGTTTCCACAAAAATTCCTTTTCCACGTGAAAGATCATGACAAAACGAAGATCATAAGCGTATGAGCATATTTTTGCTATGCACTTTAGTTTCCCCATCGATGAAATTAGCGGGTGTTTTTTTTAATTATGTAAAAACATTTTTCTAACTTTTTTTAGCTTGACAAATAAAAGAAGCATATGGTGCGTATTTCAGTAAACAACATATAGGAATATATGCTCACGCAAAGCGACGACGATGACAGTTGGTTTGAGATTTCTATCTCAACACACATCTGAGATATTAAAAGTGGCCTTCGTTTCCCCATGGCCCACGATACCCCCCTCTCCCCTACATTAGCAAACATATTCTTGATTTGGATTGTATTAAATTACGATTTGCACGACTTTTCATGCGCATCATTTACGACTACTCTGATTCTTTTTGGAATATACTATGACAATTTTTTACATTATCATATAGATGATTGGGGTTGTAATATACGACATTTTCCGTAACAATATGGAAAGTTTGACGACTTATTTGGTCGTCTTTTGCGACTTGAGTGCAGGGCTCTCATTTTCCGTCAGTTGAATAAAAATAAGATTTTTGTTTTTGTACTTTAAACCAATTGGTTTATTCATCCCCAAAAATAATAAACATAAGATTATTTCAAAGAAATGCGTTTTTTCTGTCAAATTCAAGTTTATATCGTACAAATTTATTATTTGCCTGATGGCTGATTATTTTCGACGTTCATGAAATTATTGTTAGTACCTTGACTTGATCCCCTGACGATACGATCTGCAGCTCATGATGGTTCCTCGACGCTATCTGGAATATATAAATTCAAGGGGATTTGCTTCAAAGGCATTAAACCAAAAGCAAATCGAATATTTCTATAACTAAAATCTTTTAATCATAGAACACGTCATCGATGATCTTTAAATAGATCAGCATTTTGAAGCCCTCTCAAATACGAGTTTAATCATCGATGTCGTAGTATCATAAACGATATTATTGAACTTATTTGTATTCTTTTACGATTGCCAGCAAATACGTTTTACGAAAATCAGACATGCGAATTAATTTGCATAGGTATACGATTGCATGCGCATTATTATGAATCAATGCAGTTATAAACGATTTTATAGCATATATCTCCAAGTGGCAAGCAAAGTTGCGAGCTTATTTTCTTTCTTCTAAGATCTAACACCTGATGGTTATGATGATATAAATCGTATTTCATGTTTAAAAAAGTCTTAATTTCGAATAATTTCATGCATAGCACGACAAAATCTGTCAATCATGGCTGATCATCGTCCCAGACAACCATTTGGTGGGTATTTCGAATTTGCAACACAAATAAACATGCAAATATACGTGTAAACATATCGTATATAATGCAGCAAATCCAGTATATACGTATTATTTTGGAGTCCATATAGGTACATTTGCACACAATTTCTTGGTTTGGATTGTATTGTCGTAATAAAATCATGCAAAGTATTCAAATACGATAAAGAATATGCATGGGCCGCACATTGTAGGTGCAGATCTACGGAAATGAGTTTAAATTACATTGTATACGATATAATCTGTAAAATAAAATACGTCTTCTGGTTGTCTGGGGTATATCGGTCGTTTCACAGATTTTTTGCGAATTGTCGTACACAAAGGTCGAGTTCAATTGTACATAAATATCGAGTCTAAAATCATGCAATGCATCTAAATACGATAAAGAATATCCATGGGCCGCACTTTGTAGGTGCAGATATACGAAAATGAGTTTAAATAACACTCTATACGATATGATCTGTAAAATAAAATACGACTTCTGGTTGTCTGGGAATTTTTGATCAACATTCAACAAATGTGTTTTGATAAGTATGGAATGCAAGGATGCGAGTGAAACTTGGATTTAAAGACTTGGACCACCCTACCCTGAGACGATCGAGTTTGAATTTAAAAAGCAGTTTTTAGAAGTGATCCAACTTTAGATTAAGCTTAAGTAATCTTAAAAATTTTGTCAAATACATCCGAGAAAGGGTTTTAATTCACGATTTTTTTAAATGAGGTCTAAAGATAAGCAATTTATCATAAGATGGCTAAGAGTTTGCCGATCAAAATTTGCATGTTTTCTATGGGGTAACCTAACTTATTGTATGTCTACTCAGCTTTTATACCAACTAAAAGACGTGAGAGTGCAATGTAGTCTTCAAAACACTAGATATATTTCTACCACTTATTTTCCTTAATCTTTATCCGTTGATCAGGTGTCGCGTGAGCTCTTAAAGTGCTAATGTTTCACAAATAGTCTCGGATGTCGTTGAACGATAAGTCTATGTTGAGCCACATAACACCATAAGTGATATAAAAAAAAAACAAGATTGAATATCCACTTAATTTATATCAATTACATTTCAAGATATGATTACCTTCATCCAAGCACCAAGAGAAATACTAGGAGGGAGAAGAAACAAACCAACAAATTATCGTGCCGGTCTGTTTTGACAGAACGATTGATCTTACCTCATGTGGGTCGTTAGCATAACCGAACCTTTAATAGTGCTACGGTTTTTGCAATCATGTTACATAAACGAGAAGCGGAATCGGCCACATTTACTGTACTCCTAATCCATTTTTTGTCACTTGTGATGAATGAGTTTCCAGCAGGTTTCCAGCAGAATCTTGTCTTTTACAACTAAGATTTTGGAACATTTTTATCTTTTTTACATAAATAAAAAGCACTGCTTAAGCTACATTCAAAACAAGCGACAATGGTCGATCGATCACATTACTGCTTAATTAGACGTGAATCTTTTAAAAATGAAACCTACCCCGTCAAAACAAACATCAAGGTAAGATGCTTTCAAAACAAGGTAAACGACCTGAAAACCAATCTTTTTTTGAACAAACTTTTTCAATAAGTTTCGAGAACGTCTGACTATCTGCAACCGCCTCTAGTTGTGCCGACACCCTACGATTTTTCCGATCAACCGGCAGCAGTTCCACGGCACAACAAACAGACTGTAACGAGTTTGCCAAACCGGAAAGTTGCACTATTAGTCGGCTACATCGGTGCAGACATCGACAGAAAGAGAGAAAAAAAATCATGTCAAGTTGCGGTGTGAAAACAAACTGCTCTGTCGTCGATGTTTTATTTATGCTCATGCTGGTTAGATTTATGGTTCAGCAACAGAAGAGAAGCACCAACCTAAGTGGCTAGGATCAAGAACATACCGAGGCAGCGGCTGAGTATGCGCTTTAATGCAACCGGCTCAATCAACCTCAAACGATAAGGCCCCGCAATCCATTAGAGTTCATTGAATAAATCCCCTGAGGTTTAGGTGATTCGAGCGAGTAAAACAAACACGTAAACATCCCGATACATCTCGTGTCGATGTCAATTTATTTCAAATTTTTCACATCATTTATAGCTACTACTGATGAGGTCGCATGTTACAAATAAGTTACCTAAATTTCCCTAACAAATCGTCGCAGACGACGTCGATTGCACTTGGCTCTTCTATAAGTAATCCTAAGGTTTGAGTGCCCGCTTAATACGCTTGGTGTAAAAGTGTGTGGCTCGCTTCTCACTTAGTAGAAGTACTGCTTCAACGTTTCGTCCTTGTGGTTCTTGCTGGGTCCGCCCCAGTAGCGATGGCCAAAGTGTCCCGAATGATCGTGATGGTGATAGTGGCCGTTGTCGTGCTGGTGGTAGTTTCCGTGCCCATTTCCGTGGGACTGGTACTCCACTCCATGGTATTTGTTGAAGTGATAGGCCTTTGCCGTGGTAGGGTATTGCTGCGAGGAGTACATGTGCGAGTTCGGGTAATCAACGGATGACGAGGTGTATTTGATGGTTGGAGCCGAAGTTGGAGCATAGCTGATCGGCTGGGAGTAGGTCGATGGGATCAGAGCTGTGGTTCCTGGGTAGGAAGAGATCTCACCTTCTCCGAACTTGGGTTGGATGTAGGAATTCGTGAACTGAGCTCGAATGTTTGGCTGTACAGTGCTGGCTGGTTGAATGTCACAAACAGTGCCTGCGATGAGTGAACGCAAAGGTGCGCTGAAAATTCGGAAGTTGATATCGCTGTAGTCTAGTTCGGCAATCAGGAACACTGGCATACGATCGGAGATGACCCAGACGGTTTCTTCTTCATCGATCTTGACATCGGCGGGGAAAACGAGCTCGACATCATCGCGATCTACAATTCCGTGGTACTCGGGACTGTATGGTAGAGACGAGTGCCAGCATCCAACGGCGTTCTGGTCGATCAAGTTGAACAGCTGCAGGCCGGATTCGCTCATAACTCGAGATGTGGTGTGACTGTTGGGTCCTCGTTCCTTCAGGTACTGGAAGTCGTGGAAGCTCTCTTCGACGCGTTCTTCATCGCGGAGGGTTTTAGTAGATACCATGAACTCCCGATGACTGGCAAGTGGTGAGAAGTACATGGTTCGGTAGCCATCGGCTTGCAGAGGAGACAGGGACATGCCGAAAATACCTTCCTCACCCCATTGGAAGTTCAATCCAGCAACGTTGAAATCACCACGCAGAGGATCTGGGAAGAAGAAGCTGTGGGCGAATCGCCACGACTTGTTCTTTTCGAATGAGTAAGCGATCAAGCCGTATCCCAGCTCATCGGACATGTAGGCAAAGGTATCCTCGCACGAGCGTCCCATATCGATGGCAATGTTGGCGATGAAAGTGTTTGGATTAGTATCCTCAGGGCGAAGTTCGTAACGACGCAGCCGGCGGTTGGTCTTCAGGTCAAAGATGTTCAGGGCATAGGGGCACAGCTGCTGGGTGGTGTTTCCAATTCCAACGGTACCGGTGTCCAGGACCCACAGGCGACCGCACTTGTCGGCCTTAATACGGTACACCGTCGAAAGACCGTTCTGGCAGTCTCCGGCTACGTTGCTGGACCAGTCTGGGTACGGGATCAGGGCCGGGGAGCCCGAGGGCGTCTGGCTCATGTCGATGTAATTGAGCGTTGAGGGAATGCCTATAAAAAAAGAGTGAAAATAGTATTAATAATTGAATAATGTTTCAGATAGGGCTTTTTAAAAAATCTGCTGACAAAAAGTGAAACCAGAAAAGTAGCTTTGAACCTTCAAATTGAAGAAACAAAACGATAGCTAGATAAAACTTTGTTAACGCAAAAAAAAATGAAAAGTCGAAATGGAAATTTAAGCTTATTCGGGTAAGGCAACCCTAGAAGACCTTCAAATTTGTATAGAGCTTACTATGCAAAAAGAGACCAAACAACAAACCTATTTTCCCAAAAAAAATAAAATGAAAAAAATTGTTTTTTGAGTTATTGCACTCACTTAGTTTGAAAAAATCTCTTGACTTGAAGATCTTATGTTTCACTTTAAAATGTTTTATTTCAATATATTAATCGGTAGAGTTTAATACAGGCTTTTCCAGATACTTTCAGAAAAAACGGGATATTTCACGAAAAAAGCAAAATATTTCACGAAAAATGAAACATTTGAGAAACTTTTAAAGGCCTGATTTTTATGACCATTCCTTTACATATGTTTCTTCTTCTAAAATTGAACTATAAGTAATTATATATGGATAAATGAAATTTGTTAAAAAAAATTTAATTATCGAGAAAAAATCTATCTTTGTATACTGCAAACACTCAAGTAGAAAATGTTGTAGCTGAGAGTAATTTAAAATCCGAATTTTGAAAGAAAATTTTAAATTTTTAAACAACCGTATTTAATCATCTACCAAGTAAATTTAATAAAACTCGTCTATTCATTCATTGTTTGATTGGATATAGTATTTTTTTAACTGGAATTTGACTTTTTTCCTAAGCTTTACATTGAAGAAATTTTGCTTGGAGAAACATCTGGAGCCATCATCATTTGGAAGCAACTTCAAGTATATTTTCTTCAATCGAAAATTTTTAACAACACTAGAACTTGCTCAAAGAACGTTTAACTAAACCAGAATAAGCTTGTCAGATTTCCCGGTTTTACCCGGACTTGTTCCGATTTTTTACACAAAATTTAAGAAAAGTTCGGCAAGGCCCGGTTGCTCGGATTTCGAAGAAAAATGCCCGTTTTTTTATTTTTTTTTTTAAGGTTTTATTAACGACACTTTACCATTTTTTTTTTATTGATTTATTCAATTTGTTTCCAAAATTGAACAAAAAAAAACTAAAATTGAGCTATTATCATTTTTATTGTTTTTTCGTTGAAAAACGATTTTTTTAGCAATTTTATCTATATAATCATGAACATTTCGGATTCGAAAGCCTGAAACACGATGTAAAATTTGATGATGTGTTTTGATATTTTTTTTTCAAGTTTATTCTTTTTTATTGGTATTGAATAATTCCGTGGTTTTGGCCAAATTTTGAAATCAAATGCCCGGATTTTTTTAGGTTTTTAGATAAAATTGCCTGGAAATTGTCTGGAACATATGCAGGCAACCTAAAATGCTAAAAACTAAACGAGTTATTTAATCTTGTCCCGATCAGGAGGGAAAAACTAAATTATATCAAGATGAGATATTTTGATACTAATTTTTTCCTATCTAAATGAGTTATTATTCAGTACTCGTAGGATGTTAAAATATCTCAAATTATATCAAAAAATCTATACGATCATAGCTAAATTATATCAATTTTAGATATGCTCCTTTCAAGATTATATCTCGTTCAGATAGCATAGTTTGATATTGGGCAGAACAAAACCTATCAAAATTATAACTTATCAAGATATGAGTGCTTCGAGAAAAATGACTATGGAATGTCAATAAACCATTTTATTTGCTAAAACCATGTTTCATTTTTGGTTTCCTAAAAATTGGATCCAATTTAAGGATCTGTTGAGCAAAACTCATTAATGTACGGTTTGGGCCGTTAACTTCGATGTCCGTGTTTCAGAAAAAGTTGTACATATATCAAAATAAGATATAATCATTTCATTTTGGGACAACCCGAAAAAAATCTTTATCATTGAAAATTATCTCAACCCCATTCAAGTCTGTCAATCAGAATAAGATATAATTCAGATTGGAGAAACTTAAAATCTAAATTTTTCAGTTCTTAATTATTACTGAATCAGATGTAAATATCTTGGTGAGATACGTTTGAGTTATTATTTTGATATGCTTTCCTGATCGGGGTCTTATATAAAACTTGAAAAAATGCTGGTGGTTTGGAGAAAAAAAAAACACAAAAACCCCTCATATTTTAGTGATTTTCTGTGCTGAACAATTGAGGCGAATAGATTTTTACTGGGGCAGGAAGACTGAACAAAAAAAAATCGTTCTAATGTCAAATTTCTCTCATCAATCTAACGACCAGTGCCAAGGTTCAAAATTTACATTATCATTAGAGATTTTCAATAAAACTGTTTTGATGATGAAAAGCAATTGTTTTGCATTAAACAGTTATTTAATTAGATTTTGTTTTGTTCTGGGAAATTCTTGCAGGTTCAGGCATATTTATTCGCTCAAATTTCGTTGAAGTTTTTGAAGCTGATAAACAATAATTGTTTAATTGATGGTTGTTCTAAAAATATCTTAAATAACAAAATTAGATTTTTGATTGTTCTCAAGGTCCGAATAACATTTTTAATTAGTTCAAAATTTATATTTGCAACAGAGTTGTATTCGATTTCGATGTTTACTTTTGAATCTGCTGCAATTAACTCAGAAGACTTAAATTTAGCACCTAAACAACTTAGTTACATGACTCGCTACACGAAACTAAACATCTAAAGTGAAAATTTGAACAATTATAAATCTTTTCGAAAATTGCTGGCTTTTTGCCGGACAGTAAAAAAACGATACAGAAAACGAAACAGCGAATTTCAGTCTTCCTCCCCTAGGATTTTTCAGTGTTAATCAGTGAAGCTTCAAAAAAGTGTTACTTAATTTTTACTGCCTTATCGGTGAATGTCATATTCTTAAAGTACGAACATTTTTTGTTTTGAAAATCATAGATGGATAGAAGAAGATTCAAAAAAATGACAGGAGTTGAAAATCACCGAGGAAAGAAGCGTTTTCATCAAGCACGGACCAACTATCTTGAAGTGGCAGAATTGGAGAGCGTTGAATCTACCAGAAAAGATTTCTAAGAAAAAACGGGTCATTTTAAAAAAAGACATTTTCTAAAAAAGCTTGATAATAACCCTAGTAAAAAATATGTACTTCTTAATGCCATTTTTTTTTCAAGGCAATAGTAAACTCTCATTTTTTTGGGAAAAAGATTTCCAAGATTTATGTGATGGGTTCACTTGATCTCTCGAGTCCAAGAAGATATATTTTCATCCGAATGGATGTTGATCATTGCTAAGCACGACATTATTAACGTTTATCCAATGACTAATATTTATCTAATAATTTATTTTTTTCCTGTTTTCTCAGGGATTTTAAGCCAAGTAGGTTAATTCTTCCCGATTTCCAATAATATAATTGATTGATGTTTCCATCTACATTTTATAAAATTGGTCCTTCAAGTATGCAATCAATTTAGTGTAGTAGACAAACTTTCAGAGATATTTTCCTCTGACACTTATAAACTGTGAAATGGCAAAAAAAAATCAATTGAAATTTTACCTTTACATTTCTCATAACTTTTACCAACGCATAGGGCACCCTGATTAAAGCATCGATTCTCCTTGAACATTCAAAATATCCCAATTTTTTAGTACCAAGAAAGCTCTTCTAGATCATCTACGGGTTCATGTATCGATCTAACCTTTGCAGCATATGAATTTGAAATTACACGCTGTCAGAAATTGCAAAAGATGGCCATCTGCAATGTTTTTTCCCAAAAAGATATGATAAAAATAAGAAAAATGAATGAAGTATTTTCATTTTTCCCTATTGCATAGAGTGAAGGTTATGCGCAATGCATTGTGTGTCGTCACTCGTCAGCAAAAAAAAATTCAAGTATATCAGTTTCATAACCGTATTCCTTTATTAGTTTTTGTTTAAATTTGGCATGTTATTAAAATTGAGAAGATGAAGAATTCAGAAGCCTCAAAACAAAGCTCTTAACTATTTGAATGTGATGGATTAAGGCATACGAGGGCAAAGTTCTGACATTTTTTTTTAAAGCCTTTGTATTTCATAACGTTGCCCTAAATTATGAAAAATATATTATTTTTCAATAAAAAATTTAATTTTAACACTTAGTTTTACCCAACACAAATTGTTTAGTGAAATTTGGCCCAGAAATTAAAAGGTTTCGGCTGATTGAGTTTGAAAGACGAGTTTTTTTTTTCTCGAAAAAAGATGCACATATTTTCGTTGATTTGTTTTTATATTGTATACATCCCTAAGTAAATTGTATGGAAAAGTGAAACCGAATAGAACTATAATTTTTCCCTAAGTTCAAAACTACTTGTTGACTTTCGAAAAAAATGATTCCAGATTTTAAATCATCACTTTGATCACATAAGATTTTAATATCCTGGTTTTGATTTATTTTGTATGAAAAAGCGAAAATTTGATAAAAAGCGATATTTTGTTCTCACGCCATGCAGATTTAATTTAAATATATAGAACTTACTGGAAAATTTCCTGGCTCCCATTCCCAAGACGGCAAAGCAGTAGGAGTAGCGAGAAAATAACTTTAACGCCCCAAACAGAGCATTTTTTCATGAAAAGAAATTAGCGACACTGACAGATTTTCCTTCTAATTTTCAGAAATATTATTTTAAAAAGAAAGTTATTGATTCAAGAGAATTGGAATGTTCTGTTTAAATCGTTTGCATTTATTGCTCTATAATTTGTATAATAAATAAGAGTTACCAGAATTTTATAGATATCAGATGATAAAACATTACAAAATTCAAACTTGAATCAGGTACTTTTTTACTTGTCCAAATCACATTTTGAATCAAGTTTGAGCGTTTCTAATCGTGCAGCTTTTTAGGCTCGAACAAATTAAGGGTACTTAAATCAATTTCAAAATCAAATGCAATTCGTCATTTGAACAAAATGAAAAAAAACAAGCGTTTCCTCATTCGGGTCAATTTGTTGTAATTTCACATGACTTTTGCAGGAAACGATGTTTGGAATAAAAAACGTTGCAGTCTCACACAGGGTGTGTCTAATTGTTTTTTGATTTTTATAAATATAAAAAAGTGAAATGTTTTTCATACTGTTTATCAAAAATACAAATTATGTTTTATTGCTTTTTTGTATGAAAAAACCTTAAAATAGTATATTCCTCGATAAAGTTTAATAGACTTATTGGATAGAAGTGATATTTTGTTCTAAGCTCGAGTATTGTCCCTAGTTCTAATTTTTTTTAAATACCTATAAGAATAACTCTAAGAAATAAGGATGATATGAAATCCTACAATTGAAAATGAATGCCACAAAAAGTAGTCAAACTTTGGGTTTACATATAATATTGCAGAAAAAGGTCAACAATATTCTCAATTTGTTGTTTCGAAAATTTCAGTACAAGAAAGCTTTTTTCTTTTTATACTTGGTTATGAGTATAAACTTTTTAGTTCAAATAAAATCAGGATCATACATTTTTATATAAGTGAATCGTTATGAATTGTTCAATATTCATACAAACGAATGACAAGGTCCATTACCCATTCCACACATTCCATAATTTTGCAGAGGACATTTTTATGTACAACGAACAAATAACAAATAATATTATTCAAAAAACATTCTAGATAAACTTTGTTCTAACTATTTTGAAAAAAAAGATAAAATATTTTCAAAATCATCCATCCAAACTAAAAACTTAAATGAAAATTCAGATACACCCTAAGCAGAATCGTTCCACAAACAAACGCCGAACGACCGACCGGTAAGCAGCAAGTTCGATTTGATGCGCCATAAAAATGCTGTTTCAAATCTGGAGCTCGTAGATTTTGGGTAGGTAAATCATTATGAATACACTTTAAATCATTGTCTAGCCATCAGCCTTATAGATGGCTAGAATTTGATGAAATAATGATTCAAAAACTTAAAAGGAATAAGGAGTCAGAACGGTTTCATTGTTATGGTCATGTAAATTCACAATGGCATTTTTTTCATTTCGGAAATTTACATTACGTCACAAGTCATGTAAATTTAGTAGAAATAACTTGTTCCAATTATTTGCATGTTAAAACATGAAAATATTTAATACTGTGTAGTTTTTCACAAGTGTAATTCGAGGAAGATGTAATTTTCAACTCCTTTTGATGTGATTTTAGCCTTTTTTTCAAAAAGCGAATAAAAATACATTGTTTAGCTTAAATTTAACGTTCCGTGATGTAAAGGTTAAGCGGTCAATGAGTTTTACATCACAAACAGTGTTTAACTATATTTTTGTTGATTTTAAAATTAAAGGGAAATGTTTAACTTCTGTTGCGCGCGGAACAAATTAAAAAGTAAGAAAATTGTTCGGAAACAAGTCGTAAGCATAGCTCCAGCACTTCCAGAATCTTTCAAAAGCTGGTAGGTTTATAAAATGTGATGTTGAAGAAAAATGGTGTTGAAATTAATCGGTTTTCCTTGAATAAGGATGTTCTGGGACTAAACGAGGATCCTGGTGACGCTTATCTGTACAATATCACCGTACTGGGAATTATAGGATGAAATAAAAACTCCAGGTTTACGCTGTCCGGGATATTTTGTAGGTTTATTTTGGAAATATATGCGAAATTTAAATTATAAAAGCGGCGTATTCGTTAATAAACACAGAAAAAACCAGGATATATATAGCAAAGATTTCTAATATTTATGATAATAAATCTTAAAATATCTATGTCTGTGTATTTTTACATGACGGCTTTCGTTATTCGATTTCGTGCGTTGTTTTCGATCCAAATTTACAATCATTAAAAAAAACATTGTTGAAAAAAATACATCGTGATAGAATTTTACATCAAAATCGACTTTCCGTTTTCGTGTATCGTTTTTGGTCTAATATTAAACGAAATTTTCTTCCTGTGTGGCCAAGCGAGAATATCTTTTTTTAATTTATGCATTTTTAAACGGTTTTAGGACAAATATTTTTATCGGTATTTGAAATAAAAGCAGCGCAGAGTAAAACTTTATCAAAAAAGCCGAATCATCGTTGAAAAATGTGCGAAAATTATTGAAATAAGTATTAAAATAAAGTTTTGAAACATCCATCGATATTTAAAAAAATCTTCTCGTCTATGTTGAACAGGTATGTTCAAAGCAAATCGAAAGCAATTTCAATTTCAAAATCGATGGAAACTTGTTCATAAAAATTTTATAACAAAAATTCCGAATTGATGAAAATTATTGTTTTGATAGACATTAACAAGATGATTTTTCGGATCGATTAGAAAAAGTAATAGTTTAGTAGATTCTTAAATTGAAAATTAGATTTTGACTGTGTTAACGATCAAAAAATATTTCAATGCATTTTCTTTGAGTACTGTAATTTTACCCTATCTGAACAGTTAAATTGACAGCCGTTTATTCGAAGGTTTTTTTTATTTAGTAGCTTAGTGGATTCCCAGCAAACCTGGAATTGTACCAGAAATGATAACTTGAGTCGTTTACAATGGTGTTGCAAATCGCAATTCCAATTGCATAGTGAAAAGGTCGTATAAAATGCTGTTTGAAGTCAGTTTTTTTCTCTCTGCAACCAGCAGCACATCCAGATGGCTAAAAATCAGATGGAAATTGAGGAATATTTACTAATGAGAAAACCGGAATATATTGTCGCTGGCAACGATTTGCAGGCTATGAGAGCTAAATCTAAGGCTCTCTTGCATTCTTCCGATAGGTACGAATAAGGTGTCGGATAACGCCCAATTAGTGTAGTTTTCGTCGCTTAAGAAAGAAATATAATTTATGTTTGTTTATTGCCTCCACTATGGTAGTTGAATGCTGTTTTTTCAACTTTCATACTATCTTTCTAGGGGGAAGTTGTCTACTACCGGACACTTAAGGTTTTAAAGCAATAACTTCAAAAATAGATTTTTGTAAATATTGGTTCCTCTACTGATTTGAAGAGTATCAATATTATGATCACCTAACTATATTAGAAAAATATTAATTTACAACATATTCATGTGGTAAGAGAAATCATTTCATGTTAGTGTTCGTTCATTTCCAAAAGTGTTGTCTATGGCCGGGCACTACGAATTACTTCACCAAAGTTATCACCAATGGCACAAAAACGTAGCAAAATGACTGAAATCACTTGCGCAGGTCTTGTGAGTATGTGTTTTTTAATACTGAACGTTCAATAAAGTCAGTCATAAACGTTTTTTTTGACAAACCAGAACGCAACATTTGGTTCGAAAAAACTACAGAGAAATTCTCTATGACCGGACAGCAAAACCTAAAGTTTCTCAGAGGAGCAAAATAGTTTAGTTATTGAATCCTTATCTTCTGTTAACCATTTGAGGTTGCTTATAGAGATGAAAAAATGAAAGTTTCAAGTTGAAATCATCTATAATTTTGAATATTTTCTTGTCCGGTCATAGACAACAACTTGGTGTCCGGTCATAGACAAATCGCATTTTTTTGAATTTCCCTAATATTTTGTTTGAATTTCCGTTTTGTTATCTCATATCTACTGTAGTCGAAAGATAACCAATCAAGGATGTCGTTCATGTGCAGTTCAAATTTTACAAGCCGAAAAAACTGACCACAATACAAATGCAAAGTTTAGGCGATCCTCTCCGTACTACTAGGCAAAAGCTTTAGATGCCTATGATTGGTTTACCTTTTCAGATTGGATTACCATATTCCTAACACCATATCAGGCTACTATTTACTTTATTTTCATGGTTTTAAAACATTATTAGGATATTGTGTTTTCGAAAAATCTATGTTGTCCGGCCATAGACGATGTCCGGTCATAGACGATTTCCCCCTATAATGTATAATATCAAAACAAAAGAAGAATATAACTACAAAAATGTTTGCTGGGTAAGTTTCGCTAAATAGTAAATAAACTCTTGCAGTACTTTTAAGTTAATTTTTTTGACCTGAGAAGCTCGACTTTCAACTAACGAATAAAATTTACCATCCTGGTGACTTTACTCTGAACAAGCAACCATGTAACATTCAAAGGATGAAATTATACTTAAAAAACGATTTTCCAATATTCTGGCTCAATTGAACGATTCGAAAGAAATCGATTATAATTTTTCTAGTAATACGACATCAGCCCTCGGTCGTTCGATAATAATTACAACTGTCACACTAATTGGTGCTACGACGTCAGTCATACTAACAACTTCATTGATACAGGCGAGGCGACTACTAAAGCGCCTCGAAACACCTCAATGAATCGCCATCGCCGACCTGATCTGCATACCTTGCTACCGGCTGCCTAGCGAGCGGCAGAATAAAAAAAAATTAATACACCCATTCACTCCTGCAGACAACCCGCTGAGCATGCACAACACGATATTTACTTACCAGTAACAACACTCATTTAGTCATGGGCCTACCCCAACAACATCTCTCCGAGATCTGCTACAGAGTGCAGACAGTCAGAGGAAGGGAATTAAAATGAAATAAAATAAAACTTTCAGCTATCCCGCAAGAAGTTATCTCCATCAGTATGTTGTACACTAAGGTACGTTACCCTTTTGTTGATGATGTTTAGTAACACTTTACGAGAATTTCAAATATTTTGTCTAACATTTTCTTCCAATTGCATTCTAATCAATGCTTAATCTTAGAATGTATACTTTTCTAATATATTTAAAAACAATTTAAAAAAAGGATTACTACCGATTGATTCATACAGAACTGGAATATTTCCATTAGGCTTTTCAGGGAGTTCGCCCACATATCACGCGATCTAATATCTGATTTGAATAATTTAAATTGATCGGGTACACCAGATAAATCACATCCTATTAATGGAAACATTTTAAGTCTGCGCACCACATTTCATGGTATAGGAGGTTGTTGAAAGCTTTAACATCAATTACCTTTTATAATTTTTTTTCATCGCAATAGTTGAAACTAAATTGAAACAATTGATAAAGTTTTCAAGTTCAGGTTCCAAAGATTGTCCAACTATCTAAAGACTGATGTTTTCGTCAATTTGACATGCGTCTAAAACCCTTTTTTGTGTTGACTCCACACCACATGTCGGTTTTGCTTTCAACCGACAAACAAGTAGGTAACAGTTTTTTGGAGGCTCGCCATGCCCATGCTCAATGCGTTGGTAATAAATGACGCTTTCTTGACTGGCTGATTGAATGACTGAATAGTGGTGGTCAAGTTCAAAAGCGCGGCTGCTAGTTTGGCGCCCTCAATGTGAGGTTATGTGGCTGTTTTTTTGGTTTGACTATTGTTGATAGCCTTTGTTGAATAGATTAATTATGATTGAGCCGATTATCACTTCTTAACCGTGATTTTTTAATAAGTCCGGTTTCTTGTTGATAATTGTTAATTTTTTGAATATTATTTTTTTTAAGCTCCTCGTTTCTTTGCAATCGGGAGCGTTTAGCTTTCTATTATTTAAATTTGATTCTCTTCGACTAGCATATGGTGATGACTTGCAAGACTATTCCACATTTCAATACCTTCCATTGTAGTGCTAGGAAAAACAGGCCAAATACTAGATCTATAGGATTATATAAAGTTTTATTGATAGCGTCACCGCCAAATTATCTTAAAATCTATTGAAAACGTGAAAATTTGTTCGGAGAATGACACTTTTTTTGTTTTTTTCTTGAATATTTTGTTCTCACGCAATGTAAATGAAATTTTTGTATTTGCGTATCTCCTCAGGAAGAAGGGAGGAATGGGCCAGTACTTGAGGGAAACCCAGCACTGATCATACAAAGCCTTTAGGCAACGAGGGATCCGACGGCCCGTCAGAACGTAAGAGGTATTTCGATCGCCCATTAGTGCAAAGAGGGATTCGACGGCCCTGTGAGGCAAATGTGTATTATATTTAAGAATCAATCTCCAGCCCTCAATGGGCAAACCCTGTATATCTGAATGGGTTAGAGAGTGTTTTAAACTTTAGAACAAAGTGAGTGTAGTTATTTGAGATTAAAATAAAAACTTTTCAAAAACTGATTTCGATCCCATGGCAATCGAGAGAAAAATAAACAAAATAAAATAATAACATATCAATGACAGGGCTTCAGTCCATGGCAACCGATAGAAAGCCGGGTTTAAGCCCATGGCTAACGGTAAAAGATGAATAGCCGGGTTTCAGCCCATGGCAACCGATAGTAAGCCGGGTTTAAGCCCATAGTCATCGGTAAAAGATTAAGAGTCGGGGTCAGTCCATGGTAATATATAAATAATATAAGTTATTAAAGATAATAATGACGAAGCAATTATTAAAAAAGGGGAGAATGTGGCATTCTAAAATATGCCTCTGCTCTCACGCTAAAAGAGAGTATCTGAGAACCAAGAAGTATGTAAGCGATGGTGAGCAATCGCTAGCACAACTGACCTCCCAAATCGCGATGAGCGGCAACAATCGACGGCTTAAACTCGGGCACGGAAGCTCTACGAGCAGATACTGACAAAAAATGGTTGCTGGTTGATGGACGACGAAACGTATATAAAAGCCGATTTTAAGCAAATTCCGAAGTTGAAATTTTTCACCGGCAAGAGCAAGTTCGATGTGGATGACAAATTTAAGAAGAAGAAAATGTTGAAGTTTGCCTCCAAATCTGCTTTCGGGCTGAGAAGTAGGCCTTTCGTGACAAAAGGAACAATAAATGGCAAGATCTACAAATCTGAGTGCCTCGGGGACGCCTTTTTCCGTTCTTGCAGCAGCACGTCGAAGCTCCGCTATTTTGGCCAGATTTGGCATCTTGCAAGTATTCTGTCCATTTTGTACCAAAGGAAATGAACCCACCAAACTGTCCAGAGCTGCGCCCGGTGAAGCAGTACTGGGCAATAATGAAGCGGCAACTTCGGAAATGGAAGAAGACAGTCAAAGACGAGAAGGACATGTTTAGAAAATGAAAAAAAAAACTGAGAAACTGGTACCGGATGACACTGTAAAGACTTTAATGGAGGACATCAAGCGAAAATGCGTTCAATTTTGAACTCAAGGCTCCATCGACTAATTTTTCTTTTTATTTTTGAAGTGAATGTATGTATAAACTACCCTGAAATTTTGGTTTGACTCTATACATTTTGAGTCAGGCAGACACAGAACACAAAACATGTATTTACATAATTTTCAAATAACTCGTTCAAGTTTGATTAATGATGTGCAGAGTTTGTCGTAAGCAAATGACTGGTACTTACTCCTACTATTGAAGTCATCCTTTGACATATACCGAAAAATCTGTAATATCAGTAATTACAATGTTGAAGCAAAAAATTTTCATTTGCATTCAACTGGACATTTGTAAAACGGCAAACAGGACTTTTGAATGTCAGAAGTTTGATTTGATAATTATGCGCAGAGTGATTTGATTGGTGCAAGCTACAAATCATTATGACATGGTTAAATCTCACATCATTCAGTACAGTCTGGTGGTACAGCCTTTGCCTTTGCTACCCTGGTGCACAAACATATGCCAGTTAATGATCCGATGGTTTGTAAGTTTCCTTGACTGCCACCAGCTCAGCCATTAGTTGGCAACTTCTCGCAACACTAGATATGGCTCGCCGACTTTGCGTTGTGGAATCTCACGCGACGGTGACTTATGTCCTTTAACGCTTTTCTTCACATTTCACACACAGTGATATCTCGTTGAACAATAAAGCTGCCGGTTGCTACGCATTTTCTGGGGAAATCAACGGTAGTTGTTTCAATCGTACCGTTTGTAATAACTTTTCTTCAATGACTCTTCAAACAATCTCGTAAGCTAATTTTCAATTTTCATGGATCTAATTGTATGTCATCACACACGTGATGTTAGAAGAACCGCTTATTTTATACGCTATGGGACAACTTTTTCATTTGAAAAAATCTAGATCAATCAAAACGAGCATACTTAGCGGCAGCTAAGTAGTAAACCTAAGTTAGGCTCTCCGTCAAAAGAACGATCGAAGCGATATCTTAACTTGCCGGTCCGTCATCTGATCCGAAAGACTTTATTTGGCGTGGCCACCGTATCGAAGCGCTCTGCCCAAATAGGCGCGTGATTGATCGTTACGCTCCGTTACGTACAATGACCGAGAAATCGCTGATCTATGTGAGCAAGGAAATTCGAGTCGAAAACCGCGAGCAGGCAAGCTTAAAAAATAATCCACCTGCTGCCGCCGCGAGAGCCTCGAGAAGGCCACACCCCACGCCGGTGTGACTTGCCCCCTCGAATCGGAATGATAACCAAGAATCAACCGGTATGGTATTTAGATACCTTTTCCTTCCCCGGTCCCGCTAAGAGGAGGTCACTCTGAGTGGGTGGAAGTTGTTTCGCTATCTGATCGCGCGCGCAGCCACTTGGCCGTCTGCTGGACATCCTTTGGAGGTGACCTCTAGAGCGATTGATCCGCCGAAGATCAATTAGAGGTAATTCGATTAAAAGCCATGCGCGTTCCGGTAGCGCGCAGGTGGCTCGTTAGCGTTTCCAAGGTGTTTAATTCCGGGTGCTGTAAGAATTTTAAAGAAGCTTTGCTGGATGCGGTTCACGGCATCAGATAATCAGGACTAAGGGTTTAGCTCCAATTAAGATAATTGTGGTTCTAACTTTCATGTTCCTGTTGTAAAATTTTATGCGGTTTTATAACCTAACACCTTAGTCGCTTCGTCGGGGTTGCGGAATGTTTTATTTTAATTTTTTAGGAATGGAAAGTCCGGTTTATAGTATGGATCTTCAGGGGTCATATTTGGGCACACGAGATAATATAGACTGTTCCAGAAATTATAAGTAAACCTCATGTTAACGGTAATTTTGAATCCAATATACTTTTTTCGAATTCGACTGGCTGCGTCCTTTTTTTTACACATTTCTGTACGTGATAGCATCAGAAAAACGTTTAGTTTGTGATTACATTTAAAAATGCATGGTATTACTCTGGAGAAGAGAAAAAGTTTCATGCAAAAGTGGTGTACTGTGAGTGGAATCTCATTGGGAAAATTGGAGGATGTGAGCGTCGCAGCGGTATGGCCAGCTATAAAAAAATACGGTGAACATTGTACATTTAAAGAACCGAGGTGTGGTCGATAATAAAATCTGGTCCTGTAAGTAATGCTATCGACAAAAAGGTCAGGGATGCCTTCAAAGAAAAACCATCAGCTTCCGTTCGGGATGTGGCGAGAAAAGTCGGGACCTCGACGTGATGCGTGCTAAAGAGCGACTTGGGCGTAAGACGTACCGGAAAGAGAAAAAACCAAAAAGGAACCCAAATCAAGCCGCTTCTGTCAAGCCAAGAGCCCGGAAACTGTATGATTCAATATTTTGCAAAATTTCTGGGTGCATAATCATGGACGATGAAACGTATGAGAAATTGGACTGTAAAACCTTTCCTGGGCTACAATACTTCACTGTACGGTAGAACAAGAATATCCCCAAAACGGAGAAGGCCATTTGTTCAATCTCGAATGGATTGGTCACCCCGAGAATAAGGTAAACGCCTAAAAGTAGACAAGCAGTTTGAACCTTGCAATCTTTGCTATAATGATGCCAGACATTTTGTGTTCCTGTATTGTGGAAAATTTGCGGGAAAAGTTGTAATGTTAAAAAGAAATTAAATAAAAACTCTCTTTTTGGTTTCACCATTCGTAAAACAAGTTGTTTTTTTTTCTTTTTAATTCCCTCCCGAAATGGTCTGCCCAAACACCATTTTCACCGAAAAAAATGACAAGAAGGTGATGGTGTGGCTGGCAATTTGCGAGTGCAGCAAAACATTTAGCCCGTATGTCCTTCGGGATGAATAAACCTACTTGGGTTAAAATCCCTGAAAAAAAAATAGCCCGTATGTCACATCGGAAACAATGCACACCCAGGACTGTATCAAGGAATGCCTTCTGAAGCGTTTATTGCCGATTATTAAGCAGCATGATGGACCCGTCATATTTTGGCACGATTTGGCATCATGTCATTACGCCAAAGACACACGAGTGTGTTACTAAAATGGTGAAAATGGTGGGTAATGCCACTTTACAGAAGCTTATGAGTCCTGTGCGAGGAAAAGTGCGAAGTTTGACTCATGATTAAAGATTTTCATGAAATAAGAGTACAGTGTTAGGTAGGACACAAATAATGATACAGTGTGCCAAATAAAATAAATAAAATTTATTAAAACTATATTTTTTATTGTATAATTTCTGGAACAGTCTATGTACAAAATTCCTCTATATTAAGAAAAATCGTTTTTCGTTTTTTTTTATTCTGTGAGTTCTCGGATTTTTTTTAAATTTTTTCCAACAACCATGATGGTTGATGAATGATAATTGCATTATTGTGATATGATCTGGTGAAATTAATAGCCAAAACACTAATGTTTTAACTCTATAATGAGCATCTTTTCTACTGCCAGTCAAGATTTTAGGCAAAATGTGTATGAAATAGTATCATAGAATAAATGTGCTTCGTCAAATCTGATAGCCTATCATGATGGAATTGATGAAACATAGGCCTGAAAAATTATTTTCCAATACTTGCATTGTGAATCCATCAACATGGCGTCATTTTGTGCCCTTCGATTAAACCATGAGTTGAAGTCAAATTTCGTTATCTGACTCCATCTTGAAATCCAAGATGGTGGCTTCCACTGAACTTTAAAATGCTGTTAATCACTGAAATTTATCTGTATACAAACAAAAACACTGAAATTCGCATGAAACTCCCACAATACGGGTATAAATTGAAAAGGATCACTTGAAAGCCAAGATGGCGGAAGCCGCTCAACTTTAGAATACTATTAATGACTGATAATCGCATAAAACCCTCACAATATGGGTATTAGGGGCCGTTCACTAATTACTTAAGCACGAATCTGGAAAATGCAAATGAAGATTATTTCTGTATCGAAATAACTGGTCATAGTTTTAAATATGATCCAAGAAGTGAAATTTGTGTGAAAGATCAGGTTAGCACAAAGTGCCATAAAAATTTGTTATGTTTTTGACCAGAAAATCATAAAAATCTAAAAAAAATCACTCTATACTACTAGAAAAAATGTTTAGCGACAACTACGTTGTCTACTAACCAAAAAGCTCAGACTCATTTGTTCTGTAAGCGATAAAGATTTAGGATTTTTTTTGGTAAACCGTTCGTAAAATTTAGAGTTGGTAGTGCATTTTACTGAAAAAACTGTCTAGAAGATTATTATCAAAAGCGCCTCATGTTGTTTATTCAAGATTTTTTCTTGATGAAGTCCTTTTTGAAATATGATGGATTCAAATTGTGATGTCCACAACGCGCCACTTTCCTTTTTGTTTTCATAAATTTCTCAATTAAAAAGATTGTTATGATAAAAAGCCAAAATTGCAGCGATCATTCTAATAATATGATTTAGTGTTTTTTGTAGTATGTTGCTTTGAGTGTATTCTCTATTCTCTATTAATTTTATAGAAACAGCAATTAGTTTATTTATTCAAAGACATTAAAAGATAAATAACAAAACATCGAAAATAGCCTAAAAATAGGTAGTGAGAAAAAAAACCTGAGTAATATGATTTCTTATTACTGTGACGCATTATCAATGCAACATTTCTTACGTAAGATTTTTGGAAACCCCCCCTTCCCCCCTAGTAAGAGATCGTAAGCAAATGTGAAAACCCCCCACCCCCTCTATGTGCTTACGTAATTAGTGAACGGCCCCTTAGCTCAAAGCGATCAACGGGCAGAAATCGAATTTGGCTATCAGACGCCATCTTAAATTCGAAGAATGCGGCTTCCGTTGAACTTTAAAATAATGTTGACGACTTAAAATCTCAACAACCAAGGCTAAACCAAGATCAACCGAATTTTGCTACCAGACGTTATCTTGAAATACAAGATGGCGGCTTCCGTTTAGCTTTTAAAAACTGTTAACGCTAAAAGTCGCATGAAACACCCACAATATTATTATTGGGTTTAAGGGCAAAACCAGTAGAAGTTGAATTCCTCTTTATAACTTTATCTTGAAATCCAAGATGGCGGCTACCACTGAACTCTAAATGACTAAAAACCGCTCGGAAGTTTTCCAATATTGGTAATGGGTGAAAGGGCTTAACTAGTAGAACCTGTTTGTTTTGACACCTTCCACATTATACCTCGTATTGTGGTTGTTCTATTATATTTTCAGTAACTTATAGATTCAAAAAGAAAAGCGAAAGCCGCAATTTTGGATTAATGATGGCTTCATATATCGAAATTCGATTTCTTCTAGTTATTTCTTCCACCCAATACTCATATTGTGGAAATTTCATTTGATTTTCAGTGATGAAAGTTATTTTAATGTTTAGCAGAAGGCGCCATCTTGGATTTCATTATGGCATTGGATAGCGAAATTTGACTTCTACTGGTTTAGCTATTTCTCTAAATACTCATATTGTGGGGTTTCATTTGATTGCCAGTGATTGCGTTTCAAAGTTCGGCGGAAGCCGCCATCTTGGATTTCAAGATGGCGTCGGAAAGGAAAAACTCGACTTCTTCTTGTTTATCCCTTTACCCAATACCCATATAGTGGCGGATTAATGCGATTTTTTGTCATTTACAGCAATGGAAAGCCACCATCTTGGATTTCAGATAGCGAGTCAGATAGCGAAATTAAACTTCTACTGGCTTAGCCCTTTCACCCATTACCAATATTGTTGGGGTTTCATGCGGTTTTAAGTCAATTACAACATTTTAAAGCTCAGTGGAAGTCGCCATCTTGGATTTAAGATGGCGTCAGATAACGAAATTCGACTGACGGTTGATCTCTTCCAACTAATATCCATATTGTAAGGGTTTTATGCGATTTTAAGTCATTTACAGTATATTTAGAAGTTGAGTGATAGCCGCCTTGGAATTTAAGATGGCGATGGACAGCAAAATTCGACTTCTTCTTGTTTATTACTTTCACTTAATAATCATGTTGTGAAGGTTTCATGATATTTTCAGTTATTAACAGCTTTGAAAATAATAGCGGAAGCCACATCTTGGATTAATGATGGCGTCAAGCAACATTTTTTTTTCCTTCTATTTGGGCCCTTTCACTAAATACTCATATCAAAGATTTTTAAATTATTTTTTTTATTATAACTCAAAACCAACACACATAACTTATCAAAAATGTGTATAAATGGGTATAACAATTCAAATATGTGCTATCTAATCTGAGCGTGTCCTGTTTTGAGATTTTGATCGTAAACTGTCACTAAGTTTTCTGGCAGTTTAATAATCAGGCATATTCAAACATGCAAAATCCAAATGCTAGTTAGCTTAATGTGTGTTACTTGGGTTGTTAAGGTGGAGTTCGTGTAGAGCTGTCAATATTCCCTAATAAATAGGTATACAAACCACGTACGTTTTTCGAAATTTACAAACTCTAAAAAATATTATTATTATGGAAAAAATACGTGCATTTTGTAAATAAACACAGTCGTGTAGAAAAATTTGCGAAAAAAACCCATTCCAATAGAAGTAATAGTTATTTGAATTTTTTAAAAAAATGTTATTTGACCCCCTCCGGTACGTTATGCTAAGTTTCTGAATATTTTCATAAAAATTGACAAAAAAAAATGTACCAGGAGGATAAATATGATTCTTTTCATTCAACCACATATTTGTTATACTCCCACGTCTTTAATTTTGAACCATCGCACACAGGAGTACGTAGAAGAAAAAGTTGGTCAAAACTATTTTTTAGGTTTGAAATCATTAAAAAAGTTTATTTTGACTTCTCAAACGTTTTAAAGATCATTTAATATATTTTAACCGTTTTCCTAATTTTTCATAATTTTCTTTTTTAAAAATTTTGTAACATTTATATGACATGATAGATAATCAAGGTTAAAAAAGTTGTTAAATTAAAAAAATCTAAAATTTTTAATTTGTCTTTGAAAGTGAAATAACATTTGAAAATATTCGAAAAAGAACATAAATTTAACTGAACATTAATTTAAAATAAACGAAGCCCTAGGTGACTTTTTTGTGGCAAAAAAATATCAATATTTTTATATAATATATTTAAAAATATCGAAAATGCGCGAGTTTGCGCGATTTTTTTCTAATGCACATGATTTTTGAAGTTATCAATTTTCAAATGATATCAAACATTTTGCCACGACTTGCTGGGAACATAAACAAAAACATTAATTTGAAAAAAAAAATCAACGTTTAAAACAAAAAATAAATAGAAGAATCTTTAAAGCAGTAAAGATTATCCTATTATCATCGATTTTTATCTATTATACTCAAAATTATTCAACATCCCTCCATTCAAGTTCTCCATTTCAAATTTTCATTTTTAGTTACTTTAGAAAGTTTTATTCATAGATTTGACTTAGTCGCGCTGATTCAACGATTTGTAGAAAAATTCTTTCTCTTAAAAATACTAAAGTTTCGACAGCTGTTACTGTTTATAAACAAATCAGATGTCAAAAAAATGACCGACACATGGTGCTAAATTTATTCAAGAATCAAAAAAACATTTACATAAAAGTTACCAATGAAATTTGAATTTTGAGTTTTGGCCAAGTTTTTGGGTTGAATACTCCTGTACGCATTGATCAGAACATCGGTGGGATTGACAGATAAGGATATATTGCAAAATGAAGAATCTATAGGAAAGAGCGAATATCTACACTTATTAATATTCTTAATTATTTGTGGTATTCTGAGCTAACAGTTCAGAATATCAGGCAACACTACTTTATCCCAACGCTGAAACCTGCGTTGTAACTTAGTTTTAACTACTCTTATTTCAACAGATTTTTATCCAAAAACTTATCATTTACAGTACAAAGGAACGATGAGAATTGAAAGGAAAGAATACATGCGGTCCAAATTGATTTTATATTTGTAATAAAGACAACAGGTGTAATGTGATAGTTTTTACCCAAGTAAAGCATTTTGAGCCATTACCATGTTTCATACTTTAACTCTTCATTTCATTATATAATTTTCAACAATCGATTTTTTAAACAAATTTGTTTTGACAAAATACTTCCAACTGTTTAATTATTTAGAAAAAATTAAATGAAGGGCCGCCGACCGCGCCTTAGAGGATTGCGTTCATGTCTTCTAAGGCAGAGGTCATTAGATCGATTCTCGGTCACGGCCAACATATTAATCTTTCTGTGGGCTGATGGTTTTAGAATTTGTTAAATAATAGCCATTATACCTTGAAAGATGTAAGCTTTATGAGTAAGTAGAATTTACATCTCTTCAGATAAACAGGAAGTTTCACTGACATCATATTTGTGTGTGTTCGTTTTTTGATAAAAAAAATTAATATCATAGAACTTAGAAACAGGTTTCAATCATGACAATGATGTGATTTTGTCTTCATCGAGAGTATTTGTAATTCTTTTGAGAGAAACAGCTAACTAAGCTGTGATATAACTTCGATAAAACTTGCTAGAGAGATAGAGAGAGTATTGGGAGAATGTTTCATCCCTACAATGGTTCTCCTGGCCTAAAACGAATGAAGCTGAGAAACTTTATTGTAACTTGCTTAAACTCATAAGTTGCTAACTGACTCAACCACATGTTGATGGTCGAATGAAATCAAAATAAACAACGCCATCTTGCTGGATTCACAACACGATTTACTGAAAATTATAATATCTTCTTATTTTCAACAAAATGTATGTTGTTTTATATTTGTGTTGTAGCAACCAGTATCAAATCGAGTATAATCGGGTAGTTAATAAGAGAAAATTGTTGCTGACAAAAACAATTATTGGACAATAAATACTTTAATTTTTGTTTGTGTGGATGAATTTGGAGGAAAATTTGATTCACTCTTCGAGAAGAAACATTTGCTTGGGAGAATATCACGAATCCTAACGTTCAAATGTTAATTTCGGTACCTTGAAGCGCAGCATTTTCGATACAATCCATTTGAATGATGCTATCACCGGACTCAATGGGCTACCCATCGGCACACCAAATTCGCGTGCTTAGATTATGCCATTGAGTAGAAAAAAGTTTTGGTTCTAATATTATTGTTTCAACATCTCAGTAAAACTCTCGGTATACGCTTCATCTCTGAACTGAAAAATAAACTTTCAACCATTTTGTTCATCATTTGTTGAAAAAAAATTCAACGATTGCGCTGAGCCTTCAAATTTACCCAGTTAAACTGCAACGCCACAGAAGGAAAATCAGTGACCACCTTCGATTTCAACCACACTACCTCGGCCAACGCCTTCGAGATGAATGTCCACTTCGTTTATCTTTTGAAGTGCACTTCTTGTTGCTACCGCCCGCCGTCAGTCATGATGGATTGCAGCCAAAATGCTCACCGAATCGAATAAGTGCATTTTGATTAATGTGCCTACATCAACAACGGTAGCTCGGATAGTTACGGTGCCGGACAACGGGTGTTAATCGAATTAATGTATCAACTACCAAAAAGAGGCACAAAAAATCATATCAAGTTGTACGCTGCCACGCTTGATTTTGGCAAATTAATCGGTCCCAGTCACAGTTGCAGCAGCGTGGGTTGGTCAGTATCAAATTAAAGCCGCATAATGGGTACAGATCGAATTACCTGTATACACATTCTGCGTTCGATAAAATGAAGGAAGAAAAAATGACCGGTGATATTGATATTAATCAAATCAACAAGAAAGATACAACAGCGCAGCACGGGCGATGAAATGTTCAGCCAAAAAAAAAGTGCGAATTTGTCGATGTGGGTTATGAATGGCTATTTTGATCCATGGTTTACTCAGCATGTGTCAACTAAACGGTCAATTAGTCGAACACACACACCGGCACTGATCGTTGGAAAATTAACGGTGACAATCCAGAACACACTTGCCTGTTCCGGATTTTTAAACAAAAAAAAAATTAAGCCGGCTATTCTACATTAAAAAAAACTGAAAATTTAAACAATTTTTTTTATCGAACAAATTGTTTGCTGTCGTAGGCAGTTGAGTTGTTTATTTGAACGCTTTTGTTTGTTTTGTTTAGTTTTCTATAAACGAAGAACCTCAAGAACATTTACAATCAGCAAAAAACGAACATAAAAAATTGGCATGAAACTTAATCCTAGGTGTTATTCAACCTCAACCTGGCCATCGTATGCAATGCGTCCATCCAATGCGGTTTGTTTTCATTCGGAGGAATTTGGGGCGCCGACTTCTCTAAGGGTGAAATATGAGCTTAAGGTTGGAAAAAAAGCGATTGTTTTGAACTTTGTTTGTTTGATATCGAAGCAATGGCACGTGTTACCGGGTGGAAGGTAAATGAAAAATGATAACAAATCCTTTAGTCGGTTCGCTGAATGAGACCCTCTTCACGAGGTTTGAAGTGTAAAAAGTGTGTCTCGAGTTGGAAAATGCGAACAAATGCCCAGTAGACATTATGACGAAGCGTAGACTTGAAGTCGCTTCAGAAGGAAGTGGGCAGTAGACTAAGTTTTTGGGGTCATGTATGAATTTCTCAAATTATAGGGTATAAAAAGCTTCGCTTTGGTTCAAAACTCTTCCATAATGTTCTGCAGAATTTTGAAGTAACGTTTACATAAGTAATTTCAACTTGTAGATTTTCATTGAGGAATTTCATTTTTTTTCTGCAAAATATTAAAAAAAATTTTTTAAAAATATTAATTTTAAACTCCGGACAACATCAAACCGTTTTTGTTCCAATTTTTAACTTCTCAAAAGCAAAGTTTCTACTGGAAACTTTGCTGAAGACCGTAACTTTGTATCTCTTTAGATAATCGAGTTCAAACCAGTTGATTGAAGGTGTCACTTTTGGCATTTTAATTTTCTTATTGTAAAACATTTCAAGAATGTTGTGTCAAATTTTCAAGTCAATCGAAGCAAAACTGTAGAAATTATATGCCTTTATCTCCTCTTATCTAATACTGCAAGAGAGAGAGAGCAGAAACTTCAAACGCGTTTTTCTCGAAAGCACATTTTTAAAGTCCGTAGACATCGTCATTTGAAAACTACTTCACCGATTCTTTTAAAATTTGGAACATATTTTCTACATATAACATACCAGACCCCAACGTTTTTCTTTTTTTTTTTTACTTTGGGGAGACTTTACAGATAAAAAATGGCGGATTTTTTCGTGAAGAATCGTAGTTTTCACTTCAGACAACCACAAAAATTTCATAAAAAAAATTTCAAGTTAAATAAAAACGTTGGGGTCCAGAAAAACATCTATTAAAAATATTTGCTCTGATTTTTTGACTTCAGATGATTCTGTGCTGAGATACAGAGTCCACCGCAAATCCTGTTTTTTAAAAGGCATCCTCAAAAGTGCTCCGTCACCGGCTGATTTTTCAATATTTTTCTACGAAAAAATTACTAAATGTTCTTTTAACAATGCTTTGTATAATGTAAAAAACTTGAATACATTTGTTTAAACGATAGCTCTAAAAAAACCGTGAAAATGGTGTTTTTTTACCCGTTAGACCCGACCCCCCTCCTTAAAAATAAAAAATGCAAAACATTTGAAAGAAAAACTTGTTTGTGGTTCTTTTAAACTCGATATATTCAGAGTTTAGTTTGAATCTTAGTTTTTGAAGTATCTACAATATAAACCAACATCAATAACAAATTTGAAAATTTCCAATAAACATATTTTTTCAGCTGAATTGATCACATTCTGAAAATTAAGTGCAAGTTTTTTCATCAACAATAAATTATAAAAAATAATTTATTCTATTATTAAAAATCCTTTAAAACAAAATTGAAATTGATATTTAGATTGTTCAAACCACGCAATTTTCAAAATGAGATCAGATCTTATTTTATAAGTGGTTTTCACCTGTTTTGTGTTTCGTTTTTGGCAATTTTTAATTTCTGAATTCTGCATTTTTAACCAGTATAAAAATTATGAATTCTGAATTAGAAATTGATTTCAGAATCTAAATTCCAAACAAAATATTCCCAATAATTTTGAACCATAAAGGGCGTTTCATAACAGAATCCTTAATCAGAAATCTCTTTTTCAATTGTGAATCATTGATTTTCAACATGGATTATTTCTTGAATTATTTATCAGTAATTCAACTAGTGAATATATATGAAAATTCTGAATGATGAAACTCTAATATTTCAATTCTTGATCACTATTATGGAACTTTTTAAACTTTCAATTCTGCATTGGAATTTAGAGTAAAAATTTCAAATCCAAATCTGATAAATGGTTTGTTATTTTAAATGTTTTCTTTTAATATTCCGAAATGATGAGTTTCATACATGGAAAATGATTCTAATTTAAGCTTTAAATGTAAAATTCCAAAGTTTACAACCCAAAATCTGGGCAATATTTAGGTAAATTTTAAAATTCTTCAATAAGAATCAAGGCGAAAAAATATCAAAAAGTTGTTTTTATTTCATCGGAACACGTCAACCAGTTGACTTGGAGAAACTTTGTTGAAAACAATTGTTTTGGACGCAAAATACATATTGTTAACATGCATCTTAAATTTTTTTCTTTGATTTTGAACATAAATTTAAAACATACGGGATTAACCCGTCAGGCAACATTAGTGAGTCTAATCTTTGATATTCGAGACTAAGGACTGTAACCAAAATTCATCCACCAACTTCTTTTGGTAGTAAACTTTTGATAGCGTTCTACGAGTACAGTTTTTAAATATCTTTCAACAAGCGAGAATTTTTAAAAAAATCTGTAGTTAAATTGCAGACAGGGATAAGATTTCGAGGTTGCCGATATCACAGAAAAATCTTTAAATTCACAGAATTTCGAGAAAATTTTCATCACAGAACACAGAATTTAGAGAATTTTCACATATTTAACAAATTTTTACGTACGTATTTCCAAAATTATAAATTTTGTGTTTCGAATTTTGTTTTTAAAAAACATCCTAATATTGGTAATGTCAACTGATTATTCTTAAGTAAAATGTAAAAACACTCATTTCTTCATGACTTTTCAAAGAAATTTATGCTGTTACCATTACAGAAAACCATCACAGAATTTCCGGGTAGAATAAAAAAAGTCATATTTTTAGATTTACGCAAAAGAACAGAATTATTTTTTTTGTAAAGAAATGAATCCAACTTAGATGAAATTTCAGGGACTAGAAAGGGAAAATTGATGTTGAAAAACATGCGAAAAAAATTCGCCTTGTCTCCCGGTGAGACTTGAACCCACATCTTGCGCCTCTCCGGGGCCCATGTATTAACATTCTACTACAGGAGACCAACCTGGCGTATGAATATTATACTGGTTGAGTGTCGATGTCTATCGGAATGAAGGGAATAGTTCTCCCATGTGATCATAATCATTTTTCTGGATGTTGGATTCATTTCTTTACAAAAAAAGTTTCGCTGACTGAATGTTTGAGTCAAGACCCATCTTTGGGTCACAGTTTAAAAATAGAAAATAAGGCGGTGCCAAACACCGAATTTGGTTGGATATCCAAATACGGCAAACGCATCATTTCTCATCATAACTGACAACCCGTGCAGTATATGAGAAGGCAATGCAAATCTTGCCGTGCCTAAAATATCCAAATTTGAGTCCAACTACCGTAAGATGAAAAGATGGGAATAGAAATAGACCAAGAAAAATGATTATGATCACATGGGAGAACTATTCCCTTCATTCCGATAGACATCGACACTCAACCAGTATAATATTCATACGCCAGGTTGGTCTCCTGTAGTAGAATGTTAATACATGGGCCCCGGAGAGGCGCAAGATGTGGGTTCAAGTCTCACCGGGAGACAAGGCGAATTTTTTTCGCATGTTTTTCAACATCAATTTTCCCTTTCTAGTCCCTGAAATTTCATCTAAGTTGGATTCATTTCTTTACAAAAAAAAGTTTCGCTGACTGAATGTTTGAGTCAAGACCCATCTTTGGGTCACAGTTTAAAAATAGAAAATAAGGCGGTGCCAAACACCGAATTTGGTTGGATATCCAAATACGGCAAACGCATCATTTCTCATCATAACTGACAACCCGTGCAGTATATGAGAAGGCAATGCAAATCTTGCCGTGCCTAAAATATCCAAATTTGAGTCCAACTACCGTAAGATGAAAAGATGGGAATAGAAATAGACCAAGAAAAATGATTATGATCACATGGGAGAACTATTCCCTTCATTCCGATAGACATCGACACTCAACCAGTATAATATTCATACGCCAGGTTGGTCTCCTGTAGTAGAATGTTAATACATGGGCCCCGGAGAGGCGCAAGATGTGGGTTCAAGTCTCACCGGGAGACAAGGCGAATTTTTTTCGCATGTTTTTCAACATCAATTTTCCCTTTCTAGTCCCTGAAATTTCATCTAAGTTGGATTCATTTCTTTACAAAAAAAGTTTCGCTGACTGAATGTTTGAGTCAAGACCCATCTTTGGGTCACAGTTTAAAAATAGAACAGAATTATTTTCGGAAACCTTGGTTATGAGTCGAGATTGATACTCTTTATTCACCTTAGTCGTTCATGAAAATTTGATTTAAAATTTAAAATTTTGAGTATAGTGAAGAACATTTTGTTTGACAATTTCTGGAGTCTTATTTGAGAGGGGGGGGGGTTAACCTAGGCTTGCCAGATACTTTCAGAAAAAAGCGGGACATTTCACGAAATAAAGCGGGACATAGCGGAAAAATGCGGGACATTTAAAAAAATTTAAAAAAAAGGCTTAATTGTGTAGCCAAACTTATACCACTGACCATACTGACTGGACACTCGATTTCGTTTTCTGGATAATTTTTCCAACAGTACGCAATGTCGATTCCAGAGTGCGCATCGATCGATTTGGAGAAATGCTATTCCAGTTAGGAAATGCCACCAAACTTTAAAAATAAAACACGCAATTTCTACGATAAAATCGGGCTAAACAGGACCATTTTCCTACAGGGCATTTTTTGTCAAATTTTTCAGGTTCGCCACCTGCCGTCGGTATTGCGAACCTGCAAAATCTGACAACAAAAAATTAGACAGAAAATGGTTGAATTTTTGTTCTAAGTCATGTCAGTGTGGTCAATAGACTGAGTCGATTTGGGGTCATTTTTGAATTTCTCAAGCCCTGGGGTCTAAAAAGCTTCGTCTTGGTCCAAAACTCATCCATGATTTTTTGCAGAATTTTTAAGTAACGTTTACATGAGTAAATTTGAACTATTAGGTTTGTATGGGAAAATTGAATATTTTGTACTGAAAAATCAACATCATTTTTTATTCTTCTGTGGAACCGTGTCAGCTGACAGTTTTTGTGCCAATTTATAAAATTCCGAAAGGAAATTTTTCGCTGAACAACTTTGTAGAAGACCGTAATTTCGTATCTTATAAGGCAAAAAAGTTATTGGCTGTTTAGCAGAGGTATGTCTTTTCGCATTGACAAACAATAAATTCAATTGAAATCCCTGCTGGGTGCCTAGCGAGGTATTGCATGGCTACTTTAGGTAGGTAGGGGGTAGGTAGGGTCTAACACTTTGAAAAAATCGTTTTTTTTTTTATTTTTTTATTTTCTTATTGTAGAACGTTTCAAGAATGTTGTGTCAAATTTTCAAGTCAATCGAAGCAAAATTGTAAAAATTATAGGCCTATATCTCCTCCTATTTTATACTGCAAGAAATCAAGAGCAGAAACTTCTTACGCGTTTTTCTCGAAAGCACATTTTTAAAGTCCGTGGACATTGTCATTTGAAAACTACTTATCCGATTCTTTTCAAATTTGGAACATATATTCTACATATAAAATACCAAACCCCAACGTTTTTCTTTTTTTTTTTACTTTGGGGAGATTTTACAGATAAAAAAGGCGTAATTTTTCGTGAAAAATCGTAGTTTTTATTTCAAACAGCCACAAAAATTTCATAAAATTTTTTTTTAAGTTAAATAAAAACGTTGGGGTCCAGAAAAACATCAATTAAAAATATTTTGGTCTAATTTTTCGACTTCAGATGATTCTGTGCTGAGATACAGTGTCCACCGCAAATCCTGTTTTCTAAATGGCATCCTCGAAAGTGCCCCGTCACCGGCTCATTTTTCAATATTTTTCTACGAAAAAATTACTAAATGTTCTTTTAACAATGCTTTGTATAATGCAAAAAATTTGAATACATTTGTTTGAACGATAGCTCTTGAAAAAAATCGTGAAAATGGTGTTTTTTTACCCGTTAGACCCTACCCGATCTTCAAGATAAGGTTTTTTTTAGTTAGATCGATCTTTTCCTGAAGATCGACTAATTCTAGTCCCAACATCTTTGGAGACAGCCGATTATTTTAAGAATGACTAGCGCAGCCCCTATGTGCGTTGCAACACCCGCGTTTAGGAAAAAATAAAACAAATATTAAAATAAGTCTTATTAAATAAATTACTGTTTATAATTTCTTAAAACTGTCTAGCCAAGATTGAATATCCTAGTTATTCGACTGTATTTTATTTTTCTGTTTCAAAAATTTTCACTTCTTGGGATTTTGATCAAAATTTTTTTTTAAATCTTGGTTTGTAACTTCATCGATCGAACATTGGTTAAGGTTTTTCGAAAATTTCCTCTTACTAGGAATTTATTTTTTAATGTGAATTTTGAAACACACATTGCCGATTATCCACAATTTTACAAGTTATTTTTCCGGGTGGTCCGAGTGTAATTCAGGAAGTGAAGAGGGGCTCAAATCGAAACATAAAATTTTATTTCGATATCAAGTTCAAATTTCTTTCTTTCTTTGAGAGAATGATGTGAATCATTTGTAATTCGTTCCTTTAAAAGCATGTAGTATTGACTGTCATCAGTTTCCTCGATTTATAATTCTTTACTCTTGTATACATGGATGCAAAAACCCCTCAGAATGGCTCGTTCAATGAAAGAGAGTGTAATTTCTTCCGTCTGCTCCCCTCAATCTATGCAAGTGATAAATCGCACTGCAATCAAGAGTGAGGTTCGAATAACGAGTGAAGCAGGATCGACGAGAGAGGATTACACTCGGAAGCCGAACTGAAAACATTGTTGTTTTCGCCAGGCTCTTTTTTATTTGAGAGGAGCCGACCAGCAATGCTTGTATACTAACATCGAAGATCTTATCTTTACACCCAAAATTCAACCTTTAATCCAATCATGAGTTCTGAGTATTTCAACATCATTGGCATAAGATGTGATCGCTAGTGGCGATGATTCGACCGCCGGCATTAGCCTCACAGCGCAACCGCATTGCGAAAAAAAAAACAAAATAAACACGTTTTCATTCCCTCCCTATCCCATCACAAGATAAAGGAGGATGGAAACAAAGAATGAATAAATTAACCAATCGATCAATGCTGTGCATTTGAATGTAAGGTGGCATTAGGGAAACTAAAGAGAAAAAAAACCTTTCCTTGTTTTAAATCACCGGCCAACAACCTCTGGCCGAACTGCCCGGCTGTGTGTGTATGTATGTAAGTAGGCAGGAGGAAAGCAAAAAACAGTTTTTTTCCATAATAAGACAATACAGGCAAACCCCTAGCCAAACGTCAGAAACTGTGCGTTTTTTTGGTGAAAAACGATCAAAAACAATGACAATTAACTCTCGTTCTCCATCTGGCTCAGGTGGAACACTGATTAAGCTGTCGGATGGGTAAGAGGAAGGTAGAAAATTGTTATGGGTTCGATTCTCATCACCGGCAATTTTTTTTAAAATTTTTTTTTGCTGGGATAAATTATTCAATAGAATGAAAATTCCATGAAATGTTATTCTTGTTTCGTTTGAATGTTTGTATGCAGTGATTTTACCTGAGAACTCGAATCTTTCTACCGGTAACGGGAAAATAATCATACCATCTTTGGCGCAATGAACATTTCAGCGCATTTTCGGCTCAGAGTTAGCTCCGATCGGCATTGGAATTTTGCAACCTCTTCTTTGGGATAAATAGCACCGATGGCATGCCCGCTTGGAGAAAAAATTTCCGCAATTTCTACATCAGCACATTTTGGCTTGTTGATGAGAATGATTTTGACAGTATTCTTATTATCAAATATGCTTCTGAAATGGAAGAAACCAAATAACTTACTCACCAAAATTCTTCCCCTATCCACAAAGAACAATGACATGTCCCGCTTTCTTCTGAGAAAACTTTTGTGGTAGACTAAATCTTCTCCGATTCTACCACTTCAAATATTTGGTCCGTGCTTGATGAAACGCTTCTTATAAAATCTTCCCTCGAATAATTTTCAACTTCTGGCATTTGTTTTCTAATCTTATTTTATCCATCTATGATATTCAGAACTAAGATGATCTTACTTAAAGAATAAGGCTGAAAAAAATTAATAACACTTTTATGAAGTTCCGCTGACTTACACCGGTAAAACCTAAATTTAGTCTCAATTTCATTGGTTAAACACAGATAATTATTCAAATATAATTTACCCTTTTCTCTCAAAGTTATCAGCATTTTTTTTTTCAAAGTTTAACAAGATTAAATAACTCGTTCAGTTCTTAGCATAAGGTTGTTGGAATATTTTCTAGACATATACAAACAGGGCGAATCCGGACAATTTTATCAAAAAACCTGAGCCGACATTTTCCTAAATTTTGTGTCATATATCCGGGCAACTACGGGTTAAACCGGAAAATCTGGCAAGCTTATCTTAGCATCACCATAACAATCTTGTGCAGTTAAGCGTTTTTTGAGCACGGTTCAGCGAAGTTAATATTTTTTGATTAATGAAAATATTCATTAAGCTGCCTCCAAATGATGATGGCTTCAGATGTTTCACCGGAATCCTAGCGGAATCCCATGAAAGCTTTAGGAAAAAGTCAAATCTCGGATAAATTAGAACAGGGCTACCGAACGAAGAAAAATTATTTTCAATCAAACAATTTATGAATAGACGGGTTAACTAAACAAATTTGGTAGATGATAAAGAACCGCTGTTAAAAAAATTGAAAAGCTTCCTTCAAATTTCGGATTTTACAATATTTTTGAATTGAGTGTTCGCAGAATACAAAGATGGAAGTTTTCATGGGAATTAAATCTTTTAAACATATTTCATTTATCCATATTTTATAAAATACCTCCTATTTATGAACTGTTTTAAAATAAGGTTGCCGAGTTGATTTCAGCACGTAGCCGGGCCGGACAAATCCGGCAATTTCGTTTAAAAACCTGGCAAAATCCGAACATTTGATTTTAAAATTGATGACCAACAATCCTGCAATATCCGGACAAATTTAGCTAAAACCCAGAAATTGCTCAACAAAAATCAAGAAAAAATTGAAAAAAAAAATCAAAAAAGCTGTCATGATAATTTTTATAAAACTGGCTCACAAAATTTCGATTTGGAGGCATAAATAGAAAATTTTAACAACACAGTTTGTTTTGTTTTGTTTGATTTGTCAAATAAAGTGAATAACTACGGGGCAAAATTCGGACATTTTTCAACGAATTTCGGGAAACCCGTCCGAGTCTGTGCCCAAATTTTGTATTAAATATCAGGACAAACCTGCATAAAACCGGGCAATTTGGCAACCTTATTTTAGCATATGTAAAGGAGTGGTTATAAAAATTGGATTCTTGTGAGTTTCTATAATGTCCCGCGTTTTTCGGCGATTTCTCGCATTTTTTTCGTGAAATGTTCCGTTTACATTTTAAATTATCTGGTAAGTCTACGTTAAGGGCAAGAGAGCATATATGATTTATTTTTATGTTTCTGCAGATATAATTGAAAACAAAGATTGAAAGTTCTTTCACATATGTTTAAAAAATCCTCTAGTGTTTCCATGATGCATCAACCGAGTCCGTTCATATTTACTTTCCCTCTAATACCTCCGGTATGAATGGTGTAGTCATAATAGTTTGCCGCAAATCGCGTTTTCACCTTGTTTAACATATAGGTATGGCGTTTTTTCTGTCAGATCCAATGCACGACCCATACGGCGCTTACAACTTAGTTAAGTTCGACCCGCATCAATTTGCCAATAAATCAGTGGGAGGTATTGCAGTCCGATTCTTTTTTTTTTTCTTAAAGGGGAGGTTTCCTTAACACTTCACATTTTTTCTGATGAGTTTCCTTTATGGAGGAGGTAAATTCGCAAGAATGGAATGTAGATATTTTTGAAAGCTTGAGCTTTTTACCACTCGTAGCGCGTCTACCGGTCTTTTGACTTACTTCTGAAGGTAGGAAAATTGAGTTGCCGATTAAGTGGTCATTTTTTCGCCTCGGTTCCCAGATAAAGTTAGTTTGAAAAATAAATTCAATCAAAATAATAAAACCACTTGAATTCTTGTTTGTATATACGAGCGCACTCATGTCGTTCAACCGGATTGACAGGTCCAAACGATTTTTCAAGTGCCACACGGTAATTCGAAATGATTCGACTGACTGATCCGTTAATTGCGCCCAACCGTCGGGCCCATATGTCTCTTCTGGGCTCTAGAAGAGGTCTTTGAAATCGTAAAAATGTCCAACTAGACAGTCGTCGTTCGGGTGATGATGGATAGAATTCGCCTTTTTTTTTTTCAAAGCATACCTTCTATGTAGGTGCCAGTTATATGATGCAATAAAATAATAATTCGAATGTGTTTGAACTCAAACGCGCCAAACGTGCGGTTGACATCGACTTCGACGAGGGATGCTGGCAGTTAGAGATTATCGTCGTCAAACCAAATGGATTAGAGTTCTAAGAAAATCGTTAACCTCAGCTCGTATTAACGATTTCCTTTTGAGACACTTGTGATAGATATTAGGCTCCGATAGGTGGTTGGAACTTGTCTACTTAGTTGGGGCCACTCAAGGTGGTGGACTACTTAAAGTTGCCCCAACTATTTCATCAATTTCAGCGAGTTTTGAATGAATGTTTGACTTTGCTAGACCCTCATTAGTTATGACTTCCGGTTGGGGTTAGAGGTTTCTTGTCGAAAAGCAACAAATGTGTGCCGTGACAGGCGCGAGTCTAGGATAAGCTGCTCTCGATTTGGCACACAACGGGCAGGAAAATCCGCGGGCCAAAAATCCCAGGGTTGCCAACCAAGGGGGATAAAGAAGACCGGACAACGGTCGGAGTAGACTGACCCCATCGACGGGGGGCTGTCGAGAAGAGTGCGTCCGACCCCACGGTTTGAAGTTACAAAGATAAGACAATACCTTCTGCGTAGCGGATGCCGTGGGTGCGCCGCGTTCGTGAGTAGGATGCTCCACCTTCGGGGAGTATCCGAGTGGAGCGGTTCTCAACGACAGAAGCTGCGGGGATAAGACATGACCTTCTTCGCAGTGGAAATCGTTGGGAAAGGGTTATTCCACGTTCAGGGAATACCCACGGGTAGAGTGGCTCTCGACGCCGGGCGAGCCATTCGAGTCGGTGTAGGATGACGTCTTCGTCGGGAATCATCCGAGTCGTTGCGTTAAGTCCCGCGCGTGTGCCGTGACAGGCGCGAGTCTAGGATAAGCTGCTCTCGATCTGGCACACGACGTGCAAGGTGGCAAACTTCGAACCCTGAAGATAAGAGGTCGGGCTTCGAGTCGTTAGAGGCGAGGTCAGGCCTCAAACCTTCAGGCGGAGAGGTTTGTGTGGTCAACCCCGGAGTCTTTATGATAAGAGGTCGGGTCCCGAGTCGTAAGAGGAGGGATCAGGCCCCTTACCAACAAGAGGAGGGGTACAAGTGGTCACCTCGAGTCATTACGAGGAGAGGTCAGATTTCAAGTCGTTAGAGGAGAGATCGGGCCTTGAATCGTGCAGAGGAGAGGTAAACCTCGAGTCGATGCGAGGAGGGGTAGGATCTCAAGTCGTTAGAGGAGAGATCAGGCCTCAAGTCGCGAAGAGGAGAGGTTTGTGTGGGAATCTCGAATCATTGCGAGGAGATGTCGGTTCTCAAGTCGTTAGAGGAGAGTTCAGGCGTCGATTCGTAAGGATGAGAGGTTTTGCTGATAGTGGTCTCGTTAATGAGTATTGCCTTTGAGCGCATTAGCGCGAATAGACCTCCCACTGTTGAAGCATAGTGTACTAAACAGTTCGAGGTGGGAACCAGGTCTGCGGCCCCAGGTGGAGTTTAGGGAGTAGGGGGTATACACGGAGTATATCATGAGTCTTCCCATTGTACCCATGGACCCAGAGTAGCAAACTGGGGGGACGCGGTGGCTTGCCGTGCCTTGGAATACAATCCGTAAACCGGGATTTACCACCTGTGGTTACCAACTAAAATAAAAAAAAAATGTACCTCAAAAATTTATACCGCTGAAGAGTGCTGATACCACGTTGTAGTCCAATGTACATAATTGTATGCACTTTTGAATCAAATGAAGGACATAGCTTAGATTCCATAACAAAGAATTCATAAATATTAATTTCTTTGATTTTGAAAATAAATAACACTCTCGGTGAATGGTTTCGAAATTTAAATGTAGCGAGAACGCACATTGAATAAGAAAATCGTTGTTTTTTTTTCTACAAAAATCAATATTTTTTCTAAAATTTAGTAAGGGAAAGCTTTCATGAACTTCTTGATCGATAACTGCATTTTATGGCGATTTCAAGTGTTCCAAATGATTTCAAAGGCTTTTAAGAAATTTTCCTCTTGCAATAAGGAATTCAACACTTGAGATATAATGCTCCATTAAACTGCTTAATTTCTTCATTAACATGACGTGACATGATGAAGTATAGATTCTAGGCTGAATTGGAGTAAAAAACAGGCTTCTTATTCAAATATCAATTTTTCTAATCAACACTATTGTTTCAGTTTTAAGTCGTAGATGGCAGCACTATTTTGCTGTTATACAGAATTGAGAATCATTTTCGACTATTCGGGATTAGTTGAAGTATGATGCATGGCTTGGTCAAAGAATACGTACTTGGGAACCCGCGGACGCCTTGGAAATTCTAAGATCACCAAATCAAATAATTAGAATTGCATCAAGGTCTTTAAAAAGTGAATTCCTTGGACCGATAATCAATGTTGTTGTACTTCCGATGGAGCTTCATAGACCAGATGGCTAGTTGTATTATTGGTATGGAATGGAAGTGAAGATGAGCAGAAACTTCGGCGGTGGTAAATTCTTGAGCTGATGAATTTTTGCAAATCGAGTGAAGCTTTCTTCACCGGAACTCCAAAAAAATGTGTAGGAAAACAACCTTGAAATGATGTATGTGGGCCTAAATCTACCTGAAAAATCAATAATGAGACATTAATTGGATTTAACTGCAAGATGGTGCTACCATCTGCGTCTTGAAACTGGAAAAATGTGATATACTGGAAATGAAATCATAGTTTTTGAATTCCGACCTGATTTTGCTAATTAAAAATTACCCCAGAACATTTGTTCCTTCATTTTACGTCATGTTTATGAAGCTAAGCTGTTTGATAAAATATTATAGTTCAAGTGTTGAATCCCTTAATGCAAGAGGAAAATCTTTTCAAAAGCCTTTTAAAGTACTTGGAATATTTGAAAAATGCCTTAAAATGCAGTTTTCTATTCGAATATGTCGTAGAAGCATTATGTCTGGCTTTTTCGCTGAAAATTTTAGGAAATAATATTAGTTTTGGAGAAAAACTTAAATTGTAATATTATTAAATATTTCGCCCTTTTTTCATATTTTTGGTTCTCAATGCCAATTGCTTCATCCAAAACAAGTAAACTTATACCTAATTCATCCGTTGAACAATTTAAAACTAATTGTAGAAGATAGTTTTGATAAATTCCAATCATACCTTTTTTTAACAAGCAAAACACATAGAAATACTATGCTTGTTTAGTTCACCGTAAACTATCTTTCTATAATAATCATCACACAAATTCGGAAAAAGAGTTGATTGAATTGAAAAGATTCGAAATTAATAAACTTTACTAAGAAAAAGTAAGTTTAATAAAATGGATACATACAAAAAAAATGCAAATGAATGCTTTTTTATGTAAGTCACATGATAGATTATTCAAAACGAAGTTGTTTATTTTGAATTAGGAATAAGCTTAAGAATGAATTTCAAGCAATGAAGTTAACGCTCATGAAATCAATGTCACAGGAACATTAAGAAATTAAATAAAGATTTTTAATCATAATCAATTTTTAATTTCAACCAGAATTACATTCAAAATAATCAAAATCCATTTAAAATAAGAATTTTAAAACAAAGGAATAAAAATTCCTTTAATTGAAACTTTCATATTCAAAGAAAATAAAATAACCTAAGGCTGCCAGAAATTTTTCAGCACGTACCCGGGCCGGACAAATTCGGGCAGTTATTACTGAAATACTGGCAGAATCTGGGCACTTGATTTGAAAATTTCGACCAAAAATCCGCGCAATATCCGAGCAAATTTGGTAAAAATCTAGGAACTTCTCAACACAAATCAAGAAAAAATTTTTTTTTTCATCAGCAGGTATATAATTGTATATTAAACTTTCAAAAAACTTCTCATGATTATTTTTAGAAATTCCCCACAAACATTTCGTGTTGGACGCATAAATAAAAATTTTTACAACACAATTTTTGTTTTTGCATTGCAAAAAAAAGTGAATAAATCCGAGCAAAATCCGGGCAAACAGGCCGAGCAGGACTTTTGTCAATTTTTTTATTATATATCCGGGCAAACCCGGATAAAACCGGGCAATCTGGCAACTTCCTAAATTTTTAAATTCAATTAGAAAATCAGGTCAAGTTATCAGTTGTTCAATCACGAATTTGAATTAGAACATCTAGAATCGTAAAATAAAAACCGATTTAAAAAATCCACTTCATATCGATATGTCCATACTTATTTGATAATTATTTTAAATTCTTTTGAGATTTGATAGAAAAATTTTGGGGAAGTGTCTTGATTTGGAACCAAAACTAAATCACGCTTCAAACCTGTATGCTCAATAAATAAAACTATAATTAAAACTCCTCGAATCCCATTAAATTACCCTTTGCACGGCCTTGCCATAATAAGGTACATTTTGGAAACTTTGCATTCTTGAAATATAACACAGAATTTTGACGAATTTTCAATTTTGACTGTTTTTCAAACTTATAACAATCTGTACTTTCAGGATTATTTTAAACACCCAATCTTGAACTTTTGATGAAGACGCACAACAATTTTTTTTCACAAGTAAGGAAATATTCTTCCGTTTCTTGTGAGTTACCTATTTTAGCACTGCTCATTAAAAATATGATAAATATTGATTTTAAAGTAAATACTGAAAATTTAGTAATTCGAATCAAATTCAGACAATAAACATTGTTTCTCTAAATCGTTTTAAACCAGAGAGAAGCACGAGTAATTAAGAAGTATTGATGCTTAAGCTTTCAATACGAATTCGCTATTCAGTTATTAATTCAAAATTTGGCTTGTGAATCTAAATGAAAATGGCAAGTTACGAGACTGTTTTAAGTTCCGATCCTGCATAGAAATCAAAAGTAAAATTTCAAATCATAATCATACAAATGGTTTGCCATTTGAAATATCTACTATTCATTTTTGAGAGTTATGAGTTGTGAGTATAAAATATGCAAGAAGTTCAAGTACGAAAAGCAAAACAAAATTAAGAATCAGGACTTTTTACGAGAGATGATAAAAGCTGAGATTCAAGAAAAAACAAAAACGAAAAATTGTATACGGAATCCTAAATCTGATCACAGACATTAAAATTAAAAAAAAAATCGTATGGGAAAGTGGGGAATCATGGGCCACTTTTTTTCGTTGTTTCATAACTTCTTTATTATAAAAGATAAAATGAAAATAAAAGATGGTATGGTTATCTACATTTTCATGAGGTATTTTTTCAAAAATTTAAATAATTTGTTTTCCCCAAATTCTGACTGTTTGAAAAAAAGCTATATTTTTTTTGGATTTTGAAAAATGGTGGGGAATCGTGGGCCACCAAATCCAAATTGACCAAATAACATGCAAAGTTTTAAATTGACCCAAAACTGTGATTTCCTCATTTATATCGTTATTTAAAAGCAATTTCAGATGATGAAATACAGCGTTTAGCGTTTCATCAATTCCCAAGGAAACCCCATCTCCTAAACGCAAAAGGAATAATGATTCAGAATTAAAATAAATTTTATTTGTAAAAGGTCTTGTGATTACCTTTTATATAAATAATTTAATGGATAATCTAATTAATGTATACCATGACAATGTCGATGATTTTAATTTAAGAACTTGTGATAACAATTTAGGAAATTTAAGAGTTTTGCAATGGAATATATGTAGTATGAATAGTTTAAATAAGTTTGACTGTGTGTTGCAGACTATTGAACATTTAAATGTCTGTATTGATGTAATTGTTATTTGTGAAACTTGGGTTGCGAAGCATAATTGTAATATTTATAACATTCCAGGATACACCTCGATCTTTTCTTGCCGTGACCAGTCCTATGGAGGTCTAGCTATGTATATTAAAACAAATTTAAAGTTCAAAATTACTGAAAATAAGGTCATTGAAGGTTTCCATAGGATAAGCATTCAAATATCTTTGAGTGGTCAAGTTTTTAGTGTTCATGGCATCTATAGACCACCCGCATTTCCATTTAACTCATTTTGCGATCAAATTGAATCCTTGTTAGCGTCTGTTGCCGATAACCATTCTTGTCTTATTGTAGGTGATTTTAATGTCCCCATAAATTTAACCAATTTAAATACAGTTACGAAATATAAGTCGATTTTGGAATCCTTTGGTTATGTTTGCACAAACTCCTTCCCCACTAGACCAAAAACTAATAATATTTTAGACCACGTCATTTCTAAGCAGATTGATCTAGGCCGACTGAAAAATGACACTATTTTTACTGATGTGAGCGACCATTTACAGGTTATTACATCCTTTAAGTTATCAAGTAATAAACAAATGGCAACTTTAACGAAAGAAATTACTGATCATTGTAAACTGAACAATTTATTTTTGAATTATTTGAATAATGTTCAACTACCAGATAACGTGAATGTTGGTTTGCAAGATATCACAACATCTTACAGCCATTTTCGATCAATGTCTACTAGGACAATAAAAAAAAATGTAAAATTGAAAGGCAACTACTGTCCATGGATGTCACTAGATCTTTGGACACTCATAAAAATTAAAAACAACTATTTAAAACGTTCTAAAAGGCACCCCGATGATGTCCAACTAAAACAAATGTTGAGTCATATAAATAAAAAATTGTATTTAAAAAAACAGGAATGCAAAAAGTTATATTATGAACGTTTACTGAACAACACACCACATTCGAAGCTTTGGAGAAATATAAACACCCTCATGGGTAAAAACAAACCAACCACATCAATCAACCTGTCTGATGAAGAAGGCAGCACTACCAACAATTTAGAAGTTTGTGAAAAATTAAACAGGCACTTTTCCACAATTGGCAAAAGGTTAGCTGAGGAAATTCCAATTGACCCTGGCTCTGACCATTTATCCCGTATTGAACATGTACAAAATACAATATTTCTACATCCAGCTACTGTGAATGAGGTAAGGGTAGTCATTCTATCCCTTAAAAATAAGAAGGGCTGTGGACCTGATAATTTCCCAGTAAGTGTCTTAAAAAATTACCATGACAAATTCTCTATCATACTTAAGGAATATTTTAATTACATTTTAGAGACTGGAATTTATCCTGAATGCCTCAAAATCGCAAAAGTTATTCCTGTTTTTAAGGCTGGCGATTCCCATGATATAAACAACTACCGTCCAATATCTACCTTAAGTGTTTTTAGTAAAGTGTTTGAAAAACTTCTTGTGACCAGAATTGTAAATTTCCTGAACCAGCATGACATACTTTATAAGCTGCAATATGGTTTCAGATCCGGCTCGAGCACACTAATTGCCATCTCAGAACTAGTCGACTCCATTATTTCTAAAATTGATTCCAAAAATATTGTGGGAGCATTGTTTTTGGACCTTAAAAAAGCTTTCGATACATTGAATCACGAAATATTACTATCCAAACTAGACAAATATGGAATAAGAGGAACAGCTAATAATATCCTTCGCAGTTACTTAGAGGGGCGGAAGCAATTTGTAGTGATTGAAAATACCAAAAGCGTGGTAAGAAATATTGATATAGGTGTACCACAAGGTAGCAATATAGGTCCGTTACTTTTTTTGTTGTATGTTAATGATCTCTGTAACTTACCATTAAAAGGCACAGCACGCCTATTCGCTGATGATACAGCAATTTTCTACTCAGCAGCATCTACTGATATTATCATTCAACAAATTGAAAATGACTTGAAATTGTTATCTAAATATTTTAATACCAACTTGCTCTCACTCAACTATACGAAAACCAAATACATGTTATTTCATTCTTCACATAAAAGATTACCTCCGAATATTGACCCAACGATAAATGGAAATGTTATTGAGAGGGTAAAATGCTTTAAATATTTAGGAATCTACCTAGATGAAACTCTTTGTTGGAGTCGTCACACAGAATATCTAGAGAAAAAAGTTTCTCCTCTTTGTGGTATCCTATGGAAATTGAGAAATTTTGTGCCTCAACATGTTTTATTGAAATTTTACTTTGCGTTTATTCACTCTCATATTAACTATCTTATTATGATATGGGGAAGAGCTTCCTTGTCAAATTTACAAAAACTTCAAACTCTCCAGAATAGATGCTTAAAAAATATTTATAGACTACCGTTGCTCTTTCCTACCCAACAGCTCTACACCTTAAGAGCCCATAACATTCTTCCATTAAAAGATCTTTGCGATTTACAAACTGTAATATATGTCTACGACAATTTACACACAAGTTTCAGTAATCAAAACATCCATTTTACAACGGGATTGCGTACTCATAACACTCGCCAGTCAGATTTTTTACAACGAAGCCGATCCGTGACATCCTTAGGTCAAAAAAGAATATCATTTATTGGTCCAACTAAGTACAATGCCTTGCCTAATGAAATAAAAACCATCAACAACCGTTCCACGTTCAAAATCAAAGTAATACAGCTATTAAAAGAAAAATTGAGTCGTTAAAAACCGATCGATCAGTGACCAGTTTTCTTCTTTTATAATTAATTTTTGTAGCAATTTAGTTTCTTTGTGTGTTCTTTTTTTTTTTTTTATTAATTATTTAAATTATAATGTCTTATTTGATTAAATGTTTGCTTAGTAGTATTAATATCAAATAGTGGATCTCTTTAAAGGAAATCTGTTTACCATTGAGATCCATGTAGTATTTAATTTAGTATTATCATTACATTTCCTCGCACTAAATTTAAACAAATAAAGAAGAGAGCTGTGTATGATCGCATAGATTCCAAAACCTGGCTCGCGAAGTTTTGGCAAAATTTCTGATATAGGATGGACAAAATATTTTTCAAAACTCTTCATATGACATAAGAAAACTTTGCAGATAGGAAAAACGTATTTTAAGTTCTGAATGTGTATAAAAACATAAAAATATAGGTGATTCAAGATGTGTGGCCCACGATTCCCCACAAGGTATGATTTGCAAATTGGTTGCGTTTGTGTGACTTACTGATGTTCCATCAAAAATTCCTTTTCCACGTGAAAGATCATGACAAAACTAAGATCATAAGCGTATGAGCATATTTTTGTTATGCACTTTAGGTTCCCCATCGATGAAATTAGAGGGTGTTTTTTCAATTGTGTGAGTAAATTTCTCTAACATTTTTTAGCTTGATAAATAAAAGAAGCATATGATGCGTATTTTAGTCAACAACATATAATAATATATGCTCACGCAAAGCGACGACAATGACAGTTGGTTTGAGATTTTTATCTCAACACACATCTGAGATATTAAAAGTGGCCCACGTTTCCCCATGGCCCACGATACCCCACTCTCCCCTACCACAAAATCCGGAATGAATTTGACCTAAACTTTCCAGATTTTTTCCTCAAGTATCTGAGCTGTGCAAATCCAGGCTATTTTCCACAATATCTGCCAATATCGAAAATTAATCGAAATATTGAAAATATTTTTTTTAAATATTTTTTTTATCGAAACACATCAGTCAATCATATTTCCAACTCCCAAAAAAATTTCATTTTATTTTGATAAAACTTTCATAACAAATTGAAGCACAAAATGCAGATTTCAGTCAAAAGAAAGCGAATACAAAATTAACAATTTGCCTAACGTTTCGTTCTATAGTCTTGACCTTCTTCAAGGCATATATAAAATATCTGATTTTTTTTAAAAAAAGATTGCAAATTTTGCAAATTTTTGATTTTGCAAAAATTTGACAAACTAATGTTCTTGAAACTAGATATTAAGGACTAAATTTTAAAAGGGAGAAAATGAAAAAAAAAAACTGTATAGAATTGTGGACCTGGGATAAGATTTCGAGGTTTTGGCTTAAGTTCTTAGTCTAGTCATTTTGGCCGTTCGTCAAAATATGATAAGGATTTTGAAATTTCGTGTTCAGAGAAGAACATTGCTCTTGACATTTTGGAACCGCATGGGGGAGAGGAGTTTAACCTTGACCTACTTATACATATTTGCATTTTGAAATTATTGAACTAACCATAGTATAAAAAAGTATATCTTTTTTTAATAAAGGAAGAATTAAATAAGATAAATCGTACTAGCTTCAAACTAAAATTGATCATAAGTTTATCAAAAGCTCACATACCATATTTCAGAAAGATCTGATAATTTCTCTAGGGCACACTATTTTTGAAGATTTTGTCTATCAGCTCTTGTTTTAATGTTGTTTTAGTGATGCTTTAGCGATTAGCGCGGAAATTTTGAAATCGATCGATTTTGAGTGCAAACGATCATTGATAACTGATAGACCAACATACCTACATGAAAAACATAAACTGATTTTCAATCTATTTATTATCTTCCATTCCATCAAGGATTCAGATTTTGCCTGAATACAAAGCTTTGAAAATATTGAATTCTTAATTTTTTAGGAATTTAAGTAGATAATATTACAACTATTTCTGACATCGCTGAAGAAAGTCTTCGAGTAATTGACATTAAAGATTATGAATTATTTTAGAACTTTGTTGAAGCCTGCAAAACGAAACTACTTTTGGTTTAGAGAATATCAAAGGTTCATTTTGGTTTAAAATTTATTTTCAAAAAATCATCAAAATTGCTTTATTTCGCAAAATTCCGAAAACAAACAATACGAAAACTTCTATAACTTTTATCCCTGAAATCAAAATAACTCGCGATCTTCGGAAAAGTTTATCATTGAATTAAAACCTTTTATTTGCTAATCTTTGTTATCTTCTGCAGTTTTTCCCAAAAAGTGCACAAATTGATTAAATGAATTTTTACCCATTTTCTAAAGTTATTTCGAAAGCAGTGGCTTATAGAAAAAAAAAACCTAATTGCATTGTCGGAATCAGTGCCCCTAAAAGATTATAAATCAGTTCTTAAGTTTTTTGCACCTCCGACAAATGTAAATTTTGTTGAATTGTGTTATTAATGATAGTACAGACTCCGTTCGTTCTTAGCAACATTTGATTTTGGCACATGTGCCAAACGATTTTTTTCTAACGACTTTACCATTTAGCTTTTTCTATAACAGTACCAATTTAATTTAGACAATCACCATTAATACGTTTTTACGTTCTTGAATGTTGATATAATACAACAACAATAACAAAAAAAATTCAAAAAAAAAAAAATTATAAAGAACTCAAAAATTACAAAAAAAAATAAAAACAAAAAAAAAATCCAAAAAAAAAAACTCTAATACAAATACCTACCAATAAAAGAATAGAAAAGACGTAAAATATCTAAAAATATATGTAAATTGACAAAAATAACAAATATGATAAAAATAACTGTTATGTTATTTAAATAACAAACATACATTACGATGATTAATCTCATCATAAAAGATAAAAAACAACAAACATTATAAGCATAACAAAAAAGTTCTAAATGGGTCTAAAACATGATACAAAAATAACAAAAAATAACTAAAAATTGTCAAAAAAATCTGATCAACTCAGTTAATAATAATAAGAGTGGTTTATTTCTATTGATAGGTAAGCAAAAATTTGGTGAAAAAAACCGTTCGATTTTGGCATTTTTTAACTAAGCAAACTAAAAATTCCTTTAAATGTGAAATCGGGCGCTGAATCCGAAAATGATATTGAAAAGCTCACTAGAACAGTTTTTGAATGATGATCATAATAAAATAATTAATTACACTAGTTTACAGCATTTTTGAACTCAGTAAACTAAAGGTCATTTCCAATGTGAAATCGAGCGCTGAATCCGAAAATGAAATTCAAAAAAATCTCAGTAGAACCGTTTTTGAGTAATGCTCCAAATATGAAATTTCGAAAAAAATAAAAAAGTTCTTGTACTTAGATTAAAATATCTCGGACGGCATAACAGTAATTTGAAATCCCTCTTTTGCATATTGAAGGTGAATAAGTTTTCTATCGATCATCTGAACACTGTTTTTGCGTTTGACCAACAGTATTGCTGATATTAGTGTCTTTATGAGAAAAAAAATTATAAAAAACGCATTTTTTTAGAGAAAATTTTGTTTCAACGAAAGCTTTAGACTCAATGGTAGCATTTAAAAAATCTGTTTTTCTTTTGCGATTGAATGTAAATTTAAAACAAAGATTTCAAGTGGTTATTTATCAAAATCGGTTGAAAATTGAAGAAGTTATGGCTACTTTACCATAACTGAAATTTTTGGAGTTTTTAATAATTTAATGAACCGCAGTACACTTATCATAGTATAGGAAGAATGAAACATAATAAATCTCACTCGCTCCAAGTCAAAATTATTTATTCGCTTACCAGAAGGTCACATGCCAAGTTTCAGGAAGATCTGACCACAGGGAAGGGTTGCTTAAGTCTCAAACATGAATAAAATTTTGAGGTATTTTGCCCGGAAGGAACGAAAATACTGGTTTTTTATCAATAACTTTTTTCATCACTAGCTGATTGTTTTTTATGGTTGATTTTCTTAAAGCCTAAATTGAGACAAATATTTCACCCGAATACTGTAACTCGATTGGATTTGAAACAGAAAAGTTATTGCGGTTCAAAGATTGTATTTTGGTCGAAAATTGTCGTATAAAACGCAATGCGTAAAAAGTACTCATTGCGTGTTGGACAAAATTTGCGGCCTTTAAACCGCAATAACTTTTCTGTTTCAAATCCAATCGAGTTACAGTCTTCGGGTGAAATATTTGTCTCAATTTAGGCTTTAAGAAAATCAACCATAAAAAACAATCAGCTGGTGATGAAAAAAGTTATTGATGAAAAACCAGTATTTTCGTTCCTTCCGGGCAAAATACCTCAAAATTTTATTCACGTTTGAGACTTAAGCAACCCCTTCCTATGGTCAGATCTTCCTGAAACTTGGCATGTGACCTTCTGGTAAGCTAATAAATAATTTTGATTTGGAGCGAGTGAGATTTATTATGTTTCATTCTTCCTATACTATGATAAGTGTACTGCGGTTCGTTAAATTATTAAAAACTCCAAAAATTTCAGTTATGGTAAAGTAGCCATAACTTCTTCAATTTTCAACCGATTTTGATAAATAACCACTTGAAATCTTTGTTTTAAATTTACATTCAATCGCAAAAGAAAAACAGATTTTTTAAATGCTACCATTGAGTCTAAAGCTTTCGTTGAAACAAAATTTTCTCTAAAAAAATGCGTTTTTTATAATTTTTTTTCTCATAAAGACACTAATATCAGCAATACTGTTGGTCAAACGCAAAAACAGTGTTCAGATGATCGATAGAAAACTTATTCACCTTCAATATGCAAAAGAGGGATTTCAAATTACTGTTATGCCGTCCGAGATATTTTAATCTAAGTACAAGAACTTTTTTAATTTTTTCGAAATTTCATACTTGGAGCATAACTCAAAAACGGTTCTACTGAGATTTTTTTGAATTTCATTTTCGGATTCAGCGCCCGATTTTACATTAAAAATGTTGGTCAGTTAATCAAGTTCACGATTTTTTTAAAATTTTGTAAACTAGTGTTATCATTGTTGCAGTAGAGGATTGAACTAACACAAATTGAGGTTTTATTGATTTCTTTATGTCGATCGTCTCTAAATCGGGATAAGCTTCAGCATTTTCTCAATCCCTTGCATCACAAACAGTTCTTTTTCAATTTCAAACATCAAGTTGAAACCTAGAAGGATGAAAATCCCGAGAAAAAGAAAAAATAAGTTGAAACCTCCCACTGAAAACCCTATCCAATCCATTATATAATGGTTTCGGGAATGATTTGCAAAAACAAATCCGCAAATAATTAACTCAACATACTCGAAAGTCAAGTTCATCTGTTTTTTTATCGACAAGCGAATATCATCATCATCATCAGATGAAAAAAAAATATACACATCCAGAAAGTCCCGGGAATTCCAGAAAATCAAGATTCACTAGAAGCGGGAAACCGGTCTTGCGAATTTGCGGGTTTACACCATTTCGTAATTGATCTCATCCTTTCGTTCCAGCACCCTAATTCGTTGATGACCTTTTTGTATTTGGTGGGAAGGTCTTTTTGGAAAGTCCCTGTTCTTTTTGGCATTTTGCTTATCAAAACCACTCTTCGATTTCACTTAATGAGTCTTTTTTTTTAATTGTTGAAATGTTAAGTCGATTCTTCTGTAATTACCATCCTTCCATCGAGGCACCGACACAAACAGCTTATTCTCCCAGTGCTCAATTCCGACCGGCAGGCCATTCGTTGGAACATAGTCCCCACTGGCCAGAGCTTGTTGCTTCATCCGCTGATTCGGGAACACAAAGTCCAGCTGCTTCCAGTTGTAACGTTCCTGCAGCTTTGTCGTAGCACTTGCCACCGCACAAAGTCCCACTACGGCCACGAGAGCCGATAACTTCCACATGTTTGCTGGTTTGGTTTCGTAACGACCAATTAACGAATCGAAATAACACACTTATGAATATACACAAAACTACTGCAAATATCCTGCAGGATTCTGGAGCACTTCCTAAAAACCCGGCACTTCGAGACTTGCACGACTAGCAAGCACGTCCTGATCCGAGGAACTAACTAACGCGACTGACTTGCGGAGGACTAATACGGGCCGGTTATATCAACGCCGCTGCCTGGATCTTACCAAGTTGGCGCGATCGAGAACCAAAATCGTCAAAACGGCCAAACGAAACGAAAAAGCCGCCGCCGTTTGCCACAGACGGCGTCGTCGTCGTTCACGTCAAATTGCTTAAGCCAAATCAACCAGCGTTTCTGCACGGCCTGTCAGCATGAAGTAGCTCACAGCTAGCATACGCTGGTAAGTGATCGAGCAGACAGAATTGGACGCCGCCTTTGCCGGTTGGCGGCCAAACATGTTGCAGGAATAAGGTAGGGTTGCCATCCTTCACGCGAAAACGGGATGTCATGGAAATTCAGGTTCTATAATAAGGTAACGGACTTATTTTGGACCGGGTACATATTTTGGACCACCTTGCAGCGCTTTTCCAATGTTTTCTAATAAATCACATTAATTATGAAAATTTTCAACACATATAGTTAAAGCTTCTTCTTATGATTCTAACCATATCTAAAATTTCATTCACAGAAGCTGATAAGGGGGAGAAAATGGAAAATAAAGTTTTGATTTTTTACAGTTGGGCCAAACCAAGCCCATTTCAGAAGGACGTGCCATTATTGACGTCAACTCTCAAGAAGTTTCCTGCCTAGCTATGATGAATTCAACAACTACAAACCTGTTCACAGCTATAAGAAAACACTTGAAAACTAGTTTTCAAGCTCGGAGAACCAAAAAAAAAAACTTGTTTTAATAGCAATTTGACCCATGTCGAAAATAGGTCCTACTTTATTCCTTAGGGACTTATTTTGGACCACCCAACATAACCTAGGTATTAAACTTGCTGTTAAAATGTTCATAAGTGTAAAAAGACGTTTTACGACGATATGAAAGAACTATGCACACTATTTCAATCACCTATCTTCTTCTTCTAATATATAAAGATGAGTTGGACTATATATGTTTGTTTGTATGCACCTTATACAAATCCACACCGCTTCAGCCTGAAATTTGGTACAGAGAGATGTTGTTGAACAAGGGTAAGGTTTTAGTAATAGTTCTGAGCCCCTCCCACTTAAGAAAAGGGACCCTCCCATACAACGTTCTATTTTATTCACACGAACCAAAAGTCATGGCACCCATTTTGGCAGCCGAATTTCGTTTCCTTTGGCGGGGTTTTTTTTTCACCATCATTATGGGCCGAGCATTAGCAACGACTATTCAAAGTTCACGTATACTGGAAAGCAAATCAAAGCTTGCTGATCATTGAAAATTTGAAAGGGGGAATTTTGGCGGGTATTTTTATTCCTTCTTCTGTTCTAAGACCAAGCCCACCGGGCGTTCCTATTTTGGTCGGTATTTTAGATGGTTTAATTGGTTGCCTTTTTATCTACTTACTGATTTTTGCACCCTTTGTAGCCATTCAGGTTGGTATTTTTGTTTGTTTATTTTCTCATAGCGATGGCCGATTGTGTTGCTACCGGGTTGCTACATAAACGCATCCAGTAACAACCTACTGCTCGAATGCTATTTCTCGCACCAAGTTAGCGACTGTTGGTGCGAAGATGGGTTGATAGATATGTTGCTAAATGTACTCGATTCGAGGTTTAGCAACCATTGGTGGGCTTGGTCTAAGCACGTGGTACTGGTAGGAGATATTTGAATGCAATAATGAGCCTACATTTTGGATTGAAAAATACAACTAGCCTGTTAGAAATATACTGAATAGAATTGTAGTGATTTTCAAAGTGCTCCCTACCGCCGCTAGAGTGCTTTGAGAGTCTACATAAATATACAGTGAACTGAACAGTGACTTCTTCAGCTGAATGAACCGATTTTCGTAAATTCCAGCTTTTATGAAGCAACTATTGTCGAATTTTTAGAATCTCTCATAGAGAAAGAAAAAATAATAAGATTCAGAGTTATAAGTTGAAGGCCTCGATTTCAACGCTTTAATAGTTGTTGGGGAATTTTAACGGGGGATTAGAAAATTGATCGTGTATTATCAGTAAAAACTTTTGGTTCCGTTGAAAACAAATCCATTACATGAAACTTTTATCAAATAAATCAGAGGTTTTCAGTTTTATGCAGTTCTATTTCTTTGGCCAATTTATAATTTTTGAGTCAGTTTGTTCAATTCTACCATCCAATTTAGATAAATCTTATAGTAAAACCGTTTAGTACTGCGAATTTAAACAAATGAACCTTAAAATTGATCACACTTCACAAGCATCAATGGGATGAATGTCCAAGAATAGGAACTTTGAAATGTAACTCACATATAAAATTAGAATGGTTACTTCGGTTCAAATGTGGTTTGTTTTCAAAAACTTTAAAAAACTAAATGTGGAACTTTCACATTTAAGACAAACAGTGTGAAATTAAAAAGCGAAAAAAGTACACAAATAATTTAAAACATGCAATGTGAGTCTTCAGCATGGTTTAACCAGATTCGGATGTTTGTTTAGAAATTTCAAAGTAGATAAATGTCTAATATACCATTGTACAGGGAGATCATCCGTCTTGAAAAGTGGAATGATATCCAAAAGAGATTTTTATTAGAGGCAGGATGGGAAAGATATCAAAACAATTTGATCATTTGAAGATAACAAATAAAAGTCCAAATCTTTTCAAGCTTCCTAAAAAATAATGGTGGATGAAAAAAATGTTCATCGTGATGAATAAGCTTTCAAGGGAAATTATTTTGTATGTCTTTTAATTTAAAGCTCATACCTTTAATTTTTTCTATAATATGAAAACGATAAACACGGTGAATAATCTCAATAAAAAAACTGAATGGCCAAAGATGCGCAAAATTGCTTATAATGATGTATTTTAATATAAAAATTCTAAAAGTTAAACGACTCAGTTTGATTTATGTTTTATGTGAACCCGAGCATAGCCGGGTAAAATCAGCTAGTTATAAATAAAATTTAGGAACTTTGGCATTATTTCATTTAATCAACTCGCTGAACCCCAAACTTGCCTTAAGACGGGATTTACTTCAATCGGCATAAACCAAGCAAATCAATTTTTTAACTTATTTTTTGTGCACTACACTTTAAACCACGTTAATCTAATAATCCACAATAATGGCAATTTTTTGATAAGCTGTTGTCAAAAGCTTCAGGTTGAAGAAGCTTAAAAACATGAAAAAAAAACTGGACATGCACCATTTTTTCATTTAGTCCTTTTTTATTATGCTTCATGAAAAATTATTGACAATTTGATCTATAAGTTACAACCATTCAAGGTTGATTTTCGCAAAAAAAAAAAACTTGGTTAGGTAGAAAAGCCGAAATATAAACCCCGTCTAAAGGATGGGTTTAAAAAAAAAACGACTACAAATGGGCGAATATGCAACGAGTTTAATTTTTGTAGCAGTTGAAATATCTCAGTTTTAACAACAATTTTAACAAAATATATTTTCAACTATAGCTATATATGTTTCAAAACTTGGGAATAGATTGATGAAATGTGAAAAATTACAAGCAAAAAAGTAATGAAAATCTAGTTTTTCAGCTCCTGTGGTTATGCAGTTCAAAAAACTGTTGAAAAATTTACTCCAACGATAATTTTTTTTTTCCCAGGACAAAAGTGGTTTGAAAGATAAAACTGAATTTTTGTAAATTTTTCAGAAAACATAATTCTCGCATATTTTTATCTTTTTGAATCTATGTTTTTACAGAACTGAAGGCAAACCAAATCCACTAAGGTTTTGGAAGTCAAAATGCATCAATAAAAGTCGCGGAGACTGCAAAAGACGTCGAGACTGCAGTGTGCTGTCGGAATTTTCAAAACATTTAATAAACACTTTAAAATAGCCGGTTTTTCTGTTTTTACTCTATTCTAATCAAACAAACAAAACTTGACTACTTTAATATGAAAAGACAAGATTAACTGAATTATTCGCACAATCTAGCATCAATCGCTGTCATAAATATAGCAAAATTTAGAGAAAAAAAGACTTATTTCATTTAAGGGTGGTCCAAAATAGAAACCTGGTGGTCCAAAATACCGACCAGAATAATAATCGAAGAAACGCGTTGTTAAGCTTGAATCTTATTATATTGCAAAAAAACCACGATATGTTTCGATAGAAAAAGCCTTGATCTTCGTAATGGACGGATAATGCAGTCAAAAATTGTAACATGTACTTTTTTATTTCAGAAAATAGTTTAGCCACTTCCCAAAGCGGTCCAAAATAGGTCCGTTACCCTACACCAAAAATAAGTCTAGAGTACAATTTATGGATGAAAACTGGCTATAGATATTTAAGACCCATTCCAAGCACCCCTCAATTGGAGAACCGATTTTAATTTTCCATTATTCAATAATAAATTGCATAGCGTTAGAAAGGTTATTTCTTAAGTGTCATTTTTCATCAAAAGATTTCCAGTTACCGTTTTTTCAAGATTGAGTATGTTATCGTTGTAATTTAAAAAAATTAGAATGAAATTAAATTTATTTTTGCAATTATTCTTTATTTATGACATTACTTTGTTAAAAATCTAGCAATGTCAAAAAAAAATTATTGCAAAATGATGGTAAAAAATTTATTTACTTTTTCTCGGAAACGTTCAAGACTTTTTATTTCAACACTATCATAGTATTTCTTCAATACAAGTTCATTGTCGTGCAATGCGCTTCAACAAACGAATTCTATTATCAATATTTAAAAAAAAACTAAAAAAAAGTTCGTTTAAATTTTGAGTTTTGGCCAGGTTTTTTGGTGAAATACTCCTGTGTGCATCGGCAGAGAGGTATTTTCTTCTCAAAGTTGTACAGAGTTGAAAAAGTCAAAATTTCAACCAGAATGACTGTTGTGTTAGTGTGAAATCAACCATAATTCTCTATAGGATTTGACATTAACTCCGGATCCTTGACAGTCAAATGTCAGCTTTGCTATGGGCCTACAAAATCGTGGGCCTGTAATTTAGATGGTTGTCAAACTCAATAACAAAGATTAAGGATGCCATCCCCCTGGGTAAAAACATCGATAACGGAACTTCCAAGCGCTGTTGATGCAACTTTTTTCAAGAAGGGCAAAAACGTTCGCTAAAACACTTTCTAATGCACCGTTCAAGATACTTTTTAGATGTTTCATAGAACCCATTTGGAAATTCTAAGTGACATGTCAAAAATGTCTGTCAATTTTTTGTCATGGTATTTGTTTGGGGGGGAGGGGTAACTCCCCCCCATGAGGGTCCAAATTTTCAAGCAAAATTTTCTTTACTCAACCTAAAATTTAAAATTAAAAAAAATTTGCAGTGAATCAAGAATAACAAATAAAATCTCGTTTGTTGATAGATATTTAAAGACTGTACTCAAAAAACGCTATCAAATGTAATTCACATAAGAGGTTCTTGCAATTATTTGGGGTACAGTTCTTAGTCCCGAAAATTGAATTTTCAAAAAAATTAGACTCACTAGGGTTGTAAGATTGCCTCGATTTTGCCCGAATGTTTTAATTTCATTTAAAAAATCTAAGAAAAATTTAAATTGAATGATCACAATTGTGTATTTTGCGTCCAAAACAATTTTCATAGCAAAGTTTATCCAAATAAACTTTCTGATGTGTTTTGATAAAAAAAAGCAATTTTTCGAGTTTTTTTTCTTCATAATTTTGATTGTATGGTTAATAAATTTGCCTGCATAGTGCCCAGATTTTTGGTTGTAAGTTTTGAAATCGAATGCCCAGATTGAGCTAGGTTTAAAATAGCAAGGTTAGTTTAGGTTTGAATCATTTCCGATGTTCTGGTTTAAATTTTTTTAGAATCTATTCCCAGTTTACTATTCTTGATATTCAGTTCGGTTCATCATTGGGACAAAATCCTGATTCGAATCTTGGTTTTGCATTTGAAACTAAAATTTAATTCATTTTTCATGTTGGAAACTTATTATTCCGGAATATTTATAAAAAAATAAAATGACAACCCATTTTTAAGATAAGGATTTAAATTTTTTAATCTTAATTTTTAGGCAAAGTTCAATCTTAAAAAAGTTCCATAATGGTGATTTAGAATTGAAATATAAGAGATCATCATTCGGAATTTAAAATTCAGATGCACTAGTTGAATTACGAATAAATAATCAAAGAAAGAGTTCATATACACTGCCGGCCAAAAGTTTGGGATCAACCGCTCATGCAAATTTTGATCGTTCATACCTCAGCCGTTTTAAGACATGTTGCAAATCTTCTGCTCCTATTTGAAAGATAACCAGCAAAGATTATTTCGGAGATATTTTGCCCAGAAATAATGTTTTTGTTTTGTACCTTAAACTTAACTTAAAAATAGAAGGTTTTCAAAAAATTGCACTTAATATTCATAGCCGATCATCTCGGGATAGGATGGACCAAATTTAAAAATTTGAAATGCATTAGAATCCTTATTTCTTACCTCTCAACACCCTATAATAAAATTTTGTGCAAAAATTTAAGAAAGTACTTTTAATTAATAAAATGTATGTATGTATGTATGTATGAAAAACCCACCAGTGGCCACCCACCAGTGGCCACCCACCAGTGGCCACCCACCAGTGGCCACCCACCAGATAGGTCTTTCGACCCGAGGCGGTACGGGAAGTCTCGATCGCATATTCAAATATTGTTCATGCTTAACTCATGAACAATAATTGCAGTACAACCAAGGGGTCCGTTACCACTGGCTTGGGACAGGTTTGACTCATCTCACTCCCTTCCAACTGTTCGAAACAAATAAAGAATTCTGAAAAGGTTCTTAAGTAACCTTCTCATGATTCTAAATTTGTCGAGATACTTCGGCTGGCTTGAACCCACAATCCATTGTATATCAGTCTTCCGATCGTTTGATGTCCTGTCCAACCCCCCGCTGCACCCCATAATAGAGTTAAGCTATTTTGAACATATGAAAAAAAAAACACTTTTTACATCTTACCTCTTTTTCATTTGAAAAGGATACATGTTGAAAGAGATATTTTCCGGGAATATTTAAAAGACAGGAATGGGCAAGCCTGCAGCCAAATCCGCCAGTTGCCAACTATCGCTCTTCTTGCACTTACCGGGGGTTAACCAACGTGTGAAAGGGTTTGAGAAACGGCTAGTGACCAACAACACCCACCTTGCGAGCAACAGCAATTGCTCAGCAACATTTGGGACGCGTTAAAGTTCAACGAGTTCCGAAATTGAAGGTTCGGCACCACCATTGCCACCCGGTTCACCACGTACGATCTTCGAGCCACAAGACATCCCGCAGTAGCATTTCCTGTTGGCCGACCACTTCTTCGGGTACACACTACACGGTATTTTGGATTTCTTGATTAGTGTCACTTCCTCGTAAAAGTCGATCTGAGGTTCTTCGTAATTGGGCTCTGCTAGCCAACCAAAAAGGCCGCAATAAACTGGCCTGTTGCGAAGCGTTGATGTTACTTCCCGAAGCATTGGTTGCAGAGGACACTACTGTCTGCTGTTAACGTCGTGGTAATCGTTCCGGACGTACTTGAAAACAGATTGAGAATCTCTAACATTTGAACAAATTTTCAGCACAAATGACAAGAAAAAATGAATTTTTCTCCAGGAGTTAAAATTGGCAGCGAAGAAAAATCACACCCGTCGTTCACGGCCGCAGCCTACTCCTAAGTGTCCTAAGTACTTTTAATTAATAAAATATACACTTAAGTTATCGTTCAAAAGTTTGGGATCACCCCTTAGTACGGTGAATCGGTTATAAGTTTAGGATCATTCTTTCAAAAACATGCAAATTTATCTCATTCATATCTTTCTCATCTAACATCGTATTGCAGATCTGAAGGGTTCATGTGAAAGCTTAGGAATTGTTGTTTTTTTCATAAATTCATACAAAAAGTATATTTTAAAGTTCTTATCATAAAAAAATTAACCTGAAATTAATTGTTTTATGAAAGTTCACACTTATGATTCTGTTTTTTTTATGATTATCACTTAAAAATATAATTTTGGAATGAATTTATATAAAAAAACAACAGTTCCTAAGCTTCCAAATGAACTCTTCAGATCTTCAATACGATGATAGATGAGAAAGATATGAATGAGATAAATTTGCATGTTTTTGAAAGAATGATCCCAAACTTTTTGACGATACCTAAATCATACTAAGAGGTAATCCCAAACTTTTGAACGATAACTTAAGTGTATATTTTATTAATTTAAAGTACATTCTTAAAATTTTTGCACAAATTTTTTTTATTGTGTTTTGAGAAGTAAAGAATAAGATTCATTTCAAATTTTGAAATTTGGTTCACCCTATCCCGAGATGATCGGCTATGAATATTGAGTGCGGTTTTTGAATTCTAACTTTAGGTTAAGTTTAAGATGCTAAACTAAAACATTATTTCTGGGCAAAATATCTCCGAAATCAAACGATCAAAATTTGCATGTTTTTCAGTGGGTGATCCCAAACTTTTGGCCGGCAGTGTATGTAGAAAATAGAAGACTTGAAATTCGAATTAGAGGGTTCTGGTTAGGGATTCTCTTATAAAATGCCCTTTTCGCTTAACAGATCTGGAATTAAAATTTTAAATTGCCCAAAAACAAAAAACAGTGGAAAATCACTATTATTAATAATACATATATGAAGGAATTGCGTTCCTTGAAAAGTATTAATTTTACTCAATCAAAGCAATCGAATCGAATTAAAGGTAATCTTTCGATTGCTTTGATTCAGTAGAATTCAATCTCTTAGCCTCACGATACATAATGGAGACTAAAATTTAATTTATTTTTTTTTCACAGGATTTTAATAATAAAATAAAATTATCATGGTAATTTATAGTTGATAAAATAATACTTAATGAATCTTCAGGTTCAGAAAAAAATTAGCTGGAAATATATTTTATTGGTTGGTTGTTTAACATTACTAAATTGTAGATACTTAAAAAAAAGATTTGATCTATAATTTGAATGTATCGAGTTCATAAGAGTTTGAAATAAATCTGATTAAAACTCCAAGTTTTTCTTTCAAACAATGCCTACAAGATCCCTTAATTATTTTTTAAAGTTTAAAAAAGGAAACTTTTTGGATTTGTTTTCGAAAGGAATGATTTTTAAATTAAAAAAAATTTAATGAATAAACTCGATAATGACATACTCTCAGTATCATTTATTTGACTAGTCTTTATGTACACTCAGAAAAATACTATTATGTATGCCATAAGATTCTCTTATGAAGTGGCGCCATAAGAAAAATTAATGAAATTCATAAGATTGTCTTATGACGCGAATGAATTCTGAAGATGAACGCCTACTTCAATGAGAGGTTGTTGCTTTTCATAAGAGATTCTTATGGAAACAGTAAATCACTTTCTAATAAGAAAAAATCTCGATATTTCATGCTGAAAACATTCACTTTATTGTTTGCCAAATTTGTTTAAAATTAAATCCATCATGGTCACCATCAGCAGCGCATCAACAGACGGCTCCATTAAAGTTTTTTTTTGCCGCATCTTTATCTTCGACCTTTCGTTTTTTGCCGATCAGCTAGCTGAAAAGTATACTTTGTTTATAAACAAATAATGTATATTAGTTTACTAATATATTCAACGTTCACACCAAAAACATCAAATCGAACTTACCATTCCGGAGATAACAATAACATTTAACATTGTAGGAAAACTATAATAACTATGAACTGGCGATTGCTTCGTACTGTTAGATGATGGAAAAAAAAACTGTAGATGCTATGAATGAATGTGTTCATCATTTTTTCACAATGCCGTTTCTTCTATTTTTCATAAGAACATCGTATGAAAATTGAAAGAATTTCATAAAACTCTTATGAAAAATTAGTTTGGACGTAAAAAAGTGGTTCATAAGATGTATCTTATGAAATTTATAATAAGATTTCCTCTGAGTGTATGCATTTTTCAAGCAAAAATGTTTAAGTGAACATTTTCTACTCTTAGCTATCAGTTTAAGCAAAATATACTTGTTTGTGTTTTTATTCGAAAGTTAAAACTTAAAGAGACTGTTTTCAGCAAAAATGTAAAAATGATCCAAAAGTCACATGGGGCAGTTTTGCTTGGAACTGTTGTATACCGAAACCAAATGCTGATAGATTTAAAACTATTCATTATTTTGAATTTTTCGAATAAGTAAATAAGCAAATAAGTGAAAATCAGTTCTCATATTCCTTGAACCTTTGAAAAATGTGAATTAAGCTGCCTTGTTTTATTCGTGAGTATGTATTTTGAGTTTTGGACATGGATTTAAAAAATGTATAAAGTTTTACATCCTTCATGTTAAAACAGAATCATATAAAATCAGCATCATTAAAAACTTATTATCCCGTCTAGACTCTGAAAATTGTATATAATCGCAATATGTAGCTAAAAAACACACAAAATCACCTTTTGTATTCCAGCAACAAAGTGTTTAATTATTTAACGTTCTAACTTGTATAAGAAAACTGCATTTTTCATCTATAATATGGATATTGATGTGAAAGATTTGATCCAAAATCAAATTAAATCAGATTTGAAATAAAAATAACGATAAATTTTTGAATGTAAATCTTTTAAATTTCAAAACTTATTTTCAATTATGGTAAACTAAGGGTGAGAGAAATAGGTGAGTAAGTAACATTTCTTTGATTCAGAACCTCATTTATTGTTTTGCATTCTACATATCTAGGAAATTTAATTTTGGTTCTGAAAATCATTTGGAATTTCTTTTTTTCAATCAAGCAGCCTTTTTCTGAAGTAATGATTTTTTTTAATTATTGGTAGATTACATTTTTCAAGCAACTTTGAATCATAATTAAAAATAGTTTGATTATAAAAGGGATAGAATATACAGGTACACCTAGGCAAATTCAAATGAAGCTCCTTTTCTAGTAAAAACTTATCAAAATAAATATCTATACAAGAAAAATTGTGTTTGAGTGCGAGAGGGAAATGTCAATTATTAGTTTTTGAAAGCCATACTCAATCAATTAGAGCTAATTGTCGATTAGTTGAATTCATTTTTTTTTTATTATGTTTTATTTTGTGATATTCAGAAATTTGAATGCATCTTCTTAATTTAACCGTCTTGTGAGATTCGCTACCTTAAAAGTAGAAAAATAATGAGGTTTTTGGATGCATTCTGTAAAAGAAGACTATTTAAAAGTTTTCGCAAACATTTTAACCCATGATTAAAGGAGATATCAATACTACCTATGGGAGATAAGAGCATAACGAGTACCTGGGGCATAATAAGCACTCCCCTTTTCTTCAAAAGTACGTATTTTTTAAAGTAAATATTCATGAGGATTTTTTTCGTATTTCCTATTATTATTATTTTTCACCAAAGAAGAAATCTCCTTAGCATATTTACAGAAATACCTATTTAAAAAAAACAGCTCGGTTCTCTAGTGACGAAAATATTATAATTTTTGGGCACCACGAAATAAGCTCTTGTGATCTTTAAATCATTCTGATCTATAATGTACGCACCGCAACATGATGTTTCTCATGATTCTCAATTTTCACCATCATGAAATTTTTGATTTTTTACTTAAATCAGTTTTAAATCGCGTTTTTACTTAAATTTGTTGACTCGGGTTGAAAAGAGCACTATCAATCGGGGCACGATGAGCGTTTTCTGCCGTAGAATCTAACAGCAAATTTAACTCGATGTAGAATTATAAAGCTACAGCTTGACTTGTTTACATCTGACGATTTTGCCTATTGGCTAAGCCTTCTCCTTCATAGGACCACGCATGCGGGAAGGTCTTTGAAAACTAAAACTCATATTTGAAAAAAAAAGTATCAAATTATGATAACTGATCTTAATTTACTTATTTATCTACCTGGTTTCCGTCCCACGACATAACCTAATGATCAATATTCCTCGACTCGGTCCACGGCAACCGTTCTCCAACTTCTCGGCCATCCCATTTGGCAACCCTAAAGTAAGGTACTACTTTAAGCGGTTGATTCTCGTTAGTCTAACAACAAACTTTAACAACCGTCCGTCTGATCGGCTCCTCAACAAACCGCGACGACGAACCGATCAACGATATCGCCGCGACGCTTTTTTCCATTAAAGAAAAAAAAAAACCGACGTTGCTAGCTACCAATTAGAGGAAGCTCGCTAGACACCGCTGACAGATAAAACATGATTTTAAACGCTTCTGCTAACCAAGTAAATCCTAATCTGAAGAATTTAGTTATTAAGTGATGTTTCATTCAATGGTTCAACCTAGTTAGGTGTGATGTAAGGGGTACCGATGTGTGGAATATTCAATTAGGTTCTGGCACAGTTACAACAAAAACAAAAACTTAAACAAGCATGAGTGCCTCGGGAAACCACTTGATGTTATCGAATCAATTTGGCACTGAGGTGTTCTTGCCACCACTAAGGTAGTTATTTACCGAGCAAGACACCGATGAGCGTCACCGCGGGTGGATCCATATTTCCAAAACAGGAACTTTTTTCCGATGTTTAGGCTTCGTTTTCGCTTTTGGTGTAAATTACATACATCGTGCGAGAGAACCCCTCATTCATGTGGTTGATCATTCACCGGCTCCGGTTGTTCTTCTTGTTGTTATTTTCGAGAGTTAAGTCAGCTATGGTAGAATATTTACTAAACATAGCCTAAAACCAGTGGCAGGGTCTGTTTGTGGTTTTGCGTTTTGTTACAAACCTACGCAAAACCGAAATGCTGGTTATTATCGTTCACGCAATTACGAAAAAAAATAACTTGGCGATCACATAAAAAACGCTGCAAGTTTTGAAATGCATTTTAACACATCATTCCTCACAAATTTTCCACTCTAATATGTGTTGTAAGCATACTTAGTTGAATAATTCTACTGAATCAAAACAATCGAAAGATTCCCTATAATTCAACTACGGTATAAGAAAAGTTCAGATACTGGTATTTCGATAGTAAGTTTACTGACGTTTTCGATATCACTTTAGAAGATAGTTTGCTAATAAACTCCAAAAATGTTTTTCCCCTGTGTCATTCTGAGTTTTTATGTACAGGCGGATGTCTTTGATAAGTTTTGTTTTTAAGGACAAATGCCTTCTGTAGAGTGCCTCTCTTATAAAAAAATAATAGTTTTGTTTTCAAACGATATCCAGTTACCATGAGCTATTGGTACACAAAATTGGGCAGAAGTTTTGATAACGACTGTCCAAATAAAAGTTGCGGTTTTGTTTATTAAACGCATGAACGCGTGCGGCGCCTGAGTTTTTCACCGTTTTTCAACGGTTGCATATGTTGTTCCTCAGTTGAAATTTAAGCCAGCTATTTTTCGCTCGTTTTTTGACATTCTTGGGAGCAAAAATGAAACGTTTCAAAATCAACAAAAAATAATAAAAACACACTTGGTTTGTACTAACTTGCCGTACTTTCAATAAGAGATAATTGAAAAAGATGTTTCGACTAAATTTTCGAAAATTCCAATAACGTCATCAATATGATCCGACTCAAGCTGTCAAAAAACACGAAAGAAGTTTAAAATCAAAATTTTCTGAATTGAAAGGGATTCCCTGAATGCGCTGAAACCCCAATCCAGTTCCAACAGCTGGTTCATCCATTTGCTTTCTCCTGGACTTCCCGGCACACCCGTTTAGCTAAAACTGCACTCAAACTGAACGCATGGTGATTCAAATATTCGATGTCGCAGTGAACCCCTCGATGGATTTTGGAAGTTCCCCTCAGTGGCGTAGGCATCTGATTTTGGTTTTTTCCAACATTCGTCAAAAGGTCTTATATGTATAAATGAATGTCGGCAATTAATCATGCTGGTTCTGTGCTCAACAGAAGAAGCTTTTCAATCGCTTCTCCGAAAGTATTTTTTTCATTACTTTCAAAGCGGAATTACTCACAGTCACAGCTCCTTAAACCGGTTTTGAAGATGCTGTTTAGTCTTGCATGCTTCTAAGCAAAAACAAAAAAACACACGAAATTCAATAATCAACAAACGTCAGAGTTTTTTTATGCTGGAGTGTGACAAATCAGTCTAGCGAATCGCTCATGGATTCAAAACATATACGTGACGAATCATTAATGCTTCTTTGATTCACTTCAGGTACCCAATTTAATGCAACCGGCTAGCACATCATTTAATGGCTTTTTATTGACATTCGAGGTATGAGGTATTCGACGAAAAAACCAGCTGCCTATATTTGAACCAGTTAACGTGATCTTAATCTGATAGAATCGCCATGGTTTTCCATAAAGTCAATAAATAAGACGACCAGTTACCGAGCGATAAGCTGCTCAATCAATATCGTTCAGTTTAACGTAGGTCGTGAAATGCTTAGTGCCCATTAAAAAAAAAGTTAGCTTACGGCTTAAACTTAGCAGGTCCTTGAAACGGACTCATGCAACTTTTCGAAAAACGGCTCTCTCTAGATGCTTGCTATGAATAATTGAAATGTTTCGTATCGATGATTCTCAGAATTTAAACAATTTGAAATGATTTTTTAAAACAAAATGCTTTGAAGTCAAGCTTATAGTATCTTGAATAATATTTTCTTGACTATCCATTCAGGTTTTTTGAAGATTTGATTTTAAGCTTCAAAGCTCCCATATCTTTTTATGGGATGGTGCTCAATAAAAGGTAAAACTTAGCTTATTTTAATTTCCTGCATTACCTTTTTATATGAAAAAAATTCTTCTCCCATACCAATTTCCATACAAAATTGAAACGGTTTGCCCTAATTCAGGAATCAATCAAATCATCTCTAACTAACAGTATTGAAAATATTTGTGATTTTATGACAAATGAAAACGATAATAATATGATTTTTTTTTAAAAGATCAATCAATTTTTTTTGTAGAGAAATGAATCCAACTTAGATGAAATTTCAGGGACTAGATAAGGGAAAATTGATGTTGAAAAACATGCGAAATGAATGAATGCGAGATGAAATTTCATCTAAGTTGGATTCATTTCTCTACAAAAAAAGTTTCGCTGACTGAATGTTTGAGTCAAGACCCATCTTTGGGTCACAGTTTAAAAATAGAAAATAAGGCGGTGCCAAACACCGAATTTGGTTGGATATCCAAATACGGCAAACGCATCATTTCTCATCACCCGTGCAGTATATGAGAAGGCAATGCAAATCTTGCCGTGCCTAAAATATCCAAATTTGAGTCCAACTACCGTAAGATGAAAAGACGGGAATAGAAATAGACCAGGAAAAATGATTATGATCACATGGGAGAACTATTCCCTTCATTCCGATAGACATCGACACTCAACCAGTATAATATTCATACGCCAGGTTGGTCTCCTGTAGTAGAATGTTAATACATGGGCCCCGGAGAGGCGCAAGATGTGGGTTCAAGTCTCACCGGGAGACAAGGCGAATTTTTTTCGCATGTTTTTCAACATCAATTTTCCCTTATCTAGTCCCTGAAATTTCATCTAAGTTGGATTCATTTCTCTACAAAAAAAGTTTCGCTGACTGAATGTTTGAGTCAAGACCCATCTTTGGGTCACAGTTTAAAAAAAGATCAATCAATTTTATCAACGGTTTTATATTTTCTGGGAGCTTTGAATGTCAATTTGAAACAAAGAATTCAAAAGGTTGTTTATAAAAATCGATTAAAATTGATTAAGTTATGATTGTTTACTGTAACAATGGTGTTAGTTTTTCAAAATAATATTGAAGAACCATAGTGTACAGCAGAATTTTTTTGCCTAAAAAATGCAGAGTCAAAAAAATCTTTAATAAAAATATATCTTTTACAATTTAAGTAGTCATTCTTAAGTTCTTTTACTTTACTTTAGTATTTTTACATTAATTGTAATTTTTTAAAATGCATTCTAAAATCTTTCACCTGGTAAGTCAAATGTATCTAATTAAGCTTACTTAGTTACAAAAAAATAAAATTCTTTTATAGGTGTTTACAATCTTTGAACTTTCTAAAGAGTTTGAAAGATTTAGCTTGTTTTACTCGAGTATAGGATAACTTTTATCAAGTAAGCCTTCAATATAAAACTATAAAAAATATGCTTGAATCAAACAAGCTGAATCTTCAAAATTCTGGACTAAATTAAAAAAAAAAATCAAAATTTCAAAAGTTAAAGTAAATAAATTGAATTGTGCAGTTAAAAATTAAAATAAAAAAATATCGAATTACCTGAAATTTATTTGTAAAGATTCATTGTTTCTTTATCAGCATTTTATTTTTCAATTAAAAATCTTAAAATTAACATCCTGTTGATGATGTATTTAAAATTATATAAAAAACAAGTTTTTTCATTAAACATAACATAAAAAATAAACTGTAATTCTACACCCAAAAATCCAATGCCTATTTAACAAATCTCTGTGTCGTACTCTACCAAAGATAATATGATCGGAAAAGCACTATGTCCTACTGGTATAATGACTCGAGCTCCCAAGCTAATTAATGCATGACCACTACATTCAAGCGAAACAAAAAAAACACGTTATGGGATTTTCATCCTATTGGGTAATTCATTCCACAAAAAAAACTCACTGCAACATCTCATCTCGGCTTGACAGTCCAATATTTTACTCAGAGCACCTTTTGAGTCGGTCAACAAACGGAAGTTTATTGTCATAGCCCATGGTGTACAATATAACAAGGTGATATCTTCCCGATAATGTCGACATTACTATCCATCTAGTGATCCTCGGTGTATGCAGCATTATCTTACGCGCGCAAAACTTTTTGCCTGGCACGCTATTCGAAGATAGTAATGACGTCACTTGTTTACATTCAAACGAGTTTTTTACTCGTGTTAGTAGCCTACCTTGTCTAATTATACCGTGGTCATAGCCTTGCCTATTGCCGGCAGGTTTACATACACACGCAGAGCTCATCTTGGCTGGTGGTTTTTGCCGTCGGTTGAAAACAAAGATTTTTTTTCTAATGCCGATTTACATAAATACACACAGCACTCGGTACATCATTCGACAATATTCTTGCTGGTTGATTGTTTCCATCCTTCTGTGTCTTGTGATAGAATATAGGATATGTTTTGTTTGATTTCATTCAGACATATGCACGTTGCTTTGGGAGGACAATGCCAGTTTTTGAAAGCTTGTTAATGAAGGTTCGGCATAAAATTTTATGCCGATAATTCCACTTCCAAAGGAATTCATTATTGGAGTAGAGTCTGATTTGTGGGTATTCTATATAGTAGTGATTTTCAGCTGAAATTTCGGAAGTTAATGACCAATAGAAATAATATGTCGGTAGGACTTAAATTGCGGGTTCAAGTCCCGTCGGTGAACCATTATATCTTTTTCGGAAATTTCAGGATATTTTCGGCAAACGTTTTTTCTTTCTTTGATAACTCATGTTCTTTCATACTTTCTATCACCTTTGAAAATGTGATAATTTTCGGGTACCAAGACGAACTCATAACATTAGGTTTGATTTCAACAGAGCAACACCTCTCTATGTAACTGGACTGCTCGTAACCTTGAGCAGCACTCTTCATATGACCATTAGTAGCTTCAAAGAACAAATGCGAGATATACTTGGTCTGACGGTAAAAAAAAGACAAGCCACTCCCACGAGTAAACAACTCGATTGAATATGTATAAACAAGTGACGTCATTGCTATCTTCGAATAGCGTGCACCGTAGTATCGGGAACGGAAGGTGTGTTGTGGCACGGTGGATACCGTTTATGGTGAAAAATATCGTGATCGGGAACTTATATCACCTTGTGTTATTGTACACAGTGCATGGAGTGTTTCAATACAAAATCCAGCAGTCAACCGATGGAGCTCGACATGTACGCATGCTGGAGCCTATTACGTCACGTTAACGGTGGTGTTATTGACTAACGAGTCGATGTACTGAAGCGGAAATCGCGGGTTCAAGTCCTCAGGTTCGATTCCTGGTCGAGGCGTTTTTTTTTATATACCATTCATAATTGATTAATTGATTGTTGCATTATAGGGCTAGACGGATCATCTGCCAAATAAAGCACTAGAAAATAATGTATGAGTGTGTGTGAATTGTTTGTATTTTACATACACTAGAGTGCCCCAAATGACCCGACATTCGAAAAAGTTATGCGCTTCAGGCTTTAACTGATCCTAGACCCAGTACAAGGTCTCATAGTCTTCGAATGAAATATTTGTCATAGTGTAGGCTTTAAGAAAAATCGTTTTCAAAAGAAATCGGCCTATGGAGACCAAAGTTATTCATGAAAAACTGGATTTTCATGTTCCTCCCGAACAAAATGTCTCGAATCCCATACAAACGTTGAGCGACTCTTTTCTTGATCCGATCTGGTCCAAATTTGGCATGGGACCTTGTACTAGGCCTAGGATCAATTTAAGCCTGCAGCGCATAACATTTCACAAGCTTGAAACTTCTCATACAAATTTGGGGAAGTCTACCATACACACATACATTATTTTGTTGTTACTTTGTTTGATGGATGATGCGGCCAGTCGTATAATGCAACAATTTAAATAATCAATAATGATTAGTAAAAGGGAAAACATCGCTTCGACCAGGAATAGAACCTGCGTTCTCTGAGTCACCTCTCCGACATAGAACAACTAGGCCTATTAGTCAGATGAAATTAGTCAAGCTGTAGTTCTACAATTGAGTTGACTTCATCGAGTTGAATTCTGCTGTTAGATTATACGGCAGAAAACGCTCATCGTGCCCCGATTAATGGTGCTTATACTGCTGCAGGGGGAGGGGTGTTCTCATAATACCCTACAGAGACTGATTTCAGGTTTCGGCAAAAAATTTCAAAATGCATTTTAAACGTTTTCGATTTTTTTCAAGTTTTGGCCAGTTAGTAAAAAGACGTTTTAAGTGTCTGAACACGAAACAATGATGTAACTCACAAATTAAAACTGTTGAACATGGTTCGATCAGCGTCCTCCTTAAGGTGATCATTCTGCCCTTATCGCTCCTTTAGGCGTTGTCAATATGTTAAGATAATTATTTTTCGAATATGAAAAAAGTAAAATTAAGAAGCATCCTCAGTTTTTCTTTCATATCCAGATTCAAAGTTCTTGAACTTAGTTCTTCTGCAGAATTCAAACATAACAAACATTCAAAATAGCGGATTAGAAAAGTAATTGAAAGAAAAAATCGATCGAACTCCAAAATTTCAATATTTAAAATAAAGATTAAAATTGAAGGCTTTGAAACACAGCATGGCTGATATTTGAAATTCTAATCTAGAATTTGGATTCAGAAAACGTATTGAAGTTCAGCAATAAATTCAGAATTGAAATTGTAAATTCAGGTTCAGAGTTATGATTTAGAATTATTTAAATGAGGTATTCAACGTAGGTTTCAGTTGTGGAATAGAATTATCTTTATTCAGGTTTTTTTCGTCAATTCCTTAAACAACTATCTATTACATTGGCGATAGCTATTAGTCACTTTCCACTTCCCATATTCCCTAACCGGGAAAGTTCGCATTTCTCAATGAGTACTTTGATACTCTTACCCAGAATATCTGGCATACTGTTGTGTTGCCACGCACCCAATTTGATTGGTCTCACTTAACCGTGTGATGATGTAAACATTTGTACTGTCATCACTGAAAATCAAAAGTTCCCAAATTTGAGAACTTCCACCCTTCAAACCTGAGTGCAATATTGACAACTCAAGTTTGTGGAAAAATCACAGCTTGTCAATATGCCAAAACTACCCTTCAAGCGGAGAACTGTTTTTAGGGGTTTTTTTAATGTTGGCTAATCTGCTTCTACTACCTTCATCGTGGCAGATCTACGTTTGGGTGGTCAGTTCAAAGCGAAGAACTGATTTTTTGGGGGATAATTTTATTCCTTCTTCCTTCATAGAAGGTCTCACATAAATGTAGCTGTAGCAGTCAATACTAATAGCTCTTCGGTGGTCGAGCAGTTAGCATCCTTTGATGGTAATCGCAGTGCCACTGCCGATATGGGTTTGATTTCCGTACCCGCATCGTTTTTTTTTTCGTTTGTGGTTTCCATTTTATTGCAGTTTTAGATTTTGGGGGATAAGTTCTCTTCCAAGAGCTTAACTCTAGGCTAAGCAAGCCGTCAATAGCAAAACCTGTAGGGAGGGAGTTTCATTCGGGATTGTTGGAGAAAGTTTTCAAGTTTGAGTATTTCCGAGGTTTAGTGATCATCGTCACCATCCTATTCTTCGGCAATCATCAATTGCGAATTTATGCAAAGAAAGTGAGGACCAAAACAAACTATTTTAGCTACTTCGCGGTTTCTGAAGATTTCTTACTGGAGGATCGGATCGATCCCAAACGTTTTTGTTCCGGAGGATCCGAAACGAAATCGTAAGTACAACAGAAATTAATATTAAAAATTTAGAATCAGATTCAACTGATAAATGAGTATATTACAATCAAAACAGAAATGTCAAGATGTTAAGTTTGTTGAGGAATTTAAATCACAAAAGATCGCATACTTCACATGACTTGCTGGCACGATTGCTGGCGAAAACAGCAACAGCAACAACAAAAAACCCCCTCCACCCCGGCCGGGGCAGAGAAAATGGTCTAAATTTCGATCCCGACCAATTTTACTCAAACAGTTTGCGCGCTCGTTTGAGCAGTGCGATGCGAATCGTGTTCACAGCGAATTTCATCGCATTTGTGCAAACGTTGTGTAGTCTATGGCCTGCTTATTAGAAAAACATGAGATTGTGCGTAGTTATATATGTTTCCTATTTTCATTGAATGAAATTAAATTTGAGCTGATTTGCTCATTCAGTCTTTTAAATCGTGTTAAATATTTAACTCGGTTGTTGTATTTTTGTCATTCGAGCCTTTAGTTTGTATCCTGAACCATCATTGTATCAATTCTGTTATTGCATTTCTTAACACATGGCGCTTATTTATTATAAGAAATATTAATGAAAACAACAGAACATACACTAAATAGAAATTTCATCAGTCAGTTTCTAGTATTGCTGCCAAGCTTTCAAATTTGGCATGGGCGTTCGACAACTTACTCCCTGCGTTGCCTAAATGGTTTAAAATCCTGTTTTCATGACAAGACGATTTGCGGTGCTGAATTTGGAAAAAACATAGATCAAAATTGAAATCACGTCCGAACGGGCAAACAAACCAAACCGTGCCGGTGGGCTTTCCTAGAAAACCCCACGGAGAGACATAAAATTGATAGAAATGTTACATTTTTATTATTGTTTGCTTAAAGATAAATTTTAAAACGAAAAGATCAGAGAGTTTGAATCATGATTGTATAAGGTAAAATTTCGTAAGATATTTTTGGAAGAGTTTCAATTTTTTTAAATAGACTTCTCAATTTTTCCACGATCAGGCTCCCAGTACAGCTTTGGTAATGCACCTGCCCAGATATCATTGGCAGAAAAAAAATACATTCGACTGCTAATTAGATCGCTACCAGTCAATCGATGGCAAATCGTATGAAGGTTCCTCGCCTTGGTAGGATTTTTCGTTTGTTTGGTCGAAGCCAAGCAAAACTGCCAACCCACCGCGCGCTGCTGGGCAAAATACTTAGTTCCGATTAATGGCCGTTAATTGGCTGTTGATTTATGTTCGGTTCATATCAACAAGTAGCAGTTCTAGGTTCTTGTTCGGACAGCTGGATTACTGTTATCGAAGGAGTGCTGGAGGGGAGAACAGTTCAGTACAATTAGGCTGATTATGTTATTAACTACTTAAAGGTTAAAAAGTATGAAGAAAAAAGTGTTAATTAGACTCCAATTATCGAACCACCGGTTTAACTTATCACACTTTAAAGATAACAGAAGCATAAATCGGACTCAATTGCCTTTGGAATATTTAAACAAGAAAATGAAGTTTTCAACATTTGTTTGAAAAAAAAAAATGAAGTCAGTCCTATAATATGGATTCACAGGTATTCTTTATTAGTCAGCCAAAACTGAGAATGATTTGTTTTATTACACTGTCCGTACATATAATAAAAATATGTAATTTAAGATATGACATTCTAATTCTTAGTTTTAGAATGGACTATCTACATATCCATAAAACAAATAATAGACGTTCACGTCTCATTTTGAAACTTTGGAACCAAATCACCTACCAAGCAACATTTTCTAGAATGTACACAGAATCCAATCTCAAAATTATTTATGGTTTCAGGGTTCTGAATCGGCTGCCAATTGCTCGATTTTTTTCCATCTTAGAGTTCACAGTTTCTCACAAAAAAATGAAACATTGATCTCAGGGAAATGGAGCGGTCCATTCCTTTTAGGTGGTCGAACCAAAAACCTTTGCGCGTCGATATCGTGATTGCGCACGGACTTTCAAATTCGAAGCCGGGGCTGTTGTTGATTTTTTTTAAGTTATTTAATTTTGTTCTTAGGCACGAAGCTCTCATAAATTAGACTGAACCTGCCGCTGTTTGCGGGGAATTGAAAGTTTTTTATCCTACGCAAACTGGTATCCACCGTTTTTGGCATTATGTTTGCGTTCTGTCAAAAGATCGGCCGCGAGATTTGAGCAGCCTTGACCATAAGGCTGGTCATCCCTATCGTTCGGTGAGATCATGACTGGGAACGTAAGCTGAGGTTCAAGGATCTTCCGGCGAAGGTGGTTGGTTGTAAATTAAAATATAATGGGTTCACACGTTTTCTTTTTAGTATTTTTTTAGCGGGGTGTTTCGAATGATATTAAAAAATAGACCAACCCTTTGGTTGATGGTATAGATTGCTTGAATTTGCTTTCCTTTTTTAGCCAAATATCGGAAAGTTTTTATAGTTTTGATTCAATGGGATTATCAATGTTTTCATATGTTCGTTGCATATTCAAAGACAATATTTAGTGTTAAAATATCATACTTTTCATTAAACACACTCATTATAGGTTTGAACATTGAGGATATTGAATTCACCATATCTTCAAAATTGCAGCATCTAAAGTTATTTTGCATGTTTTACACAGCTTTTTAGTATTGAAAATTGGCACAGAATGTTTTAAGCTTTGTGAATCGCAATATATGTGTCTCTGAGCACTTGTCCATTAACTGGTGAAAAAAGCTTATGTCGTTTATCTCCGGCTGCACAAATCTTCAATCATAACATAGAGAGATTTTCATTTATCCGCAAAATATGCTTTTATGTAAGAAAACCTTGGTGATGGTGAAAATGTGCCCAAAAGTCTCCTTAGTGAACAATAAAGGAAACCGACGCCCGCTACGGTTGAATATCGCACGACTCAAGCAAACTGAGGTCGCAGAAGACTACGCGAAAAAGTTCGAAGCAGCGCTGCCAGTAGAGGGCGAGCTGGACGAAGCCTTTCTCAAGGACTGTAGGGATACCATCGAGTCAGTCATCAACAGCGCTACGAAGAACGTCATCGGGCATGTGGAACGAACACTACGGAACGACTGGTTCGACGAGGAGAGTAGGAGGGCGATGTACGAAGAGAACGCCGCGCGGGTGGCAGTAGTGCAAAGAAGCACCCGTCGAAACGTGGAAAACTACCGATAGCGGAAGAGACAGTGAGTCCGAATTTTCGAGGAAAATAAGCGCCGCCTGGAGGAGGAAGAGCTCGAGAAGCTGTAGCAGCTGCATTGTTCCCAGAAATCACGAAAGCTCTATCAGAAGCTCAACGTATCCCGCAAAAGCTACGTGCCGCAAGCCGAAATGTGCCGGGATAAGGACAAAGGTATCTTGGCGGACAATCGTGAGGTAATCAAACGGTGGAAGCAGCACTTCGATGAACACCGATCGGCTGCACATGCAGGAGACCAAGGCGGTGAGGGAAGGTACAACGCCGGCGAAGTCAACGACGTAGAGGAGCCATTCCCAACTATGAGTGAAGTTCGCCAGTTGAATAGAAACAAATCGGCTGGGAAGGATGGCATCGCAGGGGAACTCATTTAAATGGACCCGAATCAGTTGGCTGATTGCCTACACCGCTTGATCATCCGGATCTGGGACACAGAACAGCTACCGCAGGTCCTAAATGCTATCGCGAATCCTACTCCACCGCCTAACGCCACAAGCAAACAGTTTCGTGGGAAGTTATCAGGACGGCTTCATGGCGGGACGATCTATGACGGACCAAATCTTTACACTAAGACAAAACCTCAAAAAATGCCGTGAACATCAAGTTCCTACGCATACGACATGATTGACCGTGACGAGCTATAGAAAATCGTGGACGAGAAAGGCTTCTCCAGGAAGCTGCCCAGACTTGTTAAGGAAATAATGGATGGAACGCAGTGCATGTGCGGATTTCGGGTGAATTATCGAGTTCATTCGAATCGCACAGGGGGCTTCGACACGGTGATGGTCTATCCTGCATGATGTTCAACGTGACGCTAGAAGGCGTTATTTGACGAGCTGTGGGCGAAATGCGGATCCAGTCAACTTATCTGCTTTGCCGACGACTTTAATGTAGTCGGCAGATCATCTACGGCGGTTGAGCAAATCGATCCCAAACTGAAATGTGAAGCAGGAAGGATTGGGTTAATGATTAATACGTCCAAGATATACAATATACAGGATCTCAATGAAACTTGATGTTTCCGCGAAGAGATTCCTTTTCTTAACTCTGAGAGTATCAGCAACGGTCAAGTTTCAAAGCTATAATAACAATCCATTTTGACACTTCGACGGTGCACATCAAGGTTTCAAACCAGGTGTTATCTTGCTCCTGGGTGTTAAAAAAGCGAGCCTGGAGCCAAATTTGAATAATGACCAGCTTTTGATTTGACAGGTGCTAAAGTGTCTACGGAAAAATTACAAAAGAAAATAGCAACAAAAAAAAACAACATGACCTATCGTTGCGTCACCAGTGACAAAAATGGAAACAAGTTTAGCACTTACCGGTGCGCAAATGAGCTGCCAAAGCTAAAATAAGAACTAAAGTATGTCCTTACCGTTGCCGATGCTCTAAGCGTACATCTTTCGAGGATATGATGGCTAGCATCTTACGCTTAAACTACCAACCCACAGGAAGCGTACTACGATCTCATGTCCGCTGGCTTAAAAGGCTATCCTCTACGCCACGGGCTGCGGTAGATTTTTAGGAATTATGTTCATCAGGTCATGTCGTGAGACGGAACACTATGGAAATGAAATACACTGAAAATTGCTCCATATATGATGCTTTTGTTTTATTAAATAACATCACGTGTGTTGTAACTTCACAGATTTTTTTTCCGTGGTGTGTATAGGGGGAAAAAGGGCGAGACGCTTACGCTCACGCTTGATATGAATAGTTATGTTAGAAAAAAAATGGGGACCTTGTCAACCAGCTGATAGACAGCTGCATGATCTAAATTTAGTACGACCGTCGGAGATTAGTAACATTATTCCAGTCAGCCGCAAAGGATCGCGGCTTAGAGCAGGTGACAATACGCAAATCTCAACTCGTTATAATCCCAGATTTGAAAGAAATGCCTCAATATCTCAGTAAAATATTAATTAATTTTATACAGCTTGGTGTATTGATTCCCCCCTTTTTGTTAGAAATTAATATTTTCTAATGTTTTTAGTACTTATCTAGTGTGTGACGTGTGTAAGTCTGTCTGTCGAACATCTCAGTCTTAGACTGAGGCGGTCCGCAAGGCATACTCCATAATTTCTTCTGACTCACCACATGTTAAGGTTGCATTATAGGTGAATTATATAACGGGTGGCAACCAAAATTTTGGAATTTCTCTTTCAAGTTTTGAAAAAATGTCAAGTGCACTTGAAGGGTTTTATTTATTGGAATTAACACTAGAAAGACCGCACCAGTCAAAATGACTGGTGGGACACTTTGTTTGTTGATTATCTTTTAAACACTACGCTCTAAAAATTCGCAAAAAATACGACTTTTCATGAATTTTAAATCTCTACAAAACTGTTTTTTTTTATTTTTCTAGCTCTTTTAATAAGCGAGAAAAATTTCGCCATGGACAGTCGGACCGTGACCAGTCAAAATGAGATAATTTTTTTTCGCTTGCTTTTGGTTTTATTTGCAATCTACATTCAAGACAAAGAGCCTTAGTTGATTTATGGTGGGCAGAAGTGTTTCATTCGCTATGAAATTATTGATTTTCGATGCGAAGTCATGAAAATTTGAAGAAAAAGTTCCCGGATCGACCGCTGTGTGGCGCTTCAAGCACTTGACTCCCAATTTTTTTGGTCTGTTTTGTTGCTCAACTATAATCGAACTTTCTGTCAAAATTTGATGAAATTTCATCAAAATTTGTAAAAGTTATGTTTGTTTTAATACATGTCCATTCGAGTAATCGAGTAATTTTAGGTGATAAATATGTTTTTTACTGAACTAGTATGAGTAAAGTAATTATAAATTGTGTACTTATTTTTTCAAATTTGAAGACCTTATGTCTATGAAACTGAACAATTTAAATGATTTTTTTTATATTTGATTATTCTTTATATGTTGGTTATCCACCATGGGTGCACGGATTCACCGCAGTTTCTGCCCAAGTATGTATTCACATTATAAGGTTCAGATCATTAGGTTCGACAAATTTCCAATTCAAGTTCCCTTACAAGTATTCCGGCACCCGTGTATAAAGCTGGCAACTGATAGAACATTCTTATTGAACATTCTTATTATAAGAGGAAACACATCTTACCTGTCGGCAACTTACGGGGTTTGAACCCTAGAGTTTTCTTGCCGATACCGGGAATCGAACCCAATACACCTGGCATACCTAGATTAGACTCACGCCAGTCTATCTGATAGACCACATTGGCGCTGAGATTTTTCAACATGGGTGCACGGAATGGCTGTAAATTCGCCGTTGTTAATTATATAGAAATAAATAGTTTTCAACTTGCTTCAGAACACAAAATATTTTTGAGTTAGATATGATAGGCATTTGAAATGCAACATTAGTCAATCGAAAAACTTTTAAGGAAAAACAAATCAATGTGTACATTTGACAATGTTGATTCATTATTTTTATTTCCACTGTTTTCCGTCGCACGACATAACTTGATGCATATAATTCCTAAAATTCACTCGATCCATGATAACCGTTTTCCAATTTCTTGGATGTTGATCAGATCTTATCAGATAAATATACGATGGCAAAAACCTGTTTTTAATAATCAATAAATAAATTTATTATTTCAAGATATAATTGAAATATTTCTTTTCCAGGAATGAAAAAACGGAGCTTAAAATAAAAATCGTCATTTAAATAATTATGTCTCAACATGAACAACATTTCGACTTTGGTTTAGTTAAGATTTGTAGTAATGCTTTTTAAAAAATTGCAAAAAGTCCAATATTTGATTAAAACGCGGTGAATCCGTGCACATATAGTGAAAAACCATGTATATAACACAAATTTTCATTTGAATCTTTAAAAGTCTTTATTCTTTACCTTTAACATGCAAAAAAATTGATTTTGGATGAATGGTGGTGAATCCGTGCACCCATGGTAAATTGCTCTACTTATATAAAAAATATGCTTCAAAACCTACAATATCAGGTATAATTTATAGGCATCGGGTTGAAAAACTTCAGAGCGATGGATGCTAGAAAATATCTACTAAAACAAAACTGAAGTGAAACCGTGCACCCATGGTCAATAACCATAGCCATCTAACATGTTTTTATTATTAGATTGATAATGTGTTTCAATTTTTTGATAATTATTTGACATATTCATTTTATAACATACACGCATTCGTCAACTATGCCAAACTGAGGTGATTCCGGGCACCCATGGTGAAAAAATATTTCAATTTTATAACAAAAATGTTATCGAATAAATAACAAAATAATTACAAAAGAAAAAATTTAAAAATATTTTGATAGAAAAAATTTCCCCTTTACCAGTAATTTTGACTGGTCACGGTCCGAATAGGTATATTCAATTTGCCGGTCCTTCTAGTGTTAAAGGTACATTGTACATTGTCGAAAAAAAAATAGTTGAAACAGTTGAAAACGGTACCTAATCGGCTGTTCCACGAAGCTTTCGTTTGATATCGGAACAGGTGCGTTGTACGGCCTTCATGTCAACTTCTCTTGATTCTACCAATCAATTGTTTGCAGTTCTTGGCTCTTCAATTATTTTTGTTCACGAATGAACTCAAAGTTCCGAAAAAATCTTCGATTGGGCGACTCTGAGGCAGATTTGTCGGGTTGTGGTTCTTGGATACAAATGGCATCGATTGGATGATTGTCGATCCAGACAGATCCTCAGTGTATTCTGGGTATCTTGTCTTCTTTCGGCACTTAATTCCAACTTTTTTCAATGTCATGCCAATGTTTTAATGAGAACAATCGCATATTTTGGCGGCATCCCGTTGACTCAGTGAATCCTTGTTGTTGAAAGCACGAGAAAGATGAACGAAGTCCTCTTGCGTCCTTGATTTTCACTAGTCTGCCACTACCTTGCTTGCGAGTAGTTGTTGAGGATTTTTAGATATGGTAAAAAAAATGGAAGCCGCCACATTTTCACTTTTAAAATGTTTTACTGTACATATACTTTTTGCCGTGATATTTGTGCAGTTCGTAGAACTGTACAACGCGCTCGCAAAACGCTTCCTGTTTCGACGGCTTTTCGAGCAAAACTGGGCAAACATAAACAAAACAAAAAAGTATGAGTATAAAGAGTCATACGGTCAAAATTTGGTCAAGGGAAAACGCGTGTAAATCGGTGAAATCGTTTATTTAGAAAATCAAATTAAATTTCTTTTTCAAGTTTAATTAGTATGAAATTCAGGAAAAATATTCAGTTAGGATTCTGTTTTTCTAAATCCGAATTGCCGGGCCTTACGCTTAACCCCTGCCATCAGATTTTGTACAGCCACCTTGTCCACATTCTTCGCCGCAGAAAGCCAGTTTGCCTTGAACTGCTGTTCGTCCTTAGCAGTTTTTTTGTCTTCTTTAGGTTCCGCTTGACAATAGCCCAGTATTTCTCAATTGGGCGGAGCTCTGGCGTGTTGGAAGGGCTCTTGCCCTTGGGAACCACCTGCACGTTGTTGGCGGCGTACCACTCCACTATTACCACTTACTCCTTTTTACCGTAATGATGCCAAATCCAGCCAAAACAGTACGGAACAACCGTGTTTCTTCAGGAAAGGCAGCAGACGTTTATTCAAACACTCTTTTACGTAAATTTCTTGGTTGACAGTCCCGGAAGCTATGAAAATGCTGGTTTTCAAGCCACAGGTACAGATTGCTTGCCAAACCAGATATTTCTTCGCGAACTTTGACAGTTTCATGAACTTGAAAATATCTGCTACATTTCCCCTTCCTTTTGTGGTATAAAACTTCTGTCCCGGAAGCTGCTTGTAGTCGGCTTTGACGTAGGTTTCGTCGTCCATTACCACGCAGTCGAACTTCGTCAGCATCGTCGTGTACAGCCTCCGGGATCGCGCTTTGGCCGTCGTATTTTGTTTATCATCGCGATTTGGAGTCATTACCTTCTTGTAAGTCGCTAGTTCAGCTCGTTTTTTGGCTCGATGCACGGTTGTTGACGATACACCCAGCTGATTTGCGGCATCTCGGAGAGAGAGAGGTTAGGGTTTCGCTTGAAACTACCGACAACTTTCTTTGTCGTCTCAGCGGCTTCCGGTTTTCGATTTCCCCACGATCCAGACTTCCTGGCTGTCGACAAACGTTCCCCAAACACTTTAATTACAATTGTAACGGTTGATTTGTCAACTTTTAGAGATTTTGCCAGCTTTGCGTGCGAGTAGCTCGGATTTTCGCGATGCGCGAGCAAAATTTTGATATGCTGCTCTTATTCCTTGGACGGCATTTTGACAACTGAAGAGTGAATTCCACAATCAAAATAGGAGCAACATTATACACACACACACCTTTAAAATGAGGGGCGTTCAGGTTTTTAAATGCAAAATTGAATCAAAGAAATCGAAAGATTCCTTTTAATTCAACCACGGTAAATGAAAAGTTCATATATTAGTATTTCGATAGCAACTTACTACCTTCTTCAGTGAACGTAATCGCAAACGTTCACTAAAGAAGGTAGTAAGTTGCTATCGAAATACTGGTATATGAACTTTTCATTTACCGTGGTTGAATTAAAAGGAATCTTTCGATTGCTTTGATTCAGTTGAATCATTCAACCAAGTAGGCTCAAAAACACAACAGAGTAAATGCAAAATTGAAAGAAGTACGTCAAGTTGATATTGACCAAATTTTGACCGTATCACCCCAGGCCTCGAAACAAACTAAAATTTTAGTTGCCCCCCGTTAGGCCTGTTTTACTGGAATCAGAAAGCCAGCATTAGGACAAAGTTGTTTTGTCAAACTTTTGATTTCAGCTTAGGATTGTTATATAAAATATTTATCCAATCTTACCGATCATCCTCCATCCTCTTTTGGTACCTACTCCATTATTGGCATGCTTTCTACCGACATATAATTGGAATCTATTGTGCACAAATGATATTAAGGTCCTCGCTAAAATCCGTTATCTTGCATCCAGGGCGTCTATCACTGCGAAATAAATAATTGAGGCAAATATCGCACATCCAAAGAATCTCTTCTCACGTTGCAAAGTGAAGTGGACAACACTAAAAAAAAGTAGATAATTGTCGTTTTCACAATTTCACAACGCTTCCTTTACGCAGAACTTGCAACTTTTGAGGCGGTTGCAGTGTGCAGATGGTTTTGTTAAGTGGATCTACTACCTATAGTTCACATAGTTCTGAGAGAGAGAATTTGCTTCGTATCTGATAGGAGTAGATAATGCGATGTTTTACTTGTGATAAATACAGTGAGCGAAATAAGAATAGCACCACTATGTGTTTTACTTGTTAAAATATGAATGATTGAAAATTACGTGAATTTTCTTCCACAGATTGTTCTGAATTGCTTAACGGATAAATCAAGCATAAGTTTACTTTTTTTGGACGTAGCAATTGGCGTTGAGGACCAAAAATAAGAAAAAAGGGTGCGAAATAAGAATAGAACCACGTGAGTTTTTCTAACAAAAACAAGATTATTTTTAAAAATTTACTGTGTAAAAGTGAATAATAATACTTCTACGAGTTATTTGAATACATAACTGCATTTTAGGAGTTTTCCAGAATTCCAAAGGTTTTCAAAGGTTCAAAAATGGGGGTTTTAAGAGATGCTCCTCTAGCGTTAAGGAATTAGATATTTGAGCTATGAAATTTTATCAAACTGCTTGATTTCTTCATTAACATTCATAAGTATGATGCAAAATGATGAAACATAGATTTGAGTCTGAGTTTGAATCCAAAAAGCAGGTTGGAATTAAAAAATACTAATGTTTTTTTTAATAGTCAAACACTATTTCTCTAGTTTTAAGTCATAGATGGCAGCACTATCTTGCCATTTAATCAATTTCATGCCCATTTTCGAATATCCGGGATTAATTAGGGAGTGCTGGATGATTTTAGTCAAGAAATAAATTCATGTACCGTGTAAGGGCTTTGGAGATTCTAAGATCACTAAATCTAAAAAAAAAATTGAATTGCATCAAGGTCACTAAAAGTGAATTTTTTGGACCGATTATTAGCATAAAGTTATACTTTGCGATGGAGCTTGATGGACTTGATGACTAGCAGTATTTTTTATATGATTTGCAATTGAATCGGAATTGGAGATGAGCAGGAATTTTGGCGGTTGTACATTTTTGTGCTGATGATTCTTTTGCAAATCCGAAAAAGCTTTCTGCAGCGTGATCTTCCACAAAACTGTGATGGGAAAATACCTCAAAATGATGAATATGGGCGTGAATGAGCCTGGAAAATCAATATTGAGACTAAATTTGGTTTTAATTGCAAGATAGTGCTGCCATCTACGACTTTAAACTGAGAAAAGGTTTAGTTTACTGAACAAAATACAAACAAAAGTTTTTTATTTCCAACCTATTTTTTCTGATTCAAAGTTAATCCCGAATGTTTGTTTCATCATTTCACGTCATTTTAATGAAGAAAGTTAGTAATTTGAAAAAGAACTACAGCTCAAATGTCTAATTCCTTAACGCTAGAGGAGCATCTCTCCAAACCCCCTTTCAAAACCTTTGAAAACCTTTGGAATTCTGGAAAACTCCTTAAAATGCAGTTATGTATTCAAATAACTCACGTTTGCACTGTAAATTTTGAAAAATAATCTTGTTTTTATTGAAAAACTCAAGTGGTGCTATTCTTATTTCGCACCCTTTTTTCACATTTTTGGTCCTCAACGCCAATTGCTACGTCCAAAAAAAGTAAACTTATGTTTGGTTTATTCGTTGAGCAATTTAGAACAAACTGTGGAAGAAAATTGTCGTATTTTTCAAGCATTGATATTTTAACAAGCAAAACACATAGTGGTGCTATTCTTATTTCGCTTACTGTAGTATGCTGCTACAGTGATTATCTATTGTGGCTATCCGTATCGATGTGGGGGGAGGGGGGGGGGGGGGGTATAATACCCTTCCTAAGATCACGATATAAAACCTTACAATTTGGTATTCGAGGGTTTTTCTGGTCAGAGTTGGTTTGTATAATAGTTTTGATAATCTCACTTTTTATGAAATGGGAGCTCCCATACAAAATCAACTTGGAATGGGACATAACTCGAACTATTTAAGACGTTTGTCCATTATAAATTGATTCACGAGGACGAAGAAGTTAAGACGTGAAGATGAATTATGAATTTTCTAACGAATGATTAAGTAAAAGCTTGAGCGAAGTTTACTGGGTCAGCTAGGTTTTTTTTATGAATATGTACGCAATGATTTCGATAAAAAAGAAAACTTTGTTTTGGGTTTTTAGTTTGAAAAAAGTCTTATTTTGACTTACCTTATTTTATATTCAAGCAAAAAGTTGCTAAAAACTTTTTGCTTTGCTACTAACATTTTTGCTTTAATGACCGCTCTAGCCACAGCTTAAAAGTTTTTCGTCTAGCAAAATGATTTTAAAGTTTCAAAAAAATGCAGCCAATGGAATTTTGTAATCTCACAGCCTATATTATTTAGAAATGTTCGCATTTCTTCTAAAAGAGAAAAAAATTTATCTTAAAAATTCGAGTAACGACTGGTTATCTGAGTATGTATGATGTATATACATATGTACCGGGATCATACTGGAATTTCTCAAATCAAAGAAATTTTAACAATTCAACGGGGTATCTTGTTTGAAAATATGTTTTTCAAAATAAAACTATGAATGCTTACATGTTTCTGAACACTCGTTTCTGAGGTCAAGGTACAAGTTTGATATTTATGTACATATAAACAATATATTTTTATTACAGTTTTGAACGCGATTGTAATACATTTACAACTTACTCTTACAGTCAGAAAAATCATTGATTCAGTCTCGCTACGACCAGACTGATTACGATTGACTTCATACCTAGCAATTTGAAAGCGCAAAATTTAGTGCTAACAAACAATAAACGCACATGTAACAGAATTGCTACCAGTCTGCGCTCAGACACCGACCGGGTGGTGGCGTATCACTCTATTCCCTGGCTCTAGCCCGTTTCCAGCTGGCTGTCCCAAGATAATCGCGTCGGCGGCGGCGTCGCCGGTGATGATTCCTCCAAGAAACCCAGACAGACCGAAACTTCAAGGCAGCGCCGCCCGGCTAGCAACCGCAAATGTGGAACCACAACTAAACAACCGCGTCCCTGGCCTTGTCCGAGGATTGGTGTTCTTCTAGTGCAGCGCCGCGGCGCCTTGTAAGAATTCTATCAGAACGCTCAAGAATGGATCTCTAACAAGCAATGCATTTCAGTTGGTAGTGTCTTATGGGATTGAATTTTCAAGCCGATTCGAGGGAAAACCTTGTGTCAGCGACCTGGTCGAATGGTTTCTGTTGTAGACGGATTCGGAAAATAGTATAACAGGTGTTTCGCACTGTTGTTTGTGGTTGTTGGCACTCCTTAATGACCATTCAACCGATCAAACAGCTAGCCAGGAGCACGCTTTAGATGGTACCATGTGATCAAAAGCAAGACAGAAAGATTTGATTTGCGCTTCGAGATAACGTTTCTGAAAATGCCCTTTTTCCATTAATAATTTAATGTTCCCCAAAATTTGGTATCGAATGCATTAGAATCGAATTGTTGAAGAAAAATCGGTTTGTGAGTATGCGTTCCTGGGAAGCTTGTTACTTGAGTTGGGAGTTTTAGAAGAAAACATTAGGAATGAAGAAACAGTAGGATACAATAACCGCAATGCAGGTCAAGCATCTCCTAGAGTCTACCTAAAGTAACTTGACTAACAAAAGTCAAAAACTTCCTCACATTTATTAGAGGATCGTAGATATCTTTGCACCTATCTGTAAAGTAAACGTTGACTAAAACACCTTCACCTCAACCTCACACAGTTCATCGTGTTCGATCAGGTTCGATTCAACATTCTGTGGGGGCTGATTTTACATTTTAACATCATTATTGCATTTAAAAGGCGATGGGAAGTATAAGAGAAACCATTTAACTGTTATGATATAAATTGAATCATGAAACTATATACTTTAATATTAATCATAACTTTATGAAGAGATTGATCACTGTTGTTTATGTTTGTTACTTAATTTATCGGCCTTATCGGTGAAAAGTGATGTCTTAAGAACATCTTAAGATTATGAAATTTTAGAGACGGAGAGAAAGTTAGAAGATATGAAGGATGGCGAAGATGAGCGGGTAGAATTTATTAGAAGCATTATCATCACATACCAAATGTTTGTTGGCACTGGCTTACTACTTTGAAGTGGTAAATACAGATAGAGTTGCATCCACCTCTACACTGTGTAGTCTACACATTAGTAGGCCAAGCGTGGTTCGCCCCACAAGGGGTAACTTGCAGTGCGAATGAACTGCAAGTTATTCCTTGTGGGGTATGTATCACATTCATTGCAGTAGACTAAATGCGAAATAATTTATAGATGGCTACAATCTGCTCTAAAGTCTTCAATGCTTAATTTTTTTTTGCAATTTTTTATATGGACTAGAAGAAGAGTGTATTAAAAATTCTATTGAAGTTTAAAGTAAGGATAAGTTATTTGTTTTTTTTTTATGAGAGGATATGTGATTTGTTTTCTTTTATTTATACATTTGATTTCAAAGTAGTCGAAGATTTCTTTGAATTCAGCTACAGTATACTGAGCTGAATTCAAAGGAATCTTCGACTACTTTGAAATCATAGTTTCATTCAGCTAAGAGGTTCTTCAAACCTTTGATTATTATACATTTGAATATCATACAATTTTTTATTGAAAAATTGCCGTGATTCGTGATTTTTTGTGCAATTACAATTCCTTCTTATCACGCTTCTTGCTAAGTGAATTGGAGAAAATATCTTTTTTTTTTTAAAGGAAAGACCATACTTGAGGACCTATTTGTAGAGAATAAGATTGATATGGTGGTAGATTGATATATTTGAGATTGAAAACTAAGCCTAATATTATTTGTACAGACAGTGCCTCAGAATTCCTCTCTAAATGAGCGATGTTTTTAAAAAGTGAGCAATTCTGTTTACCCAAATTTGGTGGAAGTATTGGGAGCGCGTTGAACAAGAGAAATTGCATAGGGGCCGTCCATTAATGATGTCACCCCAAATTTGGAAAAAATCGACCTCCCATCCCCTCTCTGTCACACATCGCCACAACTTCCGTAACCCCCCCCCCCCCTCCCCCCTTTTTTGTAGTACGTCACGTATTCATAACCCCCTCCCCCCCCTCTCCCTGGAGTAAAATTTTCATCCCTTTAAAAATTTGATAAAAAATGTATTTTTTTTTAAATTAATTTATTTTTCCTTTTTTTCTCAGGGATTTTAAACCAAGTTGATTTATTCATCCAGAATTTTTTTTTAATTCATCAGTTTTATTCAAAGAATTGAAAAAAAGGTTACCAACTTTTAACAAGCCATCAATCATTCCTTAAAACACATTTCAATCACTAGTCCAAGGATTATGAAGATGACTTTCCATATCAATGACCGAGAAAATCGAGGCATAGTAGCTTCAGCATCAGCGACGATGTCTGAAAAATCATCCAAATCTAGTTCCTCTTCTTCAATCCATTCGCAATCCAAATCTTTTCCAAAGGTTACAATAGCCAAGCATTCCTGTTCATGTTTTGCCACAATTTTAGTGGAGTGGACTTGAAGTTGTTTAATATTCATTTAAACTTTAATGTTCGATGAATTAATAATAATAATAATAATAATAATAATAATAATAATAATAATAATAATAATAATAATAATAATAATAATAATAATAATAATAATAATAATAATAATAATAATAATAATAATAATAATAATAATAATAATAATAATAATAATAATAATAATAATAATAATAATAATAATAATAATAATAATAATAATAATAATAATAATAATAATAATAATAATAATAATAATAATAATAATAATAATAATAATAATAATAATAATAATAATAATAATAATAATAATAATAATAATAATAATAATAATAATAATAATAATAATAATAATAATAATAATAATAATAATAATAATAATAATAATAATAATAATAATAATAATAATAATAATAATAATAATAATAATAATAATAATAATAATAATAATAATAATAATAATAATAATAATAATAATAATAATAATAATAATAATAATAATAATAATAATAATAATAATAATAATAATAATAATAATAATAATAATAATAATAATAATAATAATAATAATAATAATAATAATAATAATAATAATAATAATAATAATAATAATAATAATAATAATAATAATAATAATAATAATAATAATAATAATAATAATAATAATAATAATAATAATAATAATAATAATAATAATAATAATAATAATAATAATAATAATAATAATAATAATAATAATAATAATAATAATAATAATAATAATAATAATAATAATAATAATAATAATAATAATAATAATAATAATAATAATAATAATAATAATAATAATAATAATAATAATAATAATAATAATAATAATAATAATAATAATAATAATAATAATAATAATAATAATAATAATAATAATAATAATAATAATAATAATAATAATAATAATAATAATAATAATAATAATAATAATAATAATAATAATAATAATAATAATAATAATAATAATAATAATAATAATAATAATAATAATAATAATAATAATAATAATAATAATAATAATAATAATAATAATAATAATAATAATAATAATAATAATAATAATAATAATAATAATAATAATAATAATAATAATAATAATAATAATAATAATAATAATAATAATAATAATAATAATAATAATAATAATAATAATAATAATAATAATAATAATAATAATAATAATAATAATAATAATAATAATAATAATAATAATAATAATAATAATAATAATAATAATAATAATAATAATAATAATAATAATAATAATAATAATAATAATAATAATAATAATAATAATAATAATAATAATAATAATAATAATAATAATAATAATAATAATAATAATAATAATAATAATAATAATAATAATAATAATAATAATAATAATAATAATAATAATAATAATAATAATAATAATAATAATAATAATAATAATAATAATAATAATAATAATAATAATAATAATAATAATAATAATAATAATAATAATAATAATAATAATAATAATAATAATAATAATAATAATAATAATAATAATAATAATAATAATAATAATAATAATAATAATAATAATAATAATAATAATAATAATAATAATAATAATAATAATAATAATAATAATAATAATAATAATAATAATAATAATAATAATAATAATAATAATAATAATAATAATAATAATAATAATAATAATAATAATAATAATAATAATAATAATAATAATAATAATAATAATAATAATAATAATAATAATAATAATAATAATAATAATAATAATAATAATAATAATAATAATAATAATAATAATAATAATAATAATAATAATAATAATAATAATAATAATAATAATAATAATAATAATAATAATAATAATAATAATAATAATAATAATAATAATAATAATAATAATAATAATAATAATAATAATAATAATAATAATAATAATAATAATAATAATAATAATAATAATAATAATAATAATAATAATAATAATAATAATAATAATAATAATAATAATAATAATAATAATAATAATAATAATAATAATAATAATAATAATAATAATAATAATAATAATAATAATAATAATAATAATAATAATAATAATAATAATAATAATAATAATAATAATAATAATAATAATAATAATAATAATAATAATAATAATAATAATAATAATAATAATAATAATAATAATAATAATAATAATAATAATAATAATAATAATAATAATAATAATAATAATAATAATAATAATAATAATAATAATAATAATAATAATAATAATAATAATAATAATAATAATAATAATAATAATAATAATAATAATAATAATAATAATAATAATAATAATAATAATAATAATAATAATAATAATAATAATAATAATAATAATAATAATAATAATAATAATAATAATAATAATAATAATAATAATAATAATAATAATAATAATAATAATAATAATAATAATAATAATAATAATAATAATAATAATAATAATAATAATAATAATAATAATAATAATAATAATAATAATAATAATAATAATAATAATAATAATAATAATAATAATAATAATAATAATAATAATAATAATAATAATAATAATAATAATAATAATAATAATAATAATAATAATAATAATAATAATAATAATAATAATAATAATAATAATAATAATAATAATAATAATAATAATAATAATAATAATAATAATAATAATAATAATAATAATAATAATAATAATAATAATAATAATAATAATAATAATAATAATAATAATAATAATAATAATAATAATAATAATAATAATAATAATAATAATAATAATAATAATAATAATAATAATAATAATAATAATAATAATAATAATAATAATAATAATAATAATAATAATAATAATAATAATAATAATAATAATAATAATAATAATAATAATAATAATAATAATAATAATAATAATAATAATAATAATAATAATAATAATAATAATAATAATAATAATAATAATAATAATAATAATAATAATAATAATAATAATAATAATAATAATAATAATAATAATAATAATAATAATAATAATAATAATAATAATAATAATAATAATAATAATAATAATAATAATAATAATAATAATAATAATAATAATAATAATAATAATAATAATAATAATAATAATAATAATAATAATAATAATAATAATAATAATAATAATAATAATAATAATAATAATAATAATAATAATAATAATAATAATAATAATAATAATAATAATAATAATAATAATAATAATAATAATAATAATAATAATAATAATAATAATAATAATAATAATAATAATAATAATAATAATAATAATAATAATAATAATAATAATAATAATAATAATAATAATAATAATAATAATAATAATAATAATAATAATAATAATAATAATAATAATAATAATAATAATAATAATAATAATAATAATAATAATAATAATAATAATAATAATAATAATAATAATAATAATAATAATAATAATAATAATAATAATAATAATAATAATAATAATAATAATAATAATAATAATAATAATAATAATAATAATAATAATAATAATAATAATAATAATAATAATAATAATAATAATAATAATAATAATAATAATAATAATAATAATAATAATAATAATAATAATAATAATAATAATAATAATAATAATAATAATAATAATAATAATAATAATAATAATAATAATAATAATAATAATAATAATAATAATAATAATAATAATAATAATAATAATAATAATAATAATAATAATAATAATAATAATAATAATAATAATAATAATAATAATAATAATAATAATAATAATAATAATAATAATAATAATAATAATAATAATAATAATAATAATAATAATAATAATAATAATAATAATAATAATAATAATAATAATAATAATAATAATAATAATAATAATAATAATAATAATAATAATAATAATAATAATAATAATAATAATAATAATAATAATAATAATAATAATAATAATAATAATAATAATAATAATAATAATAATAATAATAATAATAATAATAATAATAATAATAATAATAATAATAATAATAATAATAATAATAATAATAATAATAATAATAATAATAATAATAATAATAATAATAATAATAATAATAATAATAATAATAATAATAATAATAATAATAATAATAATAATAATAATAATAATAATAATAATAATAATAATAATAATAATAATAATAATAATAATAATAATAATAATAATAATAATAATAATAATAATAATAATAATAATAATAATAATAATAATAATAATAATAATAATAATAATAATAATAATAATAATAATAATAATAATAATAATAATAATAATAATAATAATAATAATAATAATAATAATAATAATAATAATAATAATAATAATAATAATAATAATAATAATAATAATAATAATAATAATAATAATAATAATAATAATAATAATAATAATAATAATAATAATAATAATAATAATAATAATAATAATAATAATAATAATAATAATAATAATAATAATAATAATAATAATAATAATAATAATAATAATAATAATAATAATAATAATAATAGTAATAATAATAATAATAATAATAATAATAATAATAATAATAATAATAATAATAATAATAATAATAATAATAATAATAATAATAATAATAATAATAATAATAATAATAATAATAATAATAATAATAATAATAATAATAATAATAATAATAATAATAATAATAATAATAATAATAATAATAATAATAATAATAATAATAATAATAATAATAATAATAATAATAATAATAATAATAATAATAATAATAATAATAATAATAATAATAATAATAATAATAATAATAATAATAATAATAATAATAATAATAATAATAATAATAATAATAATAATAATAATAATAATAATAATAATAATAATAATAATAATAATAATAATAATAATAATAATAATAATAATAATAATAATAATAATAATAATAATAATAATAATAATAATAATAATAATAATAATAATAATAATAATAACAATAATAATAATAATAATAATAATAATAATAATAATAATAATAATAATAATAATAATAATAATAATAATAATAATAATAATAATAATAATAATAATAATAATAATAATAATAATAATAATAATAATAATAATAATAATAATAATAATAATAATAATAATAATAATAATAATAATAATAATAATAATAATAATAATAATAATAATAATAATAATAATAATAATAATAATAATAATAATAATAATAATAATAATAATAATAATAATAATAATAATAATAATAATAATAATAATAATAATAATAATAATAATAATAATAATAATAATAATAATAATAATAATAATAATAATAATAATAATAATAATAATAATAATAATAATAATAATAATAATAATAATAATAATAATAATAATAATAATAATAATAATAATAATAATAATAATAATAATAATAATAATAATAATAATAATAATAATAATAATAATAATAATAATAATAATAATAATAATAATAATAATAATAATAATAATAATAATAATAATAATAATAATAATAATAATAATAATAATAATAATAATAATAATAATAATAATAATAATAATAATAATAATAATAATAATAATAATAATAATAATAATAATAATAATAATAATAATAATAATAATAATAATAATAATAATAATAATAATAATAATAATAATAATAATAATAATAATAATAATAATAATAATAATAATAATAATAATAATAATAATAATAATAATAATAATAATAATAATAATAATAATAATAATAATAATAATAATAATAATAATAATAATAATAATAATAATAATAATAATAATAATAATAATAATAATAATAATAATAATAATAATAATAATAATAATAATAATAATAATAATAATAATAATAATAATAATAATAATAATAATAATAATAATA